>NC_139236.1:56521928-57014656 GCF_977018435.1 Lepisma saccharinum | reverse complement strand
GATCCTAAGAAATGCAGAAAGGCTACAAAAATATGTCCAAGATGCCATAAAATATTAAGCAAAGCATATTACAATAGGCATAAGTGTACTTGTTATGTACAGTCATCAACATTGCCCTCACAGCCATCTACATCTGGTCTGAAAAGGAAGCATGAAACACCTGTTAATGCTAGAGCAGCAAAGCAGCCACGCTATGCACCACCTATCCATAGCAGTTTTAATGGCCAACTTAGGGATTACTGTTTTGAATCAGAACCAAGATGTGACATTAAGAATTTTTTGAACAGTATAAATCCTGATGTGCAGGCAATTCTAAATGCACAAAATGGCTCTTATAAGCTGTCCCTCAAATGGTTTACACAATATAAGAAACCAAATGGCACAAAATTTACACAGCCCCACATAACAGAAACTGTAGCTGTATATTCAAATGCAAATTTAGACAAAATAATAAGCAGTTTGATAGAGCAATTGAATATTAAACACTCTGAATTTGCAGCAAAAGAATCAGGATGGAGCCTATGTGGATCTCCACACAAGTTATATATTAATATTTCTGAATTCAGCCCACTACAAGGTTCTACATATCTGCTATTACCTGCCAATATTAAAAACAAAAAAGCCGTGGTTAACATAAAAAATAATGATGAGAAATGTTTTCTGTGGTGTATTTTAGCTGCTTTGTATACAGTTTTAAGGAATCCTCAGAGAATAAGTTATTGTAAACAACATGAGCATTATTTTGATGATGCTATGGAGGGCTTAGAATATCCAATGTCTGTTCAGAATATTGATAAATTTGAAAAAAAAGGCCAGGGATATCAATGGTAAACAATTATCTATTAATGTTTTTATTTGTTCTACTGGCCGTGGCAATTGCTTGATAGCACCTCTCAGAATCAGTACACTTGATGATGATTCTGCTGTTCCGATTGATCTGCTCTTAATTGAAGGGGATGACACACACCATTACACTCTGATACACAGTCTTGAAGCTTTAGTCAGAAAACAACTAGACAAATCCAATACAATATTCAAGTTGTGCAGAAGATGTTTGACTGTATTTGATGGTAGAAAAATGGTGAATGGTGTTTGTGAACAGTATGCAGAAATTGCTAAAAACAAGTTAATTGAACATTTAAAATACTGTGGCAACCATAAACCTGTTCATATGCTTATGCCTAACCTAAATGAAAATGCCAAATTCAAAAAATTTGAAGCCTTGTTGGAACACCCAGCATATATAGTCTGTGATTTTGAATCAAACCTCAAACCCCTTGCATTCTGCAGCCCAGATCCTGATGAATCTTCAATTACGTCATACCAGTTACATGAACCTTCTAGTTTTTATTATGTGGTTGTACAGGATGGGGTTGTTAGTAAAGAATATTTATACATGGGATCAGATGCCATCAAAGAATTTGCACATAGAATAGAAAATGAGTGCCATAACATAGCATCTAATGTCTTATTAAAATCAAAACCCATGTTGCCTTTAACAGAGGATCAGATTGAAGATTTCAACAATGCAGAAAAATGCCCGGTATGTGATTCTGAATTTTCAGATACAAATATCAAGGTGAAACACCTTTCTCATACAGATGGTAAATTCAAAATGGCCCTGTGTAATAGCTGTAATATTAAGATCCAGAGACCAAAATTTGTCCCTATATTTTGCCATGGTGCATCAATTATGATTTTCATCATTTGATCAAATATGAGGGGTTTGACAAGCAGAATTTAAATATTTTAGCAGAAAATAAAGAGAAATATATTGCTATTAGCAAAATAATTAAAATTAATGGTGTTCCCATTCACTTAAGATTTCTTGATTCCTACAGAATTCTGTCGGCTAGCCTGGCTACACTGGCCAGTCAATTATCTGATGATCAATTCAAAATCGCATGTGCTATGTTTCCAAATCAGGACTTGAAATTAATTAGGCGGAAGGGTGTATACCCATATGACTATGTTACAGATTTTTCTAAATTTAATAAGTGTTCTCTACCACCACAACAAGAGTTCTACAGTAAACTCAGGGCATCTGGAATTACTGATGATGATTATCACCATGTCCAGTTGATGTGGAACAATTTAAATGCCAGACATTTGGTGATTATCATAAGGCATATTTAAAACTTGATGTGACTCTCTTAGCTGATATACTTCAGGCATTTAGAAAATCATCGATGGAAAATTATAAACTGGATCCAATGTATTTCTACAGTGCACCAGGCCTAGCATGGTCTGCAATGTTTTTAAACACTAAAATGCAATTGGATCTGATCCAAGATCAAGATATGTATCTGTTTATGGAGCAATGTATAAGAGGAGGCATGGTGCAATGTTCTCAGAGATATGCCAGAGCAAATAACAAATATATTCCTGATTATGATCCAGCACTGCCATCAAATTATATACTGTATGTAGATGCCAACAGCCTGTATGGTTATGCTATGATGGATAAATTGCCATATGCAGGGCTTGAGTGGGTTGAAGATTTCAATATTGAAGATCTTCAGGATTTTGATGACAGTGACTATGGCCTGTTCTTAGAGGTTGATCTGACAATTCCTGATGATTTACACAACAAATTTTCTGATCTTGCCCCCAATTCCTGAGGTTAAGTGTTCACCTGGCTCTAAACAGAAGAAGCTAATGATGACTCTAGAGCCAAAACAGGATTATGTCATATATTACAAAAACCTCCAGTTCCTGATGCATCATGGTGTTCAAGTGACCAAAGTTGGCAAAGTCTTAAGGTTCAGGCACTCAAGATGGTTGAAGCCATATATTGATACAAACACAGAGCTTCGAACATCTGCAATGAGCCAATTTGATAAAACTTTGTTTAAATTGATGGTAAATTCAGTGTATGGCAAAACCATAGAAAATGTCAGAAAACATACTGATGTTAAATTAATTACTGACCCCAGCCTGAGCAAAAAATTGATTGCAAAGCCTAATTTCAATTATAGAAGAATTTATGATGAAAATATGGCACTTTTCAACATGAAAAAAACAAAGATTAAGTTTGATAAGCCTATTTATGTAGGGGCTGTGATATTGGAATTGGCCAAATTACACATGTTAAAATTGTATTATGATGTGTTGAAACCTTTTTATAATGATCGTGTAAAACTGATGTACATGGATACAGATAGCTTTATTCTTGATATTCAGACAGAAGATGTCTATCAAGATATGTCCCAGCCTGCATTGCTTTGATACCAGTGAACATACAAAGATTCAACCCCACAACAAAAAGGTGCCTGGCAAGTTAAAAGATGAGACACTTGGTGATGTTATTGTGGCATTTGCTGGGTTAAGGGCCAAGATGTACAGTTTTGAAACATGTAGTGGTGTTGTTGCCAAAAAAGCCAAGGGCATTGGCAGAGTAACTGTAGACAAAGAGCTCCAATTTGAAGATTACAAAAATTGCCTCAAATCATGTAGCACAATCAGAACATCAGAATGCAGAATTCAGAGTGAGGATCACTTGTTGACTACAAATATTGTAAGAAAAGTGGCTCTGGACCCACATGATGATAAGAGATGCATTTTATCATGTGGCATACATACTCTACCATGGGGGCATTGTGATTTGAAAAGTGACAAACAATGCCCAATTACAGAGCATGATTTGAAATAAATAAACATGCCTATGAACTTATTTGGGTTCAAAAAACAGGCTATTATGGACCTGCCAACACCAGCACCCTCTTCTGATATACAATCTATGATATCTAAACTAAGTGGTTTGTTAATTATTCATCTGAACAGCATACTTACAGATGTTGATGATGAAACAGGTAAAACATTGTACATATTTAACAATAATTTAAATCACTACCACTAACCTGTAGGTGGTCAATCACAATTTATTACAACCCCCGAGGGTGATGTCAAGGTTTCAATAGGGAGAAATATTTATAGAATTAAGCACTCAAACATGATTTCTGGCACTGTATATACTGTTTCTGCTGGTGACTGCTTATATATTGAGGTCCCAGGATCCTATGACAAGCTTATACCTTTTATTATAGAATTAAGAATTAGATATTTTATAATAAATAACCACTAAAACAAAAATGCCTAATGATATATTTGGCCATACAAGGCATGAAGATCACAGTGATGAGATTCTGATGCTTGATGTCAGAGTTAAAAAATTAAGAAGTGATTTACAAGCTTTACAAACCACACTCAATGCCAGTCTTCAACTAGAAATTACAAATTTACAATCACAATGCATGGACCCTCTTCTTAAAATTGATTCTGAACTCAAATTGCTGCTTCAAAAATATACTGACTTGGCCACATTAGATAATTTTCAAAATTTAGAGGAAGCTGTAGCAGCTCTTCAAGCCAAATTTAAGACTCAGGCTACCAACTCTGAGCAATTGAAACAACAATTGGAAGAACAGATAAATAATGTCCAGACACAGCTCCAAACAATTGTCAAAAGCATAAAATCACAAGAAGATTTTGATCTAGTGATTTCCACTCTAAAAGAACAGATTCAATCACTACAGATACCTAATCTGGACCCTCTGAACAATGCCATAGCCGAGGTTAAAGAAAAAATTGAGACACTTGAAAATTTTATGAACAACTTGCCATCTTCTGATGCTTTGAGTGCTATAACTCGTAGTGTTGCCAACATCAAGCTGCAACTTGAAACATATGAAGATTTTGGAAAAATTCAGAGTACCGTAAGCCATCTTGAGGGTACAATAGCAGCAGTGCAAAGTGATCTGACAAATGTACAAGAAACTCTAGAATCTCGCCTGCCTGGTATTGTAAACACCCTTGTCAGTGCCCAGCAACAGATCACAAAACTTGAAAACCTCAACACTGAATCTGAGCTATCTCATTTTCATCACTTGATCGATGATATCCAAACAAAGCTTGAAATTTTACAACAATCAACACCTACTCAGGCAGACATAACCCTGCTCCAAGATGCTATGCAAAGTGTGGCTGATGCTTCTGAATTAAATTATGTAAAATTGGCACTTGAATCTTTGCAGAATACTGTATCAAATCTGCCTACATCACAGGAACTTAAAAATATTAAGAGAGCTGTGATGTAGGCAGATTTGATACAGTATTCTGCAAAGATTCAAGTGCCAATTTTACATAATTTAATTCAGAAGCATCAGCCACACTTTGCATAGCATCTTGGAGCAGGGTTATGTCTGCCTGAGT
Source organism: Lepisma saccharinum (assembly GCF_977018435.1). Lineage (NCBI taxonomy): Eukaryota > Metazoa > Arthropoda > Insecta > Zygentoma > Lepismatidae > Lepisma > Lepisma saccharinum. The sequence continues at coordinate 57,009,445 of NC_139236.1, read as the reverse complement.
AGGTGTTGATTGTTGTAAAATTTCAAGCTTTGTTTGGATATCATCGATCAAGTGATGAAAATGAGATAGCTCAGATTCAGTGTTGAGGTTTTCAAGTTTTGTGATCTGTTGCTGGGCACTGACAAGGGTGTTTACAATACCAGGCAGGCGAGATTCTAGAGTTTCTTGTACATTTGTCAGATCACTTTGCACTGCTGCTATTGTACCCTCAAGATGGCTTACGGTACTCTGAATTTTTCCAAAATCTTCATATGTTTCAAGTTGCAGCTTGATGTTGGCAACACTACGAGTTATAGCACTCAAAGCATCAGAAGATGGCAAGTTGTTCATAAAATTTTCAAGTGTCTCAATTTTTTCTTTAACCTCGGCTATGGCATTGTTCAGAGGGTCCAGATTAGGTATCTGTAGTGATTGAATCTGTTCTTTTAGAGTGGAAATCACTAGATCAAAATCTTCTTGTGATTTTATGCTTTTGACAATTGTTTGGAGCTGTGTCTGGACATTATTTATCTGTTCTTCCAATTGTTGTTTCAATTGCTCAGAGTTGGTAGCCTGAGTCTTAAATTTGGCTTGAAGAGCTGCTACAGCTTCCTCTAAATTTTGAAAATTATCTAATGTGGCCAAGTCAGTATATTTTTGAAGCAGCAATTTGAGTTCAGAATCAATTTTAAGAAGAGGGTCCATGCATTGTGATTGTAAATTTGTAATTTCTAGTTGAAGACTGGCATTGAGTGTGGTTTGTAAAGCTTGTAAATCACTTCTTAATTTTTTAACTCTGACATCAAGCATCAGAATCTCATCACTGTGATCTTCATGCCTTGTATGGCCAAATATATCATTAGGCATTTTTGTTTTAGTGGTTATTTATTATAAAATATCTAATTCTTAATTCTATAATAAAAGGTATAAGCTTGTCATAGGATCCTGGGACCTCAATATATAAGCAGTCACCAGCAGAAATATTATATACAGTGCCAGAAATCATGTTTGAGTGCTTAATTCTATAAATATTTCTCCCTATTGAAACCTTGACATCACCCTCGGGGGTTGTAATAAATTGTGATTGACCACCTACAGGTTAGTGGTAGTGATTTAAATTATTGTTAAATATGTACAATGTTTTACCTGTTTCATCATCAACATCTGTAAGTATGCTGTTCAGATGAATAATTAACAAACCACTTAGTTTAGATATCATAGATTGTATATCAGAAGAGGGTGCTGGTGTTGGCAGGTCCATAATAGCCTGTTTTTTGAACCCAAATAAGTTCATAGGCATGTTTATTTATTTCAAATCATGCTCTGTAATTGGGTATTGTTTGTCACTTTTCAAATCACAATGCCCCCATGGTAGAGTATGTATGCCACATGATAAAATGCATCTCTTATCATCATGTGGGTCCAGAGCCACTTTTCTTACAATATTTGTAGTCAACAAGTGATCCTCACTCTGAATTCTGCATTCTGATGTTCTGATTGTGCTACATGATTTGAGGCAATTTTTGTAATCTTCAAATTGGAGCTCTTTGTCTACAGTTACTCTGCCAATGCCCTTGGCTTTTTTGGCAACAACACCACTACATGTTTCAAAACTGTACATCTTGGCCCTTAACCCAGCAAATGCCACAATAACATCACCAAGTGTCTCATCTTTTAACTTGCCAGGCACCTTTTTGTTGTGGGGTTGAATCTTTGTATGTTCACTGGTATCAAAGCAATGCAGGCTGGGACATATCTTGATAGACATCTTCTGTCTGAATATCAAGAATAAAGCTATCTGTATCCATGTACATCAGTTTTACACGATCATTATAAAAAGGTTTCAACACATCATAATACAATTTTAACATGTGTAATTTGGCCAATTCCAATATCACAGCCCCTACATAAATAGGCTTATCAAACTTAATCTTTGTTTTTTTCATGTTGAAAAGTGCCATATTTTCATCATAAATTCTTCTATAATTGAAATTAGGCTTTGCAATCAATTTTTTGCTCAGGCTGGGGTCAGTAATTAATTTAACATCAGTATGTTTTCTGACATTTTCTATGGTTTTGCCATACACTGAATTTACCATCAATTTAAACAAAGTTTTATCAAATTGGCTCATTGCAGATGTTCGAAGCTCTGTGTTTGTATCAATATATGGCTTCAACCATCTTGAGTGCCTGAACCTTAAGACTTTGCCAACTTTGGTCACTTGAACACCATGATGCATCAGGAACTGGAGGTTTTTGTAATATATGACATAATCCTGTTTTGGCTCTAGAGTCATCATTAGCTTCTTCTGTTTAGAGCCAGGTGAACACTTAACCTCAGGAATTGGGGGCAAGATCAGAAAATTTGTTGTGTAAATCATCAGGAATTGTCAGATCAACCTCTAAGAACAGGCCATAGTCACTGTCATCAAAATCCTGAAGATCTTCAATATTGAAATCTTCAACCCACTCAAGCCCTGCATATGGCAATTTATCCATCATAGCATAACCATACAGGCTGTTGGCATCTACATACAGTATATAATTTGATGGCAGTGCTGGATCATAATCAGGAATATATTTGTTATTTGCTCTGGCATATCTCTGAGAACATTGCACCATGCCTCCTCTTATACATTGCTCCATAAACAGATACATATCTTGATCTTGGATCAGATCCAATTGCATTTTAGTGTTTAAAAACATTGCAGACCATGCTAGGCCTGGTGCACTGTAGAAATACATTGGATCCAGTTTATAATTTTCCATCGATGATTTTCTAAATGCCTGAAGTATATCAGCTAAGAGAGTCACATCAAGTTTTAAATATGCCTTATGATAATCACCAAATGTCTGGCATTTTAAATTGTTCCACATCAACTGGACATGGTGATAATCATCATCAGTAATTCCAGATGCCCTGAGTTTACTGTAGAACTCTTGTTGTGGTGGTAGAGAACACTTATTAAATTTAGAAAAATCTGTAACATAGTCATATGGGTATACACCCTTCCGCCTAATTAATTTCAAGTCCTGATTTGGAAACATAGCACATGCGATTTTGAATTGATCATCAGATAATTGACTGGCCAGTGTAGCCAGGCTAGCCGACAGAATTCTGTAGGAATCAAGAAATCTTAAGTGAATGGGAACACCATTAATTTTAATTATTTTGCTAATAGCAATATATTTCTCTTTATTTTCTGCTAAAATATTTAAATTCTGCTTGTCAAACCCCTCATATTTGATCAAATGATGAAAATCATAATTGGATGCACCATGGCAAAATATAGGGACAAATTTTGGTCTCTGGATCTTAATATTACAGCTATTACACAGGGCCATTTTGAATTTACCATCTGTATGAGAAAGGTGTTTCACCTTGATATTTGTATCTGAAAATTCAGAATCACATACCGGGCATTTTTCTGCATTGTTGAAATCTTCAATCTGATCCTCTGTTAAAGGCAACATGGGTTTTGATTTTAATAAGACATTAGATGCTATGTTATGGCACTCATTTTCTATTCTATGTGCAAATTCTTTGATGGCATCTGATCCCATGTATAAATATTCTTTACTAACAACCCCATCCTGTACAACCACATAATAAAAACTAGAAGGTTCATGTAACTGGTATGATGTAATTGAAGATTCATCAGGATCTGGGCTGCAGAATGCAAGGGGTTTGAGGTTTGATTCAAAATCACAGACTATATATGCTGGGTGTTCCAACAAGGCTTCAAATTTTTTGAATTTGGCATTTTCATTTAGGTTAGGCATAAGCATATGAACAGGTTTATGGTTGCCACAGTATTTTAAATGTTCAATTAACTTGTTTTTAGCAATTTCTGCATACTGTTCACAAACACCATTCACCATTTTTCTACCATCAAATACAGTCAAACATCTTCTGCACAACTTGAATATTGTATTAGATTTGTCTAGTTGTTTTCTGACTAAAGCTTCAAGACTGTGTATCAGAGTGTAATGGTGTGTGTCATCCCCTTCAATTAAGAGCAGATCAATCGGAACAGCAGAATCATCATCAAGTGTACTGATTCTGAGAGGTGCTATCAAGCAATTGCCACGGCCAGTAGAACAAATAAAAACATTAATAGATAATTGTTTACCATTGATATCCCTGGCCTTTTTTTCAAATTTATCAATATTCTGAACAGACATTGGATATTCTAAGCCCTCCATAGCATCATCAAAATAATGCTCATGTTGTTTATAATAACTTATTCTCTGAGGATTCCTTAAAACTGGATACAAAGCAGCTAAAATACACCACAGAAAACATTTCTCATCATTATTTTTTATGTTAACCACGGCTTTTTTGTTTTTAATATTGGCAGGTAATAGCAGATATGTAGAACCTTGTAGTGGGCTGAATTCAGAAATATTAATATATAACTTGTGTGGAGATCCACATAGGCTCCATCCTGATTCTTTTGCTGCAAATTCAGAGTGTTTAATATTCAATTGCTCTATCAAACTGCTTATTATTTTGTCTAAATTTGCATTTGAATATACAGCTACAGTTTCTGTTATGTGGGGCTGTGTAAATTTTGTGCCATTTGGTTTCTTATATTGTGTAAACAATTTGAGGGACAGCTTATAAGAGCCATTTTGTGCATTTAGAATTGCCTACACATCAGGATTTATACTGTTCAAAAAATTCTTAATGTCACATCTTGGTTCTGATTCAAAACAGTAATCCCTAAGTTGGCCATTAAAACTGCTATGGATAGGTGGTGCATAGCGTGGCTGCTTTGCTGTTCTAGCATTAACAGGTGTTTCATGCTTCCTTTTCAGACCAGATGTAGATGGCTGTGAGGGCAATGTTGATGACTGTACATAACAAGTACACTTATGCCTATTGTAATATGCTTTGCTTAATATTTTATGGCATCTTGGACATATTTTTGTAGCCTTTCTGCATTTCTTAGGATCACAATTATGCCGGTGCCTAGCCCAATTAGAACTAGATATATTTTTACTGCATTGATTGCAATATTTCAAGTTTGGCATTTTTATTGTTTGTTTATATAAAATTTCTTGGTCCAAAAAACAGAACTATGGATAGTATGCCAAAACAATTATAACAGCAGTTAGTGGCTTAGCTGGTGCTTTTATACCCAGACAACAGCAGTAACTAGGCTCTGGTGATTCCCAATATAAAATAGTTTTGCTCTATTATGCTGTTGTATAACACACTTTACCAGGTATCAAACCTGGGAGCTATCAGCTGGATATCAGCTAAATACAGTCAAAGTTGTACTTTAAATCTGCAGTGAATATTCTCAAAGTCTCACGTGTGGGGATATTATTCTGCCACATGTATTTCAATCTCACACATTTTACCAGGTATCAAACCCGGGAGCCTCTTGATTACAAGGCAATAATACCAACACTTTGCCATCAGGGAGGCCTACACACTTTACCTGGTATCAAACCCGGAGCCTCTTGATTACAAGGCAGCAAGACTAGCACTTCACCATGGGGAGGCCTCAAACCCAGGAGCCTTTGATTACAAGGAAGCAATATTAACACTTCTCCATGGGGAGACCTCAAACCCAGGAGCCTTTGATTACAAGGCATATAAGCCATGGGGCTATGCCCACACACTCTACCAGGTTTCAGACCTGGGAGCCTCTTGATTACAAGGCATATAAGCCATGGGGCTATGCCCACACTCTCTACCGGTCTTCAGACCCGGGAGCTCTGAGCTGGATATCAGCTAGCTGTGAATATTTTCAAAGTCTCACTTGTGTATATATTATTTCAGAGCAAAGCCTTTTAGAATTGGACTCAGGCCTGCATGCTGTTATGCAAAGAAGTAATGTCCTTTTAGTAAGAATTTCCCCTATTACTCAGAAATATTAATTGAAGTTTCTTGCCCTTCCAGTGAATTGGAGTCAATGGCATGCAGGCCTGAGTCCAATTCTAAAAGGCTTTGCTCAGAAATATCAATAATGCCCCGTTTCAACTTATTTTTTTCTGTGTAGATTACCTCCCATGCATGACAGCAATAATGGAATATAAAAGCCCCCAAGCGTGCATAATTTATTACCGGGGCAAGCAATGCATCGATCTCCCCGATCGAAACAGTCTGACAGACTAATGCATTTCTGAGCTAAGTAATTACTGCCCCAGGCATAAAACTGATCAAAGATTAGGAAGAAAACAGGTAACAGTTCTTGCAGCCTGCCTTTGTCCAAGGTAATCCTGTATTGTATTAGATATCTTTAGCAGGCTTACATCAAACAACAATCTCGCAGATTCAGCCTTTGCACACATGGCCAAATCTGTCTGTTGAGGCTTCTTCATTTGTACACTAGGGCTCAAGATTCTTTAGATTTAACTGTGTGCACACTTGGCCGATTGATTCATATAGACATCTTGACATTGTTTTAAGTATAGCCAAATCAATCTGTTTAATCATATGAGCTCTTCGTTTGTATGATTTTTGCACTCATCCTATCACAAATAACACTACTTGCGCTGATGTAAATTTAGAAGAAGTCAAAATTTATTTTGAGTCCACTTTATGCTCAAGTAGCCTATTGAAGACTGGACCTGCACTTTAAAGTTGAATCCGAGATACAGAGTAGTGTGTTTTCACGAGGGATGCAACCCGAGACCCCTTCATTACAAAGCGACAGCTTACTACGTCGCCGGTGAGGCCCAAGATGAAATTTTAAAATTACGATAACAAAATTGTTTTTCGTATGCATTACTTACGAACGTAAATCTGAAAATATGTCATTATCGAACTGAAGTAAGCATATCGTGGCAGATTGACGAATTAGTAAATAATATTGATCCGTTGGGAAAACCCAAACACTCTCTCGTACGTGGCAAAATGCTATAAGATCCTTAATTCCTGACAAGCTTTATAATTTGTTGCTCCCACATACATATATGTGTTAGGAAGTTAGAAAGAGCATGACTTGCGTATTTGAGCATTCGAAATTCCATGCACGGAACTTGTTTGTGTATGCTAAGAATAGAAACGAATGTGAAATAATATTTACATTATTAATTGAAGAGGAATCGAACTTGTTTGAATAACAAACAATAACTCAATCTAAAATAATTTTCAAATTGATCTGCGTGTAGAAACTCATCTTGCTATTTTTTTTTTTTTAACAAAATTCCAAATATACCAATTAGCCATTTCACATTGCCTGTAATAACATGGGGGAAAAATATAAAAAATACAACAAAAAAGCAATTACGTATTCGTTCTAAACTGTGTTTTATATAAAAATATCTATGTTGCTTGGAAGATCGTTGAACTTTCTGGGAAATATTCAGAATAAGGAACGCTGAATAGGGATGATCTAGCTTTTGAGTATGTGAAAAGATGAGTATTTCATGTAGTGAGAAATGGAACGCGAAAGTGGATTTCCTGCAGCTGGCGCTCGTTTCTTAAGCTGTCGGTGGCAACTCTGAACCGGTATTTGTGATCTTCAAGTTTGCGTCTTTCTTCAAGAGTTTGGATGTTTAACATTTTCTCATGAGCATGATGTTTTACAGATGGGACTCGCTATGGAGCAACGGCTAAGAAGGAATTAAGTACCAAGTTTTATCTAGCTAGGTTTGAGGGACACGGCATGGACCAACTCGGAGAGTAGTTTATTTAATTTTTGGTGAAATGAAAGACTTGTTAAATGTACAGTGGGATCCATGAGTATTACCGGTCAAATTGTCCATCACCATGTTCGTGCACTTTATTTGACCCAGTAATTAGACCTATCCCATTGTGTTCATTGTCCACGACGTGTGAAACGGAATGATTCAGTTTGGAATTAACGATGGGGGGAGGGGAAATATTAAATTACAAAATCTGCATTTCAACGAACCTATAAGTGTACAAAAATTGGATAATTCTTATAAATATTCAAATTACATTCACGTTTTTAGTGGTATAATCGCAGGTAAAATCAAAGATCTTACATGGAAGATTTTACCTTGCTCTGAACTAAGCCAAAATGCATTTCGAACCAATCTAATACATTCTCCAATACATTTCAAAATGTTATTGAATGTTTCATGTCGACAATTTGACCAATGCATCAATTCTTGACGCTGATACGATATTTTCTGCAACTACCTCTTCTCTTCAGTCCCTTCTGTTCTTCTCTTCTCCTTCTCCTCTCCCCTCCTTCTGCTCGCTCTGCTTTTATCTCATATCGCCTTCCCTACTTTTCTCGCATCTTATCTCCATCCCACTCATCTCCACTCCTCGTTTCTCCTCTCCTGTCTTAGATTTCCGACTCCACTGCACTCTTCTCCTCTTCTTTTCGTTCTTCTCTTTTTCTCTCTTTTACTTTACTATCCACTCCCCTCCGCTCGTCTCCTCTTCTCCTCTTCTCTCTTCTTTGCTCCATTTTCCTCATCTCTCCTCGAATCTTTTTCCATTCTCCTCACTACATCTCCTCTCCTCGTTTATCCTCTCTTTCTTCTCTCCTCTACTTTTCCTCTTCTCCTTTCGCTTTCTCTTTCTCCTCTCCTTTGCCACCTTTCGTTTTCTCTCACCTTTTTGCCTTTCTGTAGACTCATCAGCGATGAAATACTAAGAAACCTTTTTTTTTCTCTCAGAAAGAATTTTGTCACTTGCGATATAATAGTGATATTTTTCATAATTTTATACAATATTACTTGTTTTCATTCCTTTCGCGTATTTTATAAATATCTATTGTGCATGTGGCAACCCTGAAATTGAGCCTAACTCTACACGCAACCCACCAACGCCTTGTGTAAATTGGGTTGCCTAGTTTAAAATGTCGTTGTCCTAAAACTTTTGAGAGACACTGTACGACTTTACGGAATACAGCTTTTTATCTGAAATAATTTGTGTTATTTATTTCTTTAAACGAGATAGTGATACATTTTTGAACGTTTTGTTTCAAGGTCCATAAATCACACCACTTTATTAGAGTATTTGTATTCTGTTATAGAAGTGCCATATCACTGAGATTGGAAATTTTACAGGCACCAGCGTATGCTGGATTATTACTCTTATTCAGCTGGAGCTGGAATTTTAAATGCGATATTACTGCGTTCCAAGGCGTCATTACCACTTTTAACATTCGTGTTATAGCCTAAGTTGTTCAAAGACAAAAAATGGCAATCCAGGGTCATTTTAAGGGGAGTTTGCATTTAACAGTTTGAGTTTTTCCGGGTTCCTTACTGCTTCAATCTGAAAACTTTGATTTTCTCAAACCTTCGGAAATGGCTATTACCCCCCCCCCCCTGCGTACGCCAGTGTGGACAGGCAAACTTGCAGTCGGTCTTCTATTATCTTCTCACAAACGCTAGAAATCTATTATTAGAAACAACCAAGAAGAAACATTATGCTTATTTCCCGATTTGTATAGCGGTATCACATTTACATTTTTCCTGACTGGAAAACGTATCCTCATCGAAAATATCTGTTCAGTAATATGGGATGTGAGGTAAGGCCCCAGAGAATGCATAAAATCAAATTTATACATATAGCTTAGCCTAAGGGCTGATGTTTAGCCAAGGATAAAGAATGCTTTGGATAAGAAAGCAACAATATGATACATTGTTGTCGCTGTCGACGGCCCACGACCTTGAACAGCAGAACACGTTTGTAGCTCTGGCTTCCTGGTACAGAAATCTTTACCATATTAAAAAAACAAACAACGTATTTTCAGTTCTACGTTGTAAAAACACATTTTTTAGAAAGTAATTTTGAACGCAGTGACTGGTGACAATGAAACTTGGGTTAAAATGAACCTTTCAGCCGTGAACAACGCTTGCTGGCGTTAAATTCTTCGAAGTAGTAGTGGTTGGAGACCGCATCAAAGAGTAAATTCCCAGTAGGCAACACTGAAAGATAATGAACTAATTTTACCCCTTTTCAGCGAAATTGAGTTCTTGTGCATGTGCACTGTACACAGTACCAGCTGTTTGAAGCCACAACGCACCACTCCTCACCATACGCTGTCCTAGCAATAAGGAGAGCGATAACAGTTCTCCTTATCTTAGTTATTTTTTTTACTTATCTGAAGCTTTCTGCTGCAACCCATTCATACGAGAAAAATAGCGTACTGCTAATACAGTATAAGACATTTTAAAATGACGTCAAATTCCTTAATGTATGTAATCTTGATGATCCATTCACTCAGACAAGTATTTTAGTCAAAATTGTGAAGCCTTAACCACTGACTCAAAGAGCCAGTCAGTTTCTGCTTCTGGTTGGTTCTTCTGGCCTGTGACGTCTTGGAGCGAGCAGGAAATAGTTATGTCTTACGGACTGTAGATTAGAAAATTTATCAAATGGAAACCTTAAAAGTCCAATAAAAATTGTAGGAAAGACTGTATATAGCTCAAATTTACATGAGGTATCAAGTGTTATTTATAAACCGACCTCAAGGCTGCAACACTAATCAAGTGAGCTTCAAATCGCCATTTTTATTATTTTAAAGATGGCGCCTCCTATACACACTTGCACCACCGAAGAGGAGTAGTTTCTTGCCCTCTGTCAGCCTGAAACTTCCAGGAATTTCTTGGCAAATGAAAATTCAATCTGTGTGCAAGCTTACCACAGCAGCAAGTTTACTAATGGAGGGGAAAGTTCGATAATGGCCTCAGTTCGCAGGCAGATGGGTGGAAAGGCCTTCGCAGTGGCTCATACGTAGGGCCCGGACTTTTAGAATTTTATAGACATCATTTTAGGCTTTATAAAGAGATGATTTTTATGATTTTTTCCCTACCCGTATTTTTATTGAAATCAATCACAAATCTTTGCATTTACATGAGCATCATTACTGCAAACACATTTTGATTTTCCTTCACATATTACATGTTTACTAAACTTAAAGCATACAAAGAACACAGTTTTTAGAAAATACAGAAAATAATAACAATTTAAAATGTGTCATTGTTAAGCTATTTCTTTTGTAATGCCAACTTTGCTTCCCTTCTCTCATTTCCATTCCCTCTTCTGTGTGTGTGCGAGAGAGAGAGGGGGGGAGAGATCAGTGGCGTCGCGTGCGGTTCGCATACGAGTGTTCACAATAATGTTTTTGTACTTAATGCAGATTTACTCCTCTCCTTTGTAACTTCATCTTCAATTGAAAAGTGAGAATAACAGTTCAATTTATTTTCAACAATTTTTCCCAAAAATCACGCTATATTTGAAGTAATACAAGAAGGACCTTGCGGAAATTGTCCCTCTCCTCCTTAAAATCAATCAGGTTTAGAGAATTCTCGCTAAAGTTTGCAACTATGAAGCACACACTGTTTCGAGTCCCCCTAGACATGCCTTGTATATGCTGCACTCTGGTGCTGAATGTAAGAAGTATTGCCTTTGCATCAGTGTTCGCACAGCGAAGTGAACATCTTCGGGGCATAGTGGCCAACAGCCCCTTAGTTGTCAGCTCTATGCAACACGCACAGCATTTGTGTTCAACGCCATCCGTGGAACACCGTGAGAGTCAGTGTTACCAACTATCAATTATCAGTTCAATTTTGCCCTTTTTAGGATCTTAACTTCTTTTAGCCGTTTTTAGGACCTATAGGATTCATGTATTTCATTAAGAAATGGCTAAAACGAAAATATATGTCGGAATAGTGACGTTACCAAGTAAGCAATAAAATAGGTTAAAACCTGAGAATCCGGCCCCTACTCATAAGTGACTGCACATGGACCTCAAAGACTTATTCTTCTTAAGGTATACAGGCACTAAACCCATTCTTTCTCTCTGTATTATTTCCATTCTTCACTCGATTTTTCTCTCTTTCTCCAGGCCTCTCACATTCTCTTCACACTCATTCTTTTTCTCCAAGTTTTATTTCCATTCTTCATTCGATATTTTTTCTCCCTTTCTCCTGGTCTCTCACATTATTTTCACACTCATTCTCTCTCTGTCAGTCTTATTTCCATTCCTCACTGGATATTATTCTCTCTCTTCTTCCCCTTTTTTCACACTTTTTCAGTTATTCTCTTTCTCTCTTCTTACTCACTCGATAGTTCCCTCTCTCCATCCATTCTCTCTGTCATTTTAACCACCTATTTGTCTTTCTATTTGCATCTCTCTCTCTCTCTCTCTCTCTCTCTCTCTCTCTCTCTCTCTCTCTCTATCTATCTATCTCTCTCTCTCTCGAACACATACACATACACACACTTATTGAAGTTCATATAGAACTGGGAACAAACTCACCATAACTTGATGAGAGCGTTCAGCAGCCGGAACGATCGTCGTAATTCCTCCCGGCAACCGCTTACAAAGAGTGGCCACTTACTTCTGGCGCTCTAATCAAAGGAAAAAAAAACGAGCTTAATGGAAGCAATTCTCTGCTATGCTAGTGAGGACTCCCACAGCCCCACCATGTGACGGGAGAACTACAGGACACACACAACCACTTTTAACCCCCTGCAGCCGGATACTCGGCAGCATTAGCACAATCAACTTCTGTTATAACCACCACAGAGCCGAACCTCATAGAATCCGGTTCCCCTAGCATTCATCTTAGCAAGCTTTTACTTCTGTCGGAGGTGTTTCTTTGACATGTTAACCCTTATCCGGGCAAGCTTTTCTTGTAACGTGCCCGAGCAAGCAGTGTCTGTCGGACACTGCATTGTTTTAAATGGATCTTGCCCTTCTAATGTGAGATTTTTATGTTTCATCACTGTGGAAACAAGCGAGAAACATGATATTTAATCTAATCATAATTGTTATGTCCATAATTCTTGTATCATCATCATCATTGTAATTGCATGTTGTAATTTTTGCAGAATAATATATGAAACATGTTAGGCCGGAAGGTAATGTGAGGAAATTGTTCTATTTGCTCATATATTTTCCATTTTTTCTATTTTAGCGTTGATAATATTTTTATGTGATGTCTTATTAAATACTTTTACTTTTTATTAAACCTTTGTTAATACATATTCAAGTAGACTTCTTTACATATCAATTGTACACTGTGTCCGACAAACACTGCTTGCCCGTTTACGTAAGTGAAATGGAAAATATGTTTTGCGCCTAACCTTCTCTATCAAAGTCAAATATTATGAAATGAGAAAGAAGAGAGTTACAAACAAAGTAAAAAAATATCATGTTCGCAGGAAGTATCGTTTGGAGTATGTGACAAAATATATAAGCAACAGTGTCCGATATAGACACTGGTTGCCCGGTTAAGGGTTAAACATTAATGGTCATTTTGTAATTAAAGTGGCAATGTGTAACCTATGTAGACCTTAAGAATGCCCTCATGAATGATGATAGATTAATCAAAGAATGTTTTTAAGCATCGATCTCAAGTAGCAGAACCCAACGTCGTCGCCTTGTAATCAAGGGGTTCCGGTTTCGATACCCGGTGGAGGCACATAGTATTTCGGATGGCACTTTAAACTGTAGGTCCAGTTCCGATTAGCCTATCTGTGCATAAAGTGGACTAAAACTCAATTCAACGAATGCATGGGCCATTCAAATTATATTCAGTGACACACACACACACACACATACATACTTATACACACATATACATACTTATACACAAACACATACATATATATATGTATATATATATACTTATACACACACACGCACACATACATACATACATACATACATACAGTAGAATGACAGCACTTCATTCCTACACGTCAGCAAAAATTCGATGCGACTGGTGTTATGTTACATCCTGTTGTAGCGGGGTACGAGTGGTTTTATTGTTGAGTCAGCAGAACGTGTTTGATCACGTTGAAGACGTCGGAAGCGGGGGGAAGGGGGGCAATGGATCTGTGATGTTGTTTGTTGATGTATGCTAACCTAACACGTGCGTATGCTTATGTGTGTGTGTGTGTCTGTGGAGGAAATGCGCGCGCAACCATTGCGTATGATGCAAAGACATGAAGAAATGATTTAAAGATGGCGCCGAAGGTGCTGTACCCCGAAAGCTTAGCGGCTAAGGTTATTGCTCTGTAAAACAAGATGCGTCGAGGGTTCGATTGCTGGTAGAGTCAATATTGATTGATTGATAGATTGAGTTAGTTTTTTTAAGTCCACTTTATGCACGGCAAGACTAATCAGGATTGGACCTACAGTTGAAAAGTGGTGATTCGGACCACTATGTGCCTCCACCGAGTATCGAACCTGGGACCATTTGATTACAAGGCGACGATGTCAATATTGAATGGTCTCGATTAGCCTGTGTGTACATAAAGCCAACAAAATGGCTGAGTTCGAAAATCGAGTTGGTTTAGTGGTTAATGTTGTCACCTGGCAATGAAGAGGTCGCGGGTTTGATTCTCTGGGTAGTTAAATGAGGCCAATTGTTTTGTCCCGCCATTATAGGCCCCGATTAGTCCATCTGTGCATAAATAGTGTTTGAATAAAATCAATATGGCGGCCTTGGGTTAGTGGTTAATGTTGTCGCCCTGGTAATGAAGAGGTCGCGGGTTCGATTTTCTAGGTAGTTAAATGAGGCCAATTGTTTTGTCCCGCCATTATAGGTCCCGATTAGTCCATCTGTGCATAAATAGTATTTGAATAAAATCAATATGGCGGCCGCGTTTTGTGTTCAGCGGCGACGGCGGCGGCGACGGGGCGGAGCGGCGCGGCAAGGCGCGGCGCGGGGTGTTTTTTATTCCGCGAGAAGTTTTAACCAAGTGGTTGAGGGTTCGATTCCCAATGTTGGTGAAAATTGGATATTCAATTGTATTTGTTTAAAAGTTCCGATTAGCTTTTGTGCACAAAGAGAAAATGAACTAATTGGAAATAGGATGTTTATGCTGTAATGAAAAGGTCCCGGGTTCGATTCACAATGTCAAATTGGCTGATAATGATGTTGTTTTTAAAATAAAAAAAGAAGTGTGTTGAGTCCCTATTAGTATTTATGCAGGAACAGATATTAAAAATCAAAACAAAATGGCCGTCACTATTGTTTTGTGATCAAAGAGGAGTCACAGGTTCGAGTCAACCAAAGGAGGCAACATTCTATATTTCAATTCCATGTAAAAGTCTAAAGTTATGTTTCGATTAACCTCAATGCATAAAGAGGAATTAAACAAAAAACAAGCAAAATGGCGACAGATGTGATAAAAGAAAAATTGAATTAGTTTTTTTATAGTGACAAGAAAAAATAGCGAATCACTGTTAGAAATAGAATGAAAATAAAGATACTTGCCTTTGCGTGTCCAGCGCTGTGCAGAAAAGCTCTCATGCTTTATCTCCGACAAGTCCACAATACACAATTTTTTTATTGTATAGTTAATTATTAATGTTGTTATTAACACAGATTCTTACCAGTGTTAAGAAAAGCTCTCATGCTTTATCTCCGACAAGTCCACAATACACACTTTTTCATTATATAGTTAATTATTAATGTTGTTATTAACACCGATTTTTACCAGTGTGAAGAAAAGCTCTCATGCTTTATCTTCGACAAGTCCACAATACACACTTTTTCATTAGATAGTTAATTATTAATGTTGTTATTAACGATTCTTACCAGTAAAAATATAAACCATGAGGATTTTTAAAGGGTTTATAAGTGAAAAAAAAAGCCAACACATATATTTTATCCCTGTTTATTACCAATATTTACAAAATTCAAAAGAGCCGCACACACACACACACATACATATGTAAAATGTTTATATTGTGTCACCAGTTTATCAGCATGTTATTTAACAAGTTTTTATTCTTCAAGTTTGTTCATTCACCCACATAAGGAATTGTGTCACTATCATATCCATTTTCTGCTGCAACCACTGAAATAAAATGTTTCACTATTTTTTCCACAAGCATGTTCTCGCAAAAAACAAACATTTCTTTGGAAAGTCTTTTTCCGTCGATGTTTTGTATAGACAAAGGCTCAGGTTTTGTACATCCGTGTAGGTGGGAAAGCACAAACTTTTCCTTATTACATGCATGGACAGGGGAAATATCTGAGCAACCGAAACATTGTTCGCGAAGGTCGAGAATGCAAGATTCCACACAGTTTCCAAAATATGATTTCAGATACGGTGACACTGTTTCACACATAACTTTCGCATGCTCGATGCACACAAATATGATCATAAAGTTCCGCCACGAACTTTCTGCGATGAACACTATCTCCAGGGAACCGTAAGCTGGTTTCTTCCTTATAATGATCTGACGGCGATTGTACAGTGTGGTTATCAGCAATTCATGTTGCTCACTTAGTGGGTAGGAAACACGAGGCTGCTCACCTGGAATAGCGATGTAATTGTCGATTACTGGAAACAATTCCTGAAGAGCGTGCTACTCCTGCAACTGTAGTTCAACACCGGCCGCCCCGCTTCTGTGCAGCCTGACCACAGGTTGGAAATCCAGATGAGAGGAAAGTCCGATTGAGATAACCTTTGTTTTCGAAGCATTCAAATAGTAGACGTGATCAAATAATATCGACTGGCGTATAAGACTAGTTACTTGTTTTTGTTCATCAGGTAAATGCTGATCGCTCTCTTTCTGAAGAACCCCCTTGAAACTAGTGTACGGTTGAAATCTTTTTTTCAGCGGCATCGAAATAGAGGATTCCATGACTAAGAACTGCGAGATACTGCATGTTGCAGCGTGCAGGTATACATTTGAAGAAATGCGTGGGCGTGTTTTTGAGACGCATGCGCGCGTAGCAAACCAAGCAAGTGCTGGACAAAAAGGTGGAGGGGCGGAGCCTTACAAAGATCAATGGTTAGAGAAAAATCAGCAGAATATCATAAACGTCATATTGAGGAAATATTGGATAACAAATATTAATTAATTTAATTAAAGCATCAACCACATTGTCGATCTGAAATTAGGTTTATAGACAGGGGGCAAAATGGAAAATATCGACGATTTTCTAGTATTGGATTGTTTCTGTATTTCCATCGGTATAGTCCTCCACCACATTTGAAGCATACTGTTTTATCCTCTTTTTGAATGTAAAATAATCCTGCTTCGGACAGAGCTTCTTCAAACGGGAATTCTTTTGATTGCCAGTTTCTGAAAGAGGACAATCTAGCATTGAAAGATCCCATCTCTGGATATTGCGTCATTGTTCTGTAAAGACACAAAGCAAGATAAATATTATAAGTAAGCTGTTGTAAACTGTAACGCTACAAAATTATTAATATACTATGCACATGTGGAGGTTTTCCGTAACTATCAAAAAATTCCCCACGGGAGTTACTGTCTATGTAAATTGCTACCCAGTGCTTCCCGGGACTATCCCTGGGATCTGTATTTACAATCAACGCTGCTGGTAGTTCCACATGTACAGGTAATTCATTAGCTGCGAAAACCCCAACATGATGATTGTCAAAGTCTCTATTTGATATTAACCCGTGAAGCAAATTTAAAGTCGAATGTTTCTTATGGCAAGTTTCAGAATAGAAATTAGCGGAGAATGCAGTTGTAAGAGATGTTATAACATTAAAATGGTTGTTTATGTACACCAAATTTAAAGTTTCGCGCCTAGGTAATAAAGGACCTTCATATATCACATCACTCCCGGAAAATTCATTATATACGGTAATCTTGAAATCAGATAAATAGTCCTGAAATTTTTGAATTTCGGTAGTTCCTCCACCACCACTCAAATTTTCCCCAGCTTCTCTGCACAGTTTATCCACTTCTTCTTCCATAGTAGTCCAATTAAGCCGGTTCTGGAACCTCTTTTGAGGCTCAGTGAGGCTCGCCTTAATGGATTTGTCTCGTAAGGCATGAGCCTCATTTGATGGCAGTGTTGCCAGCTGCTTACTCGAAAAAATCACCAAGGTTTTTTTTTTGGGTCTAACGTAGCCTAAAGCAAGGAGCTGGCAACCTTGCTTGAGGCTCGCCTTAATAGATTTTTCTTGTAAGGCATAAGCCTTATTTTCTCGCAGTGTTGCTAATATTTTACTCGAAAAAATCACCAAGGTTTTTTTTTTGTCTAACCTAGCCTAAAACAAGGAGCTGGCAATCTTGCTTGAGGCTTGGCTTACAGTGCATAAAGCAAGGAGCTGGCAATCTTGCTTGAGGCTTGCCTTACAGTGCATAAAGCAAGGTTGCCAACCTACTGGTATTTTTGCCATAATTTTTTACAAAAAAAAAAAAGGAGAGAGAGAGGGAAGAGTTAAACAACCGACAAGTACCAACACCCATCTACAGCTTTTTTTGGTCTAACCTAACCTAAAGCAAGGAGCTGGCAATTTTACTTAAGACTTGTTTTACAGTGCATAAAGCACTGGTATTTTTGCCATGGCTTTTTACAAAAAAAAGAGAGGAGAGAGAGAGAGAAGAGTTAAACAACCGACAGCTGCCAACACCCACCCTAACCTACTCTAACCTAACCTAACCTAACCTAACCTAACCTACTCTAACCTAACCTAACCTAACCTAACCTACTCTAACCTACTCTAACCTAACCTACTCTAACCTAACCTACTCTAACCTAACCTAACCTAACCTAACCTAACCTAAAGCAAGGAGCTGGCAACCTTGCTTGAGGCTTGCCTTACAGTGCATAAAGCAAGGTTGCCAACCTACTGGTACTTTTGCCATGGCTTTTTACAAAAAAAAAGAGAGAGGAGAGAGAGAGAGAGAGGGGAGAGTTAAACAACCGACAGCCCACCTACAGTTTTTTTTTGTCTAACCTAACCTAAAGCAAGAAGCTGGCAACTTTGCTTGAGGCTTGCGTTACAGTGCATAAAGCAATTTTTGCCAACCTACACATACTAAACAAGAAGATAGGTTAGGTTAGGTTAGGTTAGGTTAGGTTAGGTTAGGTTAGGTTAGGCAACAAACACGCACTGCCGTAAAAGAGAGGGAGATATGGGTGGATGGTAATATAGTATGTGTGTGCGTGTGTGCGTATAATATGTAGCATTATTAACTAGAGTGTGTTGGCAATTTACTTGCAACTAAAAAAATAGAGATGCCAATTTTGCTGTAAGATGAAGAGAGAGAGAGAGATTTATGGCTGGCAACAGTAATGAGCGATGTCCTCCCTCTTCTGTGCAATATGACATTATGATGTTACCGTAGTTTTTGACGAGGATTACGAGTTAACTAAAAAACCTGCAACTAGAGAGAGTTGCCAGCACACACACGCTGTTGTAAGAGAGAGATGGGTGGCAGCATTTCTGGCATTTCAGCAGGTCTGGCAACTGTTGAGAAATAGTGACGTCAGTTAACAGCATTGGTAGCAGTGATGCGATGCGATGCATTAACTTGTGAATTTTCGAACTCGTAAAATGATGTGGCTGAAATATAGGGGGAAGAATGGCTATTCACATTGGCGGATGTACTTCCTGTTTTTTCAAAAGCTAACAATAATGATGGAATTTCATGCTGACGCATTTATTTCGTTCAAAAATTCGTGTTCAGCACAGATAATGCTATGTAATTTTCACATCAGCTCAGCCAACTATTGAGAAATAATGACGTCAGGTAACAGCATTGGTGGGGGTGACGTGATGAATTTACGAAAGTAGGAAAAATGACAGTGCTAAAAATTGAAGTATAGAACTATTTTCTAGAGCATACACATGATGCTTAGGTTACAACAGCTGTTAACATCAGGTCTGGCAACTGTTGAGAAATAGTGACGTCAGTTAACAGCATTGGTAGCAGTGATGCGATGCGATGTATTAACTTGTGAATTTTCGAACTCGTAAAATGATGTGGCTGAAATATAGGGGGAAGAATGTTCTAGACTGGATTTCTACTAGTCCACGTTGTTAACCTACATATTACTCCTCGACTAATAAACTAGAAGCTCGAGGGGCATCAGGTCTTATTTTTTATTGTGAGCTGCAAGAAGAACATTGTGATTGTGATTGAAATTAACTAACGTGAGTAAATTTGTTTGTTAGCTTGCATGAGTTGGCTTTGTGTTATATAAATAGGTAGTGTTGCTTCTGTGAGTTGATTCTGAAATAACCAAACAAATGTAAAGGAATTGTAGATAAAAGGTAAAACTCTCTACAAAAAACCAAACAATTCTTAAGCATATTGTGGAAGGAATATATACTCGCAAAGCAAGCAAAAAGAAGAGAGAGAAAGTATACAAGTTTTAAGTGTGTTGCATGTATCTCTTCTTTTTCTTGCTTTTTTATATATATATTTATTACATATTACTATATACATCAGGCATATGCAAAATAGCAATATGCAGGGGTGTAAGAGGACGACTTTCTGGTAAGACGCCCAACAGTTAACCTCACTTCCACGTAGTACACTCTGGACTGTAGAGTAACGAGGCTCTGGCGTCTGGCAGACCAGTATAATTTTGCGTGTGTTAGCCTGTTTTTTTTTTTTGTGCGTTTGATATTTAGTGGAGGTACATAGTGTTTCGAATTTTATTATTATTTAGTTTTATACACAGAAAAGATATTAAACATAAAATTAAATAAAATATATCTAATTATGTTTTTTTATCACAACAAGCATTCACAAAAAAATAACAATAATATGGTTTAAAGTTTTTTAACGTAATTGCTACGTAAACAAAATGGCCGACTTGCAATGAGTGTGTCAAAGTTTTTTTAAGCCTAATTGCTACGTAAACAAAATGGCCGACTTGCAATGACCGTGTCAAATATGAATAGATTGAGAGATGGAAAGAGAAGTTAAATATGCTTAAATAAAGTGCTCCTCTGTGCATAGCACCATACCATAAAAGCATATAGGAAAACTGCCATGTTTATGCATGGAACTTAAATATACATATAAAATTAAAATATTTGGTGCTGACCACATCACACATTGCTGACTTTGCATTGTACTTTCCTATATTCACATATGCGCAGTAAAACTAATCGGGACTAGGCTTTTAGTTTTTTAAAATAGGATCCGAACCACTATGTACTTTTATCGGGTTCGAACCTAGGACCTCTTGATTACAAGGCAACAACACAACCACCGCACTTTCGAGCCCTAGTGAATATGTAGGAAAAAACAACGGTATATACATAATCCAAAGTTGCGTGGTTCTAGGCCCCATAGGAACCAAGAAAATCAATGTCTTGGGAAAACGTCTTAAGATATTTGTCTTAATCTTTAAGAAAGTCGACTTCCGGTCTGTCAAGATGTTACTTCCGGTCTGTCAAGAAAATTTTCTTAAGACAAAAATCTTAAGACGTTTTCCAAGACATTGATTTTCTCGGCTCCTAATTGAGCTAGGATGATTATTTTAGGTTTGTTGGATAGGATTCGACGAAAACTAATCGACTAGCAAATAAAATCGATTCCACCCCCTCAAGTTTTGGAAATACAGACAATTTTTTTATTTTTTGAGAAACTTGATTTGCCGGCTTAGTTTTTACTCTAATTTAAAAATTTTAATGATATTTGATAAAAAATTGAATGTACTCTACAACCTATTGGAAACATAATGATTAGTGCTTACTGTTTCCAAGTTATTTTAAATTTAAATTTCAAGATGTAATTTCTAAGTTGTTTTGTAACTCGTAAACTATGGGTCGTAGAAAACCCATTCTTGTTTTATCTGCTATTGCCCGACAAATACTATAAACACAAATAATGTTTATTGTTTGATTTAAAAAAATCGAAAATAACTTTGTTTTCTGAAAATAAAAGAAATGTGTGTATGGAAAAAAAAAATACGATTGTGCAATTTTTTATGATGTATGTTTGCATGTAAAAATAAGTATACCTGAAAGTTTTAGAATTTCAAAATAGCTATATATATATATTTGCTATTATATCAGCCGAAACAATAGAATATATATAAACAAGTACATTTTCATAGTTTCATACCTCTACTAGATTGGTAGAAAAATATACTAATGGGCAATAAAATGTGAAGAAGATTCGTGTCTAGCAAAAAATAAACTAAATAGAATTACACATGCATACAATATTTATTGTGCTTTTTTCTATCTACAATCATATTTTTCTTATATATTTTTTTTAAATTTTTTTACAGGGTTTATTAAAGCGCATATTTGAGGAAAACAAAATTTTTCTCGTAAGGCATTTTTTTTGTAAACACTCTACCACCAACAGATCACATATAAATAAACATACCCCCAAAAAAATGCGCTCCATGAAAAGTTGTCCCGTGTGCAAGATAACCATATCAAGCAGAAATTTTGCAAGACATTGTCGTACCTGCGTGCCGGGCAAGCATTTGGCTGCTAAAAAATCATGTCCCAGGTGCGGTATACATATTACCATTAATAATTTAAAGAGGCATATAACATCATGCAAAATTGTCGTCGGAACACCTGTTCCACAACCGTCGACCTCCACCAAGAGGAAGGCAGAAGCAGCCTCCATCAATGCACCATCCGCCAAACGCGTCAAGCCTGTGGCGAAAGCTAACCAGTCTGCTTTCCAGCATTTGTTAGAAGATTTTGTCATCACTTCGGAGGGCTCATGCGACGTGCGTAGCTTTTTGGAGGAGAAGCGAGCAGAGATTATTTCCATCCTCGGCGATGCGCTTGCAACGCACTCCACCAAATTCTACGCATCGCTACGTTGCCAGTACAAGAAGTCGTCTGATGAAATTTACAGCTTCTGCCACAACACCAAGGCGAAGATGCTGCATCTGGCGGATGTCGACAACCTCGAGGTCATCTACAACCAGTTTGCCGATGAGCTGGTGGCAAAACAAGAAGAACATCAAGCTAAAGGCTCGGGGGGTTCGCTGTGTGGCGAGCCTCACGAACTGTGCGTCAAACTTTGTAAGTTCGTGCCTCTCTCCGCCTCCAGCTACGTCCCCTTACCACCTACCATTGTGGCAAAGAAGGCCGTCCTGAACATTCAGAACAGTGACGCCAAGTGCTTCGTATGGTCGGTGCTTGCAGCATTGCACCCTGTCAACAGGAAAAACCAACCACGCCGAGTTAACCACTACCTACCCTACGAGTCAGAGCTGGAAGATGCTATGGCTGGGATCGACTACCCGGTGGCGCTTTCGGACATTCGAAAGTTTGAGGTTCGTGCGCGGTTGGCCATCAACGTTTACGGTCTCACTGACGAAAATGCGGTGTACCCCATCAGGGTGAGCGACGTAAACGTTGATGGTGCGCAGGAAATCCATCTCCTACTTATCAAGGACGAGACCCATCACCACTACACCCTTATCCGTTCCCTCTCCCGGTTGGTGTCGAGCCAAACAAGCAAACACGAACACCACATAGAAGTTTGTCGCAGGTGCTTGTCAACTTTTGACAATCAAAAACAGCAGGATTATCAGCACATCAAAGGTTCCAACATCGCTGTCGAGAAGCTCGCTCGCCACAAGTTCTACTGTAGTAACAACGAGCCTGGTGTGGCAGTCTTGCCCAAACCTGGCACCGTGGAGCGTTTCCACATGCACGGTGCCATGGTGGAGCATCCCGCTATCATCATCGCGGATTTCGAGGCCTTCCTCAAACCCCTGTCCACTTGCGATCCAGATCCCGAAGTTTCCTCCACCACCCCTTACCAACTCCACGAGGCATCCAGCTTCGCATACGTTGTGGTGCGACGTGACCAGCACATCGCCCCCGAGCCCTACGTGTATCGCGGTCCCGACGCAGCCAAACACTTCCTCGAGAGGATGGTTGTGGAAGCCAGCGAGATAGGGAAGGTACTGTTGGCCCCCAAGTCTATGCTCCCACTGTCTCCCGACGATCAACGTAGACACGACGAGGCCATCGCTTGCCCTGTCTGCGTCAAGGAGTACACCACCAACAACCGTAAAGTCCAACACCATGATCACTTTAACGGTAGGTATGTTGGTCCTTGGTGCAACGGATGCAACCTCATGGCTCGGGACCCGCGATTTATCCCTGTGTTTTTTCATAATGGCTCGGGGTACGACTTCCACCACCTCGTCAAGCATCTTGGGTACGACGACATGCGAATCAACGTCCTGGCGCAGAACGAGGAGCGTTACATTAGCTTGAGCAAGTGGGTGCGAATCCCAGGATCACACTCTACCGTCGAGCTTCGCTTCCTCGACTCCCTGAGGTTCCTCCCGGCCAGCCTCGATGCTCTCGCAGGGAAGCTTAGCGACGAGCAAATGCTCATTACCTCCGGAAACTTTCCGAACTTGGACGCCGGCCTCTTCAAGCGTAAGGGGGTCTATCCCTACGAATACATCACAGACCCTTCCAAGTTCGCAGAGACGTCGCTACCTCCTCGAGCAAACTTCTACAGCAAGCTGCGAGGCTCGAACATCACCGACGAGGAATATCACCACGCCCAGTCCATGTGGCGCGAGCTGGGCTGTCGAACTCTCGGGGACTACCACGACGCCTACCTCAGACTTGATGTGACGCTCCTCGCCGACGTGTTCCAGACGTTCCGTGCGACTGCGAAGACCATCTACCAGCTGGACCCTGCCTACTTCTACAGTCTCCCCGGACTGGCGTGGTCAGCCATGTTTCTGGTGACGAAGATCGAGCTGGAGCTTCTTTCGGACGTGAACATGGTGCTGTTTGTGGAACGTGCCGTGCGGGGTGGAATGGTCCAGGTGTCGCAGCGACACTCGCGCGCCAACAATCACCACATGTCCACCGGTTACGACCCCTCACAACCGTCCAGCTACATTATGTACACGGACGTCAATAACCTCTATGGACACTCCATGATGCAGCCACTCCCCTTTAGAGGCTTCGAGTGGGCTGACCCTTCCAACTTCGACATCGAAAGCTTCGACGATTCGGAACATGGGTTCTTCGCCGAGGTGGACCTTGAGTTCTCCGAGAAGCTGCAGGATTTGTTCAGCGATCTTCCGCCTGCACCCGAGTTCAAGTGTCCACCCGATTCCAACCAGAAGAAGCTCATCATGGATTTCGAGCCCAAGAAGAATTACGTCCTGCACTACCAGAATCTCCGGTGGTTGATGCGGCGAGGGGTCGCGGTCCACGCAGTTCACCACATCCTCAAGTTCGAGCATTCTCCGTGGTTGCGTCCATATATTGAGGTCAACACCAAACACCGCACCGTAGCCACGTCCGAGCTTGATAAGGATTTCTTCAAGCTTATGAACAATGCGGTGTTCGGGAAAACCATGGAGAATGTGCGGAATCGTGTAGATGTGAGGCTAATATCAAACAAAGCACAATGTCGCAGGCTCGTAGCAAACCCGTTATTCAAATCGAGGACCATTTATAACGAACAGCTTGCTCTGGTGCATATGAGGAAGAGCGAGGTGAAGCTCAACAAGCCAATTTATGTTGGCGCCTCAGTATTAGACCTGAGCAAGCTGCACATGTTTCAAACATATTATGGGATACTACGCCAGCACTATAACGACAATATTAGCCTACTCTACACGGACACGGACAGCTTGGTGTACCACGTTCGCTCACCCGACGCGTACGGGGATATAGCCACAGTTCCATCTTTGGTTAACCTTTTCGACACCTCGGGCTATGCCCAGCAAAACAAGTACGGTATCCTGCCCCGCAACAAGAAGGTGCCTGGCAAACTCAAAGACGAGAAGGACGGTGATGTAATTCTCGAGTTTGCAGGTCCTCGTGCCAAGGCCTATGCCATCAAAGCCGAGGGCAGCGTTACCAAGAAGGCCAAGGGTGTCGGCAGACAGGTGGTTCGGGAGCATCTCACATTCGAGGACTTCGTCGATTGCCTCAAGACCAGGTCGTCGGTTCTAAGAGAAGAACAGCGCATCCAGAGCGTCGACCATGTGTTGACCACAAACAAAGTTAGAAAAATTGCGCTGGATCCCAACGACGATAAGAGGTGCGTCCTCGAGTGTGGTATTCACACATTGCCGTGGGGGCACTATCGCTTAGCAGAAAGCAAAACCTGCAACATATGTCCATCTTCAACAGAAGATTCATAAAAACAAAACAAAACAAAAAAAAACATTTTGACTGTCATTACAAAAAAACTTTGACCGTATTCTTAAATAACCAGCATGCCTATGAATTTGTTCGGTTTCAAAAAACAGATCATTATGGAAACCATACCAGATCATGAAGTCTTACCTTCCGTGTTACCTAAACTCAACGGTCTGTTGATCATTCACCTCAACAGCATTTGGACGAAACTGAATGACGATGTGGGCAAGATGTTTTATGTTTTTAATAACAATTTAGATTTCTACGAAATTCCGATCGACGGGAAACTTCAAATCACTGTGAATCCGGAAAACGTAGGCGAAATCAAAATTTCTACCGGCAAGAACATTTTTCGAATCAAGCACGACAAGATGCTTTCTAACATTACGTACGATGTGTCTGCAGGAGATTATTTTTACATTGAACTCCTCGGAGATTACGACAAACTTATTCCTCTCTTCGTAGAATTACGAATCGTCTATCCTATTATAAATAACCGTTAACCAAAAATGCCTAACGACATTTTCGGCAACACCAAGCGTGTAGACCACGCAGAAGAGATTCTCATGTTGGACATTCGAGTTAAGAAGTTGAGGACCGATTTGATTGCTTTGCAGGAGACCTTAAACAAAAGTTTAGAGTCGGAAATCGCTACGCTCCAAACGCAATGTCTCGACCCCATTCTGAAAATCGATTCCGAACTGAAGACGCTGATAAAAAATTATGTCGACGTACCTTCTTACGACAGCGTTCAAAATATACAGTTGAGCGTGGATTCGCTTCAAAATGATTTGGCCAAATTACAGCAATTTCAATCGAAAAATGAAGATTTGGAAAAATTGAAACTCGAAATCGAAGAACGAACTTCCGCAATAGAAAAGAATTTCTCTGAACTTCAAACCGTCGTGAACGATATAGACGCAGAACGCTTGCATGTCGTCGTTTCCAAATTACAAGAAGAATTCACCAGCACGTTGGAAGAAATTAAATCCAAGTTACAGACTTTGGAAGATACAATGACGAACCTACCATCGTCGGACGAACTGCAGGTCATCGGTAAAAGCGTTGCGAACATAAAAATTCAATTGGAGGCCTATCAAGATTTCGAACACATTCAAACCACCATCGCTACGCTTCAGGCGTCCTTGGAATTGATCAACGAAGAAATTAAAAATATTCACGCTGAAGCGGGAGCGTTGACGAGCATTCAAGACACGTTAAGCACGGTTCAGCAGAAGATCGAATATTTAGAAAATTTGAACGTCGAAACGAATCTCGCTCATTTTCATCACGTACTGGACAACATACAGGGTGACTTGGAATCGTTACGGACAAGCGTGCCTTCGAGCGAAGATTTGGAAAAATTGAAAACGGCGGTGACGGCACTATCCGATTCGAGCGACATCAAAAGTTCATTGAGCGATCTCGAGAGTAGGGTGGCCAATCTCCCCACCTCCAAAGAATTGCACGCTTTGAAAAGAAACATATCTCGAATGCTGAAACGACTGGAAACGGAAACGGCGAACGTGGAACAGATTCGAGACGAAATTAGTTCGCTGGTGTCGACGCTGCCCAGTTCGCAGAGCGTCGCCGACCTTCACACGCAGTTTACAGAGATGCGAAGCATCGTGAACGATCTTACCGAGAAGAGCTCGAAATTGAATCAAGTCGAGAACCTTCAGAACATTGTCGTCAACATCAGAGATCAAGTTGGAGTGCTGGAATCCACGCAGGAATCGACGCTGGCTTCTTTCGGTGCCAAGTTGCAAGAACTCAACGAAAACTACAAGCAGTTGAACGTGGAAGTGAAAATCAAACCGTCGTTTTCTGCCGTAACAGATACCATAGTCGAGCATTTGCTGCCCATCGAAAATAAACTCGGACAAGTTCACAGTAATCTGCTCGGCGTCGACACTAAATTCGCTAAACTGCATTCTCTGCAAGCCATCGAAATCAACAGCATACCCAATCAACAGAGAATCTCCACGTTCGTCGAAGGTAACAAACTGTACATGTTACATCCTTATCATCCGTACTACAAGTTTCTCCTCGATGGCACGATTCAGATAAACGAATTTTCGTACTGGTCTCACGGTAGAAAAGCTAGCGTTCCTACCATGACTTTGATATCGAATCGTGGTGTCCAGAAAGCAGGAAACATTCCTCTGGCACGTTGGAACGAAACGCGCAACATATATGAAATACACGAAGACGAAGATCTTACCGTTTTCGACGTGAGTGCCGGCGATAAGCTGATCATTCAAAACACGAGCGAAGTGCCACCCTCTTTGAATCCTATCACGCTTGTGCTTCTCTTGAAACGTAATCTCTAAAAAAAATGTCTAGGCAAGCCATCGTCGAAGAATTGCATAAACCTGCACGCCGCAACTACGAACGTTTGGCTGTGGTAACCAAGGGCATCGACGACCTCTGGCAAAGTGACCTCGTGGAGATGAGTAGCGGCAATTTGAAAAACGTACATAAATTGAACAAGGGCAACAAGTACCTTCTCACCGTCTTAGACACGTTTTCGAAATTCGCATGGGCTCTACCTTTGAAGGCGAAAACGGGAACATGCGTCACGGAAGCATTCAAATTAATTTTTCGCGAAAGCGGCGGCAGACGACCACGGTTTCTGCAAACGGACAAGGGGAAGGAATTTTATAACGCCGTATTCCAAAAGTTTATTCAAAAACATGGCATTCGACATTATTCGACCTTCAGTCACATCAAAGCCAGCATCGTGGAAAGATTTAATCGAACCTTGAAAACACACATGTGGAAACGATTCACGCTTCGGGGAAATTACAAATGGGTCGACATCCTGCCGGAACTCGTCGACACCTATAATGATACGGTACACAGAACGATAGGCATGAAGCCAGCCGACGTTACCAAGTCCGACGAGCAGCGTTTAATTTCTACAGTTTACTGTCCAAAGTACACACCCACGACAAAAAAAGCTAAATACAAAATTGGAGACCGGGTGAGGATCAGCAAATTCAAACGCACCTTCGAGAAGGGATTCACAAAAAATTGGAGCACGGAACTTTTTACCGTGGTTCGAGTTCTACCCGGAAACCGACACACGTATATAATAAAAGATAGTAGCGGTGAGATTTTGAAAGGAAGATTTTACGAAGAGGAACTCTCTAAAACGAAACACCCCGACACGTACCTCATCGAGAAAATATTGCGTAGGAAAGGTGACAAACTGTTTGTCAAATGGCTGGGACTTCCGGAAAAGAGTTGGATCGACGCGAACGAAGTGATCGTGTGAGTACGTGGAACGTGGTGAAGCGTCTACCGGATCCGGAAAGTCAAACGAGAAAAAAAAGAACGGTGAGTTGCTCCCCGACAGCATCCGCTGTCTGATCGTAGGTCCATCGGGGTGTGGGAAAACGACACTGCTCGTGGACAATTTTCTCCTCGCACCAAATTGGTTAGATTGGAAGAACAGGCACCTGTACGTGTTCTCGAAAAGTTTGGAGCAATCCAAATACCAGCAACTGATGAAAGTGTACGATGGTCTGGACATTGCAACGTTCGCCTCGGAAATAAAACCACTCGACGATTGTCGTGAAAATTCAGTCGTTGTGTTCGACGACGCCATCCTGGAAAATCAAAATGAAATTCGCAACTTTTTCACGCAAGGTCGTCACAAAGGAATGGATTGTTTTTACCTAGCTCAAACGTTTTCCAAAATTCCAAAACAGTTAGTGCGCGACAACGCTAATTTCATATGTTTGTTTCGTCAAGATCACACCAACCTCAAGCACGCGTACGATGACTACGTAGGCGGAGACATGAACTACAATCAATTTTCGGAAGGCTGCTGCTCTACTTGCTGGAACGGTGACGATTTCGGATTCGCGACGATCGACATGACGAGGAAACCCAACGACGGAAAATACAGAAACAAAATCAACGACTTTCTAAACGTTGCAACGTTGTGAGAAACGATGTATATAAATAAACGTTATGACGAAACGAAAAATCGAGGACGAAAATCTCAAGCTTCGCGATTACCTCGCGAAACGCTTCAAAGGTTGGAAATCCGAGAATCGCGGATTCTACGAAGAGAAGAAACGTCAGGATCAACCTGTGATCGATGCCATCAGCAGTCTAGGTAAAGAAATTAAAAGTGTCACGGAACAAAATAAAAATTTGATTAATGAACTCGTACCGCTCGCAGCTAAAAGTTACGCCGTACCCACGCCTATTTCGAGCATTCCTTCGACGCCGTTCGAACTGAAGGATGCACCGGCACGACGTCGAGCCATTGGTAGCACGTCTTCGGATAAAATCGAGTTGGGACCTTTGGCACGAGACTACCTGAGCACGGGGAAATTCGACAAGGATGAAGTGTTCGGATTGTATCCTAGCATGGAAACCAACGAAGGCGGCGGTGTGGTGTGGAAGATTGGGAAATCGAAGGTGACCTTCGAAGGCAACGACATTAAAGTCAATTTAGGCGACAAGGATAGTTGGAACAGGTATCCGGGTACGGTGGGACTGTGGGAACTTGTCGCCAAAAAGCAGCCGAAAGATTACACCGACGAAGATTACCAAAGTTACAAGGAAATTCTGATCATGACGGATACCTTGTACCAGAACAACGACGCCTCGCAGAATAGGGTGAAATCGAGCAGCGGCGAGAAGTACAGGAATCTCATCAAACCGATTTGGAACCAGGTCAAAACAGGCAGCGGCGTCAAACGCTACAACACGTTACCCAAAGAATTCGTTTGGGTGGACGACGTTAGGAAGCTCGTGGACCGATTGTTGGTGATAGCCGGCGAAGAGAATGCAGGCAATCGTAATTTCTACAACGAGAAGGTTGGCATCGTGGACATGATCGGCACGAAACTTTCCAACTTCATCGTGAACGACGACAAGGGCATAGGTTACCTGATCAAAATCATCAACACGCTGCCTCCGAAATTTTGGAACGTGGCCGAAGGAAAGGGGCTTGTGAACGACATCATCAACAAGTTACCTTTCGAGATGCATCTACCTGGTTACCAGTACTGCGGACCGGGTACCAAACTCGAGAAAAGATTGGAGAGAGGAGACAAGGGTGTGAATCCGTTGGATGCGGCATGCAAAGATCACGACATCGCCTACAACACCAGACGGATCTGGACGCACGTCACGAAGCAGACAAAAAATTGGAACATGCAGCTTTCGAAAGGTTCGTGAGCAGAGACGCATCGCTTGGTGAACGGGTCGCCGCACTGGGTACCACCATCGCCATGAACACGAAACAAAAATTGGGGTGGGGTATATAAATAACATACCGTAAAAAAACTACACAAGAAAAAATCTCAGAATATATATATAAATAACATACCGTGAAAATAACACATAGAGCATCAACATGAAGCCCAAGGGTGTCGTGTACCAGATACCATACTCCAATCTAAAAAATCTAGGTGCCCTCGATGGGTTACTTACCAAGAAACAACGTGAGAAGAAACGTTCTTGCTTGTCGAAAGGACACGGAATGAAATTACTGCTCAGCACACCTCAATTGAAAAGATTGCAGCGTTCGCGGAAACAGCAAAAGATCGGAGGTTTCATATTCAGCATCCCGGCCATCCTGGCAGCATTGGGGGCCGTTGGAAGTTTGGCTGGCGGAAGTGCCGCCATCGCGAAAACCGTCATCGACTCGAAGAAGAACAAGGCCGAGTTGGAAGAACAGAAACGTCACAACCTGGCCATGGAGAAGAAAAAGGGGAAGGGCGTGATGAGAAAGTTTAAAAAAAAGAAACAGAAGCACTCACCAACCGAGACATTGAATCTCTGATCGAACCGTTACAAATCAAACACTTCAGAGGAGTTTTCATGTCCGACTCGTTACCTTCAAGCGTTAAAAGAAGAGAATGCGGAGTAGTCAACTTGGACGGTCAAGAAAATCCAGGCACGCATTGGATATGTTACCACAAAAATGATGATAAAGCATTCGTTTTCGATTCTTTCGGAGGTGTTCCACCTACAAATTTAATTCATTATCTGAAAACAAACAAAACCTCTATATACTACAACGACGAACGCATTCAAAATTTCGGAGACGTGAACTGTGGTCATCTCTGCCTTTCCGTGCTCGCGTTTCTCTCTAAAATAAATAACCCTACGATCGAGGATTTCCAGAAAGCATTGTGGAACCTCAAACAGCATCACGAGGATGGGCGTGTTCCATCTCACGAGCGAATCTTCAATCTTGAAACTCACGCTGCACGACGACATCGTCTATCCTAAATCCGTGGCTCTGCGTGCATTCTACAGCATGTACCTCATACCTAACGTTACGCATCACAACAACAAAATTAGCGTCGGAAGCGAACACATCGTCGTCACGCCAGGACAATACAATCTTTCCACTTTGCAAGCTCAATTACCCAAAGGCACGTACCTTTCTCAAAATTCGGTCACCCACAGAGTGGAAATCCTATCCGCGACGGAGACCGTGGACCTGGGCACCATGGGGGAACTTTTAGGTTTCGAGAACGACACCAAACTCGAAGCTGGCATCAAGCACGTGGCAACCAATATTCCTAAATTCTTGGCCATAGAGACTCTGAACGTACACTGTAACGTGGCCGAAGGTATGATCACGAAATCTTCGGACGGATTGTTAGGAAGTCACAAGCAGACGGGAATCATAGCCACTTTCAAACCA
This sequence comes from Lepisma saccharinum, assembly GCF_977018435.1. Taxonomy (NCBI): domain Eukaryota; kingdom Metazoa; phylum Arthropoda; class Insecta; order Zygentoma; family Lepismatidae; genus Lepisma; species Lepisma saccharinum. The sequence continues at coordinate 56,976,986 of NC_139236.1, read as the reverse complement.
AGTTCTGAGTTCATGGAACCGATTATCTACACGCCCTCTTCGCCGATCTATTTTCCAGTATGTCGCAACCGCATAGACGACATAGAGTTGGTGGTGACGAACGAGAAAGGAGACGTGGTGGATTTCGCAGGTGCCACTACGACGGCCATCGTGGAGATCAACGTATAATAAATAACATACATAGTGAAAATGGAGCAAATCGAAAGTTACGAATTGCAATCTTTCCCTCCCAACCGTCGCACGTTCGCCAATCTGAACGAGGCCAACAGGGAGATGGAATACGACGTGGACGTAGGCGATGGGTTCGTTCATCCTCACAGAGCGGACCTCTACCTTCAATTCGACGTGGTGAAGAAGGAAAACGGAGACGCATTTCCCGCAGCAGCAAACTTGATACTCGTGGACAACTTCGTGCCTCACCTGTTCTCGCAGGTGGAGGTGAGGAAACACAACACCGTCATCGACAGAATAGATTATCCAGGCATCACGTCGACGGCAGTGGGAACGTTGAAATTATCCAAAACGGACGCAGCGTACTACCAGGCCGGGGGATTCGAAGCCGGGACCAAAATATCGACGAGAAGTCACACAGTGCTCTTTCCCATGCGTCTGCTGCCTGGTTTCTTCTCGGACTACAAGGAGATCATGTGGAAGGGAGGACTGAGGGTTACGTTTCGAAGAGCGGCCAACGACAACGACGCACTGATGCGATACGCTACTTTGGGTCCGGACGGCACCACGCCGATAGCCAACACTTTACCCGAAGCAGCCAAGTGCGTCATCCGGAGCATGGAATTGAGAATGCCGGTGGTGGAATACGAAACGAACTACGCCCTCAAGTACAAAGCGGAGATCTTGAAAAGTCCGCAGGTGCCGATTCACTTTCACGGTTACCAGTGCGTGCAGAAGGTGGCGTCGGGAAGTCACATGGAATTCGACGTGACGACGCAGTTCAACAACATACAGTTCGACATGCCAGATTTCGTCGTAGTGCTTTTTCAGACCGGGAGGGACAAGAATCAGGAAAAAGATTCCAGCAAGTTCGACGACTGCAAGATCAAGAACGTTTATCTGAAGAACGGTAGGAACGAAGTGTTCCCGCGCGAGAATTACAACCTCGACGTGACCAAAAACGATTACCTCAAACTTTACGAAGCGTTCTCGGCTTACAAACGCGTGACCGAGGGAAGCGTGGACATGTACTACACGCCCAGCGAGTTCAAAGCACGGAGACCCATGACCGTCATCAACACATCTAAGAGAAAGAAGGTTGTGGTCAACGATCGAACCAACATCAAGGTCGTCTGCGAGTTCGACGATGCCTTGCCCGAGGATACCCTATGCAGTGTCATCCTGATTGCAGAGAAGTCCTTCGCCTACGACGTGAAGAACGAGAGGGTCACAGAGCAGTTTTAACAAGTTTTTTAACATCTTTTCTTGCACAAATAAGAAATTTTTTGTACTAGCACAATCAGTTACAATAGCACAATACGAATTTCACTAGTTCAGATCAGTTACAAATGTCAATTTCATTAGTTATCAGTTACAATATCTTTTTTGCACTATAGCACGAGACAATCAGAAAATTTGCACAAAAAAATTTGTTGTTGTTTTTTACACGTGAAAATTAACAATAAAATTTCTTTTTTATCGTTTCAGATGCTGTCGAAACATCAAAAACACATACACACACACTAAAAAAAAAAGCATGCAACTTTATTTGTAACACACACATATTCTCCATCTTCATCAAGAAAATATTATAATAAACATAATTATTTTTATCTATATCTCACAATAAAACTCTATATCCAAAAATATCACAACATCAAATAACACTAGAGTCGTTAGTACACGTTGCATGCATTACGGAGGTCCTCTGTAGGGTTTCATGGAAGTTTGGGGGGAAAAAAAAAACACGTGAAACCCTACAGAGGTGCGGTTGTAGATAACCGCAGCCGTTAGAACCTTTTTGGGTTGGGCACCACGCACCCTGGCGGGGTTAGGGGCCAGGTATTCTAAAAAACAACAATTATTATTTTGTTTGTTTGTTTGCGTCACAATACATAAGCGCGCGCGCGTGTGTGGCACATCGTTCCCCCGAGAGAGGTTTACAAAAATCACGATATATAAACATTGGCCTCTCTCTTTTTTTTTGGGACTTGGAAAAAATTTGCAATAAGAGGACATCGCTCATTACTGTTGCCAGCCATAAATCTCTCTCTCTCTTCATCTTACAGCAAAATTGGCATCTCTATTTTTTTAGTTGCAAGTAAATTGCCAACACACTCTAGTTAATAATGCTACATATTATACGCACACACGCACACACATACTATATTACCATCCACCCATATCTCCCTCTCTTTTACGGCAGTGCGTGTTTGTTGCCTAACCTAACCTAACCTAACCTAACCTAACCTAACCTAACCTAACCTATCTTCTTGTTTAGTATGTGTAGGTTGGCAAAAATTGCTTTATGCACTGTAACGCAAGCCTCAAGCAAAGTTGCCAGCTTCTTGCTTTAGGTTAGGTTAGACAAAAAAAAACTGTAGGTGGGCTGTCGGTTGTTTAACTCTCCCCTCTCTCTCTCTCTCTCCTCTCTCTTTTTTTTTGTAAAAAGCCATGGCAAAAGTACCAGTAGGTTGGCAACCTTGCTTTATGCACTGTAAGGCAAGCCTCAAGCAAGGTTGCCAGCTCCTTGCTTTAGGTTAGGTTAGGTTAGGTTAGGTTAGGTTAGAGTAGGTTAGGTTAGAGTAGGTTAGGTTAGAGTAGGTTAGGTTAGAGTAGGTTAGGTTAGGTTAGGTTAGAGTAGGTTAGGTTAGGTTAGGTTAGGTTAGGTTAGGTTAGGTTAGGTTAGAGTAGGTTAGGTTAGGTTAGGTTAGGTTAGGTTAGAGTAGGTTAGGGTGGGTGTTGGCAGCTGTCGGTTGTTTAACTCTTCTCTCTCTCTCTCCTCTCTTTTTTTTGTAAAAAGCCATGGCAAAAATACCAGTGCTTTATGCACTGTAAAACAAGTCTTAAGTAAAATTGCCAGCTCCTTGCTTTAGGTTAGGTTAGACCAAAAAAAGCTGTAGATGGGTGTTGGTACTTGTCGGTTGTTTAACTCTTCCCTCTCTCTCTCGTTTTTTTTTTTTTGTAAAAAATTATGGCAAAAATACCAGTAGGTTGGCAACCTTGCTTTATGCACTGTAAGGCAAGCCTCAAGCAAGATTGCCAGCTCCTTGCTTTATGCACTGTAAGCCAAGCCTCAAGCAAGATTGCCAGCTCCTTGTTTTAGGCTAGGTTAGACAAAAAAAAACCTTGGTGATTTTTTTCGAGTAAAATATTAGCAACACTGCGAGAAAATAAGGCTTATGCCTTACAAGAAAAATCTATTAAGGCGAGCCTCAAGCAAGGTTGCCAGCTCCTTGCTTTAGGCTACGTTAGACCCAAAAAAAAACCTTGGTGATTTTTTCGAGTAAGCAGCTGGCAACACTGCCATCAAATGAGGCTCATGCCTTACGAGACAAATCCATTAAGGCGAGCCTCACTGAGCCTCAAAAGAGGTTCCAGAACCGGCTTAATTGGACTACTTTCGATAACACATTTATGTTGTCTAACATACTGATAACGTTTTTTTAGGTTCATTTTTGTAAACATTAATACCTCTTGCCACAACCAACGCATAAGCCAAACACCTGCTATCGGAATTTTTAATAGTTATAATTCCTTTTTTTAGTTTACAGAATTGTTCCCCATTCATTGCATTTTGGCGAACACGTCCTCCCCCTCGTGGCATTTCATGATGGAGATATACATAGAAATTGTTGTCAGAAAGAAATGTTGTATTGCTCTGCAATACTTTTTTCAATGCTGCCCACAATATCTCCATATTTATCGCCTGTGCTTCCCGAAAAGATAACCAAAAAGGGCGATCAGGGTGATCTTCATTCCTGATAGTAATACCAACTTGGTCATGCTCGGCCACATCACGTAGAAGATATTGGATCAGTTCTTGCAATCCCTCTTGAACCCATATCACCGGATTCTCATTGTGTGGTGCCCCCCGCAACCGAGCACGCACCATTCGTCCTTCCATATTGAATCTTTGGTAACGCCTTCTTGTCTCTTCTATAACTTCAACATGATGTAACACTGCATCATCGCCACCGCCTACCTGTCTGCACACTTCCGCTTCCTGAATACAATCCCGAAGAACCATTTGGTATAACGCTGGCGAAATATGATTTGTACATTGCTCCAATTCTTTAGTCTCTAAAACAGATTCTAAATGGAAAATATCTCCACATTTTTCATCGGTTGTTCCAATACACCCAAATATCCCTGTATCCTGGTTGTTATACTTGTTAGGAAACATTTCAACATGTTGGTTGGTCTCACTAGAAATAGAGACAGAGGGTCTGGATTGATTGCTGTTAATAGCAGTAGAGGTAGAGGGGGTAGATTGGGTGAGGTCATGAAGAGTACTATGAACAGTAGAAAAAACATTTTGTTTGTGCTTATTATGCTCTTGTGAATAATCAATCCCAGTTGATTTATTAGCATTATTTTCCCCCAATTCATTGGCAATAGCAACAAAAATATCCTGAGTATCAATGTTTACAGATTTGTCTATATTGTCAATCGATTTATTTCCTCCATCTGTACCCAAGGCCAAATCCAGATCATTGAGCATACCCTGGGTGGATATACAGTTAGTTTGACTATATTCACCAATTTCATTTTTGATTGTATTCAAAACCTCTTGGGTGCTTATTTCAATACCCCTTTCAAAATTAGCAGTACCTGCATTTTCCAATGAGGTGGAGGGCGTAGATTGGATGTAGTCACTATAACTACCATAACTATAAACAGTGTGAGAAAAATTTTCTTTGTGCTTATTATGCTTATGTGAAAAATCAATCCCAGTTGATTTATTAGCAATGTCTTCCCCCAATTCATTGGCAACAGCAACAAAAATATCTTGAGTATCAATGTTTACGGATTTGTCTATGTTGTCAATCGATTTATTTCTTCCATCTGTACCCAAGGCCAAATCCAGATCATTGAGCATACCCTGGGTGGATATACAGCTACTTTGACTATATTCACCAATTTCATTTCTGATTGTATTCAAAACCTCTTGGGTGCTTATTTCAATACCCCCTTCAAAATTAGCAGTGCCTGCATTTTCCATTGAGGTGGAGGGCGTAGATTGGATGTAGTCACTATAACTACCATAACTATAAACAGTGTGAGAAAAATTTTCTTTGTGCTTATTATGCTTATATGAAAAATCAACCCCAGTTGATTTATTAGCAATGTCTTCCCCCAATTCATTGGCAACAGCAACAAAAATATCCTGAGTATCAATGTTTACGGATTTGTCTATGTTGTCAATCGAATTATTTCCCCCAACTGTACCCAACGCCAAATCCAGATCATTGAGCACACCCTGGGTGGATATACAACTACTCTGACTAAATTCTCCGATTTCATTTCTGATTTTATTCAACACCTTTTGGGTGCTTATTTCAATAACCCTCTCAAAATTAGTAGTACTTCCAGTTTCCATTTTTCGAAGATATCTGAAAATTATAAAGTTCAAAATTACCTAACAACATATGTTTTTATTTTCTATAAATACACAATAACTGCAGAGTCACCCCTTTATAGCTTATCTGTGAATAATATGTATTTATATATAAAAAAAACTCAAACTATATGGTTTACAGTTCAACAAGAATGCGTTGAAAACACATTTTAAACACACTTTAAACTGTAGAACCAATCCCAGTTTGCCTATCTGCGTATAATATGGCTTTTTTAAACAATCATTTATTTATTTATTATTTTTTTTTGCACACAGTCAGATTGGGGCTGGAGACAATTTTACAAACGCGGTTTTATATAGATAAATAGATAATATCGACTCCGCTTCAAACTGTAGTTCCAGTCCCAATTAGCCTATCTGTGTATATTATGGCTTTTTAAACAAATACAGAAATCCAGTTCCGATTACCCCATCTGTGCAGAAAGCAGCCTTCTAAACAATTTCTCTCTCTGCATACAGCGGCTGATTGGAACTGGTGACAATTAAAAAAATATATATAGATACATATGGCTCTGCTTCAAACTGTAGGTCCAGTCCCGATTACTTTTTTTGTGCATAAGACGGTCTACTAAACAATTCGTCTTTTTGGGCGCAGTAGCTGATTGGGGCTGGCCTTCTAAACAATTTCTCTGTTTACGCACAGCGGCTGATTGGGACTGGTGACACAGTTTTTAAAAACAAATGTAAATAGATACATATGACTCCGCTTCAAACTATATGTAGAGTCCCGATTACCCCATCTATGCATAAAGCAGGCTTCCAAACAATTTCTATTTTTGCGCACAACGGCTGATTGGGATTGGTAACAGTTTTACAAGAGTGATTTTATATAGATACATATGGTACCGCTTCAAACTGTAGGTCCAGTCCCGATTACCCTCATCTATGCATAAAGCGGCATTCTAAACAATTTCTCTGTTTGCGCACTGCCGCTGATTGGGACTGGTGACACAGTTTCTAAAAACTAATATAAATAGATACATATAACTCCGCTTCAAACTGTAGGTCCAGTCCCGATTACCCCATCTATGCATAAAGCGGCCTTCTAAACAATTTCTCTGTTTGCGCTCTGAATAATACTGAATAATCATTTTCTGCTGGATGCGGGCAAAAGTTGGACTTTACTATCTGTGACTCGGGGGATTCTTAAATGCGCCTTTTCTAACAAATGAACTAGAACTCTATGGGAAAAATGCTTATATCAGAGCTTTTTCATCCAGTGGGCCGAAAAGTTATGCATTTGAGGTAGTAAATCCAGACAATACTAATGTTACTACTGTTTGCAAGGTGAAAGGCATATGTCTAAACCATAAAAACAGCAGCACAATCAATTTCGAATCACTCACCAATGCTATTCTCAACAACACCTCCTCTTTAACTTTACTCAACTCGAACAAAATCGTACGCACAAAAATACATTCCGTTGTTAGTAAGCCGGAAATAAGGGTTTTTCAGGTGGTATATACCAAAAGAAAAAGATGTGCATCAAGTTTCGAGACTTTACCATATGGATTCAAACAACAGAAAACAGAATGAGTTAATTTTGTAATGCACTGGAATATATTTTTATTAGATTAAGTTAATGCTATCCTTAGGAATAGTATATCTGTGATTTGGTCAACATACAAACTGGATACCAAAAGAAATCTCATATTATATGCAAATGTTAAAGCTTTTCATTACCAAATCTGTTACTTAGTAAAAAATAAAGAGAAAACCATTCATTTGAAACCATTTGCTGTCATTTAAATATAATTATGCAGCCGCTATAATTCTTTGCTTATTATCAGTGCAAATCTGATATTATGTTGTGCACTTTAATGATGGAGTGAGTGACTAGTTGACAAGTTGGTTCTTCGGTGCAAGGTTGTATGGCACAAGCGGCCTTGTGCCCTTCTCCAACTTAAAAAAAGAGGCCCACACAGATGGTAGCCACGTTGATGACGTTGCGGGGCTTTCTACAAAAAGCTACCTGTACCAAGCCCAAAAACTTATTTTGAGATGGCGAGTAAAAACTTTCCATGCCTGTGGACCTTTAGTTTCCTCAACACACATACCCAGTTGGAATCGAACCCTCGACCCCCTTGGTTTCAAAACACATCTGTTTGTGCATAATGGCTAATCGAGACTGGTAACGCATCTTTTAAAAAATTCGATACTATTATTTATTTTTTGTTTTAAAACATAGCATACATTAGTGGTAAAATCTTTGCATTGTAATCAAAAGGTTCCAGGTTCGATATTCTTTGAAACAGCTTTATGCATTACGGTTAATCGGGACTGCGTTAAAAACGCCAACATTAGCCCCTAGTGAAAATCGAACCCTCGACCCCCCTTGGTTGCAAAACTCCAAAATCACCCATTTTCTATTTGTGTATCAAGGATAATCGGGAATAGTAACTCAGTTTTTAAACAAATCAATGTTATTCTGCAATTTGCCAGCATTGGAACCCAAAACCTTTTGAATACTAAACAACAATATCAGCTATTTTGTTTTGTTTTTGAATATCTGTTCGTGCTAATCGGGACTGATAACACACTTCTTTTTTATTTAAACAGAAAATCATTATTAGGCACTTTGACAACAATTTCTATGTATATCTCCATCATGTCCAAATGCCACAAAGGGGAGGACGTGTTCGCCAAAATGCAATAAATGGGAAAGAATTCTCTAAACTAAAAAAAAATATATAACTATTAAATTAAAAATTTGCCAACATTTGGACTCGAACCTGGAACCTTTCGAATACTAAACACCAGACACAGCCATTTTGTTTTGATTTTTAATATCTGTTCCTGCATAAATACTAATAGGGACTCAACACACTTCTTTTTTATTTTAAAAACAACATCATTATCAGCCAATTTGACACTGTGAATCGAACCCGGGATCTTTTCATTACAGCATAAACATCCTATTTCCAATTAGTTCATTTTCTCTTTGTGCACAAAAGCTAATCGGAACTTTTAAACAAATACAATTGAATATCCAATTTTCACCAACATTGGGAATCGAACCCTCAACCACTTGGTTAAAACATCTCGCGGAATAAAAAACAACCCCGCGCCGCGCCTCGCCGCGCCGCTCCGCCCCGTCGCCACCGCCGTCGCCGTCGCCGTCGCCGCCGCTGAACACAAAACGCGGCCGCCATATTGATTTTATTCAAATACTATTTATGCACAGATGGACTAATCGGGACCTATAATGGCGGGACAAAACAATTGGCCTCATTTAACTACCTAGAAAATCGAACCCGCGACCTCTTCATTACCAGGGCGACAACATTAACCACTAACCCAAGGTCGCCATATTGATTTTATTCAAACACTATTTATGCACAGATGGACTAATCGGGGCCTATAATGGCGGGACAAAACAATTGGCCTCATTTAACTACCTAGAGAATCAAAACCGCGACCTCTTCATTGCCAGGTGACAACATTAACCACTAAACCAACTCGATTTTCGAACTCAGCCATTTTGTTGGCTTTATGTACACACAGGCTAATCGAGACCATTCAATATTGACATCGTCGCCTTGTAATCAAATGGTCCCAGGTTCGATACTCGGTGGAGGCACATAGTGGTCCGAATCACCACTTTTCAACTGTAGGTCCAATCCTGATTAGTCTTGCCGTGCATAAAGTGGACTTAAAAAAACTAACTCAATCTATCAGTCAATCAATATTGACTCTACCAGCAATCGAACCCTCGACGCATCTTGTTTTACAGAGCAATAACCTTAGCCGCTAAGCTTTCGGGGTACAGCACCTTCGGCGCCATCTTTAAATCATTTCTTCATGTCTTTGCATCATACGCAATGGTTGCGCGCGCATTTCCTCCACAGACACACACACACACATAAGCATACGCACGTGTTAGGTTAGCATACATCAACAAACAACATCACAGATCCATTGCCCCCCCCCCTTTCCCCCGCTTCCGACGTCTTCAACGTGATGAAACACGTTCTGCTGACTCAACAATAAAACCACTCGTACCCCGCTACAACAGGATGTAACATAACACCAGTCGCATCGAATTTTTGCTGACGCGTAGGAATGAAGTTCTGTCATTCTACTCATACTTAAACACACACATACATACATACATACTTATACACACACACACATACATACACACATACTTATACACACACACACATACATACATACATACTTAAACATATACATACATACATACTAATACACACACATACATACTTATACACATACATACACACATACTTATACACACACATACATACTTATACACACACATACACACCTACTTATACACACACACATACATACATACATACCGGGAGCGACGGAAGTAACACCCTTTTACAGTTGTTCGTAATCTTTACTAGATCTTTCGTGATAATTACAGGTGTTTAGGTGCAGTTGGAAAAATTACAGTTCAACGATACCGCATCAACATAATTATGTAATATGTAGTCACCGGCAATAAAAATGGGACACCTAGGTCCTGAAATTCTTGCTTCCCTGACATTGAAAATTTGCTATTAAAATCCACTTATCACCGTGGAGTTAGGCAACACACATAACACCTTGCAGGGCAGCGAATCTTTCAGAATCAATGTGTCCCATTTTTATTGCCTGTGACCGTACATCGTTTACATATTAATAAGAATACTACATGTAATTGTTTTATCTTAAATGTTCACAAAATGCTGTCCTCTTACGAGACAGTCTCAGCTTTAAATGTGCGTTTAAGACAAGCGCTAATAGGAGTCTCATTATGTTCAAATGGGCCAAGGGAACACGTTCCTAATGTTTGCAAAAATATTTAGATTTAAGTGAAACATTCGTTGCACTGCAAATACGACTGAAGAAAATAATCAATCCGGTTCTGAAAAACTTCCTGTCACAGTACATGCAATTTGCACCACCCGTTAAATCCACAATACATAAACATAAACATTAAAAAAATGCATAAACACTACCTCCCACAGTGCTACGAAGAAACTGTAAAAAAATTAGATCTGTGTGTGAACATGAAAAAGAGTGGATCAGTCAATCATTTTGAATGAAAATATTTTTGACGATGTGGTTATACCGGTGAAAGTAGTAGTGTGGGAAAAGCATGGATCGTTCGAATCATTCCTAGAAAAGAACAATAGCTTTAGAAGCGGCTCTAACATCTGGGTCATCTCTTACACTTTCATCAATTTATTATTACTTCCTTCCTCCGAGGGGAAAGAAGAGGAGGGGAATCAGATACGTGTCAAACCAACGGGGCTTCTCTGCATACAATCCACCCAAAGGTGACGTTTCCACGTGGAAAACCCTGACGTAATACTCTGACGTCATCTAGGTGTTATTGCGTGAGAGAAAGGGTTACATCGATTGAGGGATTCCACGTGGAGTAAGGATTCGCCGACCTGAACATGGTTTCCAACCCTCGTGATTTATGACAGTCAAATGCAATTTTTTAAAATACTAAAACATTTCAGATTTAAGTCCTCTTGGTAAAATTTGTTTTGAGTATAGCTTGAGTACTTTTTACAATGTGCCTCTACCGGAATCTGGGATATCTGGATTACAAGATTACAGCATTTCATCGAGGATGCTCTCTTAATGACAAGGGGACAACGCTAGCCACTGAGCTGTCAGGATCCTAAGTACTTTTATCGACGGCAATGACGTAATGGCCTTTCATATGATTGACTGATTTTAAAATAATGGAAACGTCAGCTCATAGGCTATTCATGCCCGTCGGGCAACCACAATAAGCCCATTAACTGAAATAAAATGGCAGACAGGACACTTAACAAGATATAAGGCGAGTGTGCGGAGCAAAGCAAGCAATCTCCTTACCTAGTTAAAAGCTAACGTTATAAAGGGGCACTCAGCACAGATAAGGACAGACACAGGACAACACGATCACACAGATGATTACGCGTATCCAGCTGCTAGAGCCTCATTGGCTTGCAAGAAGCAGTTACCCGTGTGTACATTCGACGGCAAAAGTAGGCAAATTGCCCATCACCATTTTCATTCTTTTTTTTATTCTACTTCCCGTGTTCTTTTAAAATATGAAAGCAGTTGTTACCCTCTTCTTATTGACGTTTTCATTTCAATTATTGGCCAACCCATTGTGGAAAACAGGCTGACTGAAAATGGTGATGGGCAATACGCCTGCTATTTCTTTTGCCGGTGGGTGTACTACGTAGAAATGACGTTGCCCTTCCAGAAGGTTACTCCTTACACTCCGGTCTATCTATAGCATAGTGGAAAAAGGGGAAGGGTTTTTGGGATCATGACCTTCTTTGCCTCAAAAAAATAAAGACAATGCAGGAAATGGTGGTGAAATACAAGACATAACCCTCTTTACGAGAAATTTTGGCACGCCACTGGATCCCGGGACGTTGCTGCGGTGACAAACCTTCGGGTTGAAGAATACCAGCCAGTAAGACATTTAGGATCTATTCCTAGAAGAATCATAGGTCTATGTTACTAAAAATACTAATCACTACACAAAAAGGCATATTTTCGTCGAGGATCGTAGAAGCAAAGAGGATTGATTTTGTTGAAACTTCAGAAAATGTTATAGGCTGCAATTATCTGTAATTATCAAGCGTGAATAGAATGATGCAACTTATCTCTACATCAGCTTTAAATTACACAAGGAAAGAAGGGAACAAAGTTTATATATTCCTGAATTCTACGTAGTAGAATGATACAACTTATCTCTACATCACCATTAAATTACACAAGGAAAGAAAATAACAAAGTTTATATATTCCTGAATTCTACGTAGTAGAATGATACAACTTATCTCTACATCAGCATTAAATTACACAAGGAAAGAAAATAACAAAGTTTATATATTCCTGAATTCTACGTAGTAGAATGATACAACTTATCTCTACATCAGCATTAAATTACACAAGGAAAGAAAGGAACAAAGTTTATATATTCATGAATTCTACGTAGTAGAATGATACAACTTATCTCTACATCAGCATTAAATTACACAAGGAAAGAAAGGAACAAAGTTTATATATTCCTGAATTCTACGTAGTAGAATGATACAACTTATCTCTACATCAGCTTTAAATTACACAAGGAAAGAAGGGAACAAAGTTTATATATTCCTGAATTCTACGTAGTAGAATGATACAACTTATCTCTACATCAGCATTAAATTACACAAGGAAAGAAAATAACAAAGTTTATATATTCCTGAATTCTACGTAGTAGAATGATACAACTTATCTCTACATCAGCATTAAATTACACAAGGAAAGAAAATAACAAAGTTTATATATTCCTGAATTCTACGTAGTAGAATGATACAACTTATCTCTACATCAGCATTAAATTACACAAGGAAAGAAAGGAACAAAGTTTATATATTCATGAATTCTACGTAGTAGAATGATACAACTTATCTCTACATCAGCATTAAATTACACAAGGAAAGAAAGGAACAAAGTTTATATATTCCTGAATTCTACGTAGTAGAATGATACAACTTATCTCTACATCAGCTTTAAATTACACAAGGAAAGAAAGGAACAAAGTTTATATATTCCTGAATTCTACGTAGTAGAATGATACAACTTATCTCTACATCAGCTTTAAATTACACAAGGAAAGAAAGGAACAAAGTTTATATATTCCTGAATTCTACGTAGTAGAATGATACAACTTATCTCTACATCAGCTTTAAATTACACAAGGAAAGAAGGGAACAAAGTTTATATATTCCTGAATTCTACGTAGTAGAATGATACAACTTATCTCTACATCAGCATTAAATTACACAAGGAAAGAAAGGAACAAAGTTTATATATTCCTGAATTCTACGTAGTAGAATGATACAACTTATCTCTACATCAGCTTTAAATTACACAAGGAAAGAAGGGAACAAAGTTTATATATTCCTGAATTCTACGTAGTAGAATGATACAACTTATCTCTACATCAGCATTAAATTACACAAGGAAAGAAAGGAACAAAGTTTATATATTCATGAATTCTACGTAGTAGAATGATACAACTTATCTCTACATCAGCATTAAATTACACAAGGAAAGAAAGGAACAAAGTTTATATATTCCTGAATTCTACGTAGTAGAATGATACAACTTATCTCTACATCAGCTTTAAATTACACAAGGAAAGAAGGGAACAAAGTTTATATATTCCTGAATTCTACGTAGTAGAATGATACAACTTATCTCTACATCAGCATTAAATTACACAAGGAAAGAAAATAACAAAGTTTATATATTCCTGAATTCTACGTAGTAGAATGATACAACTTATCTCTACATCAGCATTAAATTACACAAGGAAAGAAAGGAACAAAGTTTATATATTCCTGAATTCTACGTAGTAGAATGATACAACTTATCTCTACATCAGCTTTAAATTACACAAGGAAAGAAGGGAACAAAGTTTATATATTCCTGAATTCTACGTAGTAGAATGATACAACTTATCTCTACATCAGCATTAAATTACACAAGGAAAGAAAATAACAAAGTTTATATATTCCTGAATTCTACGTAGTAGAATGATACAACTTATCTCTACATCAGCTTTAAATTACACAAGGAAAGAAAGGCACAAAATTTATACATATATTCATGAATTCTACGTAGTTACGTGCTCCCTACATACCTACATTTTTATAGCTAGAGATGTAGTTTTGAGATATGTGCTACTGGTTGGTTGGTCTTAAATAACCTAGAACTGGAATGGGAACTGTAGAAAGAAAGTCATTAAAAAGACAAAAATAATTACGTTAACTTTAATCACACTCTTTACATCTTCCTTTATTTCGATTAATTTCCATTCTCTTCTCTTTTAATTTCTTAAATTTACTTTTATTTTCTTTGCCTCCTATCCATTTCGACTTGTTTTCTTTACTCTTATTACTTCGTTTTCTTTCTTTCGTTTCCATGTCTTCATGTTCTTTACTACTCCTTCATCTCCTTTCCTTATATTTTATTTAGTTTTGTTCATTCATTCCCATTTGTTTCTTTTCCTTTCTTTTTTTGTTCCTCAGTTTCTTTCCTTTTGTTTTCCCTTCCCTTTTGTTTCTCTTTTGCTTTCATTTTCCCTTTCTTTCGTTTCTCCTTTCCTTTCGTTTTCCCTTTCCTTTGTTTCTCCTTTCCTTTCGTTTTCCCTTTGTTTCTCCTTTCCCTTCGTTTTCCTTTCCTTTTGTTTCTGCTTTCCTTTTGTTTCTCCTTTCCTTTTGTTTCTCCTTTCCTTTCGTTTTCCTTTCCTCCTGTTTCCCCTTTCCTTTTATTTTACCTTTCATTTTTGTTTATTCCTCTTTCTTGTCTGCAGGAAGAAAAATTGATATTTTATTTGCTTTTGAAGCATTCACGTATCTTTCTTAATTCTAAATGTGTTTCGCGACGACGAGGATTAGCTTTAACCAGGAATTGAATGCAAGATTCCTATCTTCAAAGAAGAATTGCATTACCGTTAGACAATGAAGGCTGAAGGAGGAGAAAAGCTGAATTTGAAGAACCCTTCCTTCAGGAAGTCATTTTACGGTGTTATTCAACAGCGAGGATGATACTTTTGAACCACACTGCGCCTCTGTAAGCAGATGGACAAGGAAAATGAGTTGCCTTTTTGTTTGTTTAAGTCTGTTTTATGGGAAAAGAGTTGTATAAATGCTTTTCCAAGAAGAAGGAATTAGTGATGTTTCCTAACATGGAGAGATATCACAAAGAAACCGGAAGTGCTTACTTTCGGATTTGTGGAAATACAAGTTTCAATAGGTCAGAAAATAGCAAATGGGACATGTTGGTAAACACTTTCAATAGAGAGAACAGCGTAGACAAAGTTTTGATATGTAGGAAGAAAATCAGATAAGAGGATTTCCCGCTACCACATGCAACGGACAGTGGTAACGTGGTAACGATTTGAGTGGGACTTGAAAGGACATTGTTCGAAGAACGCTTTTTAAGTTCTTTCAGGGAACAGCGAGGAGAAGGAGGGGATCTCCACGAGTTGCCCACCAGCTTACACCTATAAATACGCTGTATGTGTTTTTTTTTTCAACAAGGTCACTACGAATTTTAACACGATGATTTGTAGTGTCTGGTAGTCTAGTAGTAGTCTAATAGCACACACACAAACTCACGCTCTCTCTCTCTCACACATACACACACAGACACACAAACACACAGAGAGCGAGAGAGAGAGAGAGGAGGAGAGAAGTAAAAATTGTAAGACGTAAAAAGATAGAAAATAAGTATAAAGAACAAGAAAGAGAGAAAGGGTGAATGAAGCAGAATGAAAAAAAGAAAATGATGAAGAAAGAGATGCAAGGAGAGAGAGGCAGCAAAATAAAACGAAAAATATGAAGCAAAATACAGGAAGAAATAAGGAGTTAGGAGCGAAAAACAACTTGAAAAACAAATGAAAGAAATAAAAAGAGAGATGGAGATAGATGAAGACGGAGAAAGAGAGGTAGAAAGAAGTGAGAAAGAACGAGAGAGAGAAAAAGAGAGAGAGGAATGAAGGGTAAGAGACAGAGAAGGAGTCGGTGAGAAAGATAGAAATATGTAGAAAGAGGGTGATGGATTTAAAGTAAGACGAAGAAAGAGAGTTAGAAAGGGAGAACGAACGAGAGAGAGGGAGAGCAGGGCCGGCCTTAAGAAAGGGCAACTCGGGTACTTGCTAGAGGTACCGCGCATCAGGTGGCCTGCGCCATCCATTCGCATTCAGAATCAAAATAGCTAAGATATTTATTATTCCCATCCGCGGATATCATATTAAAAATACAGTACTCTTAAATGATAAAATACTTTCTTAACACTTACAGTGCGGAAGAGTGCCTGATTCAAACAAAAACAGAACGTCTCTTATAGTTATGAAAAGAATGTTTATTGAACTCCGTCCACTCCCATCCTCCCGACTCCCATGCTACGCCTTAAATTCGAAAATGTAAACTGGTCAAACGTTCAGTCTAGTGATAAAACTGTGATTACTTCAAGGTGGCATAGACTGCACATCCATTGTTTCCTGTCTTTTGGAAATGTGTTGCTTCATATGGACATTGCAGAGTTAGCATAATAGGTATCACAAGGCAATGACCTTCTATGAACAACTGTCATAATTTTTACCACACAAAAGTCATAACAGTAATGCTGATGTAACTAGATTCATTCCATCCTTTGTACTGCAAATGATGTGGTTATGTGAGCTCTGTATGTCCTTCCTCTCTTAATGGAACCCCAAACGAGACAGGAATAGCTGAGAGTTGCGTCTATTAAGCCACTCTTCTATCCTTTGACTAGAGGCCATAAACTACACGGCTGCTCTTTGCCAACTGTTGTCTGGAGACATAAAAAGTTTTATTAGGTCTAATAATGGTACACGGTACAAAGCCTCAGTTCGTAAATTACACACAGTGACTATACAGACCCAGAGATAAACAGCAATAACTCCTAACAATCCAAGAGCCTTCTTTCTTTCCTTGAGAGTGTACCTGTATCTTATTACCATTCATCCACATCGTCGAGATTAGCCTAAAAAGAAACAAAAGCGTCATAAATTGAAAACTCATTGCTCTGTAAGAATAGTTACTAAAGTTTACGGAGTATTTATAAAAATTTACCCTTATTCTAGGTATACAACCCTTTATGTCTCACCAATTATAATGAAACAGTGTTCAAAAATAAGAGATAAAAATATTATATCCATTGAATTTGTTATTAGTATGGATATCTCTGTCATGGCGTATTAAAGTTTAAGTGCAATTCTTTCTCAAATATTTATTTTTATTTATGAAGTAAAAATATATATGTTTAAAATAAGTATGATAATTTATAATGCCATGAATGGGAAAAGCAATCAACGGTACGATAAAAACTCTCCCCCCAGATCTTACGTCATCAACACTGCCAAATGTTCTATTTAGTTTTGAAAGACAGGGATATTACTTTTCTTTGGAGATATGGTAACACTATTTCCAGCTACAGTAAGTGACCATGTGTTTTGGAGGAAGCTTGTTTTAACTGAAACCAAAATCAGTATATTAATTTATTGTCGTTAGCATGGACTAAATATAATTCAGCAGACTAATAATAAAATTATAATTTACTTGTTGAATGATTTGAAATCAGAAGTCCAAAGCTAGGGGTAATTCAACTCAACATCCTAAAGAAAAAAAAATCAAAGAAGGCTGGATTGTCATTAGCATTGTCATGACTAGAGTCATTAGCATGGATAAAGAGTGATTAACATTAAGGATGAAATTTTTAATAATTAAATAGAAAATTATTAGTGAAAATTTACTTCTACTGCTTCTATAGCATCGAAATTTTACACATCTAGTATCAAGAATATACATATATATGTATGGTAGTCGAGATAGAAGGAAGCTTTGTTTAATAAGGAAAAGTGTTTAAGGCATATGAATAATACAGAGAGTAAAATAAAACAAGTGATCATGCAAAGTTCACTGCTTGCATCAGTTATCTGTTGAAATAATATAAATATATGAAGGCTTGTGTACCCAGCTACTTTTTGAGTACCAGTAACTGAATTATTTTTTAAAATGAATAACTGTCACTCAGTTACTTTTTGAACCAAGAACTGTTCCCTTTAGAAACTAACTTTCCCAACACTAACACATATGTCGTTTTTCGTCCATTCTAACAATTATTTGCAGGTCATATCTCTGGTAATAGTTGGATTCACACTGTTAAAATTGGTTTTCGCTAGCACTCGAACCTGGAACCTCCTAATTACAAGGCTCGCAAGAAAGTGGATTTTACGAGACAAGCAGAAAGATTTGTGGTGATAAAAATGGATTATTCAACAGCAGAATGATATGAATATTTTCGTAATATTAAATAAATACATTCTCAAAAGAAGATTCGTAGATATATCGCTTTATTTTGGTCGAACATGCACTAAAACTGTTATAAACCCACTTTCCTGTTATGTTTACAGTTAATGTAGAAAATTATATAAGTTTCATTAGTATACATATATATTTATCCATTCCGTTTAGCTAGGTATGTCAAGAATACGCGGACAAAAGGTTGCTTAAAGAAGAGTTAGCAATTGAATATTAATATTTTGGCAATATTTATGAAAATTTTGATCAGAAGGCGCAGCTTCCAGCACGTTCTATCTCGGTGAAGAAAACTTTGAAGTAGTTTAGGTCTTGCCTGGTGCGAAACAGAATTCCTGGACTTACAACGAACTCCTTAATCTTAGGCTCCTCCCTGATGTCACACAGTCTTTCTATAAAGTCTGGCCTCATTCCTGAAATATAATAAGTAGAAAACTTTTCCAGGTTTGGAGAGTACTCGAGTAGCTGGATCACTGCTTCGCTGTCAATCGTCCCGTTTAGAGTCACTGTTTTCAGTGTGTTCAGTGGTGTATATTCAGGAGCTGCCAACGACGCCCAGGTGAATCTTTCGAACAGAAGAGTGAGGGATTGGAGAGACGAGGGGAGCAGAAAAAATATGTGAAGCCTGAAGGGTTCTGCTGAAAATAAGTTACCCAGTGACAAAGACTCAAGGTTTTCTCTGAAAGGTGCAGATACATTTTGGATATCTTCATTAGCATACGATGTTGTGTCTGGAAGCTCCAAAATCTTGAGTAGAGGGAAATAGTTGAATTCTTTGAAGTCTATCGACCGGCCGTTTTGCTTTTCCTCACTGTGATATATTAGAGTGGTGAGCTTTGGGCACATGGCTTTTATCAGGCGGAATGTCTTGAGCGTCATGGTGTCTATCTCGACAATCTTCAAGTTGAGGGTCGGAAGTGCGAGGGTTCCATCAGCACGCGTGAACTTGTCCCAGTCTTTGCAGAGGTTCGTGAAAAATTGCTCCATGTGTGGACGTACATGGAACGTCTCGAACTTTGGAGCTAACTCGAGGATCATCAGCTGGCTGAGGTACGTTTCCTCGAAGATCTCGTGAGACATCGAAACGGATCGTAGAGTCTTGCACAGAGGACTCTTCCTTCTCTTGTACAGCTCCACGACTTCCCCAGGTGAAACTAACTCGTCCATCCGCATGAAGACATCGGGGAACTTCCAAAATCTGCTCTCTGAAGGAACCGTCCCGCCATTTGACTTCGAGTTAACCTCGACTATGTTCTGCATGAGGAAACTGAATCCCTTACGCGTCACATCCGAGTCCAGGATGTCGATGTGCTGAAGACAGGGGCAAGCCTCCCCTACGATCTTCATCGCCGTGTCGTCGCAAGTCCTCCACAAGTCCAACTTGGCGAGCTTGTTTGCGGTAACGAACATTCTCCTCAAATTATCATAATGGATCTGGGTGAAGCTGTACTGCTGGAAGAGGTTGACGAACGACAGGTACCTTAGAGTTTTCCCATCCTCTATCAGAGTCTGCAGCATTGTATCTAAATGCTCAGGAGTCCACCACATGTCAATATAAATCTCAAACTCCTCGATGCCTTTCGAGAAAAGAACCTCCGCTGCAAGAAGATTGGGAGGGTACTGTAAGCAATGTAGTTCGGAGCTCGTATCCTTGGTCTCCACCATCATGTTCTCGCGAACAGTGGGCGGAAGTCGACAAAAGTATTTCTTCAAAATGTCCTTACATGGAATGTATTTACCTCCTGGATATCTTTCGTCAATGTAGCTGATGTAACCGGCGAGGATACCCAACATCCGCCGACAGACGATTTCCTTCAAAGGGCTAGGTTCTGCCGGTTTCGGAATGATCTTGATGCCCGAGGGAAGTAGCAAGGGTGGGAGTAAAAAATTCCATTCCATTTTGGAATTTCTGGAAAAAATCAAAACTTATATTTTACTCCCTCTGTCCCATAATTATAGTCCGGTATGCCAAAATGGTAGTACAGGAATGACAGACGAAGAAGCAGATGGAAAGCACAATTTGTACTGATCCTTGAGTAATAAAGTTGTATGACTCATTCCCGTGTTTCATGTTCTTCTCCTGTATACACCAATGTCACAGTTTGAATAGCGGACAATTATTATGGCACAACAAACAAATATGTACCGGACAATAATTATGGGACAGATGGAGTAATACTAAAGTAACATGCAAGATTTAAATTACATGTGTTTCTGCATAAGTTACATTAACATTTATGTCTAATAACTGTTTCGATTTTTACAATTTTATACAAAAGTAGACCTAGTCAGTGCCTGGCCTTTTATCCTAGTATATATAATATAGATTTACTCTGTAATTAATTTTGGTGAAGTACGACCATGAAATATTGAGCAATCTTATCTTGATTAGAGAAGTTCACTATGTGGAGATAATAATTATTAATATTTTCAAAAAGTAATTGTAAATGTTTAAAAGAAGATTGTTGTAGCTAGAGTACATATTGGGTACTGAGTAATAGCTGGCCAAATGTATTTCCGTAATGATCCAATGAACGTAGTTTGTGAGGAACTGGAACTACCTGGATGTACTTGAAAGAAAATGCTTTTCAATTATTATACAGTGCGTCCAATTCATTGCGAGGCCGAGAAATCGGGAGAGGTGTGGCGGGCGGTGCTAGCGGAGATGCCGACATTTTTAACCAGTAACGTCCCGCTTCTTTTTATGGACATTGCAGATATTTATATTAGGGTAATACCGTCCCCCTAAGCCAAATCTTCAATTCTGAAAATTTCTTTAAAGTTAAAAATAATTGAACAACTGATTGAAGCAACTCAACTCCATACCTACTAGTGCTGCTCGTCTGATTCTACTAAATAATTATTTCTTAACCAAAAAGAGTAAATAATCAAAGGAACTCAAATTTTGATTTTTCAAAAAAGGTGTCCTAATTCCGTCCCCCCTTTCCAGTTCTTATCTACTCATTTATTTTATAGGAAATTTGATTAAAACAGTGTTAAAATCTCTTGTAATAAATTTATTGAGATGAAAACACGTTTATACATTTTTATACTTAAGTTACATCTTTTTACCCATCCAGACAAGAATCGCAAACAAAGGTTTTGACTTTTGTTGAAGATGAACACATCTCGTGGCACTACTGGAAGTATTTCGAAAACTTTGCCCATTTCTCTCCTCGCTTGTCTTGAGAAAAACGCTTTCCAAAAATAGGACATGACGCATCTTCATCGCTTGAACTATCCTCGTCATCTGTGGACACCAGTGGAACTTGTGTTTAATCCTCAGAGTCCCTTTAACTTTGTTTTCTTTTTGGGAGGTTTTGTCAATGATGTTCTGAGCTAATATTTATCTTCAATGATGAGACGTTTCTTGGCCTTTAATTGGGACTGTTTCTTCTGACGCTCTTCCGCCATTTGTTTCTTCTCCATAGAGGCTTTTAGAGACATCTTATGTGGACTTCCTGTTACCGTGAATGAGGTTCCGGCTCTAGAAGATGTGGAAGGCTGGGTTACTGGAACTTCCTGGATGTCTCTTGGACTGACCACTTGAGGTGCAGCTGGAGCATTCTGGTTGTCATCATTCCCTCCACTGTCAGGCACCTCTGGCTCTTCAAGTTGTCTAGCTATGAAGTGATGCTCTTCAAAGACATCGGGATCAAACGGATGAATTCAGTTTTCCTAAATCCCGTACAAACACCCGATTGTTTATATTAAGGGATCGTAGATAGGCGATGTGAAGCCTAATATTCCAAGTTAATTGGCTGCGAGAGGTGTATCGTAAGAGGGGTATAGCTCTGAAGAGCTACGTCTGTCTACACTTAACCAAGCAAGGGGACTAGCCCCGTGAAATAAGAACAACACTCACGATTAACTTTAAACACTACAATTGACTGGTCTGGCAGGGGTGTGAGAGAATGATAGAATTTTAACTGTCCGTGTGATTGTACGAACTTATTTCGTTACATAGCAAGCGGTTCCATTTGCGCGGATGTTGCATCCAGTTTGCCGGCAGACGCGTTCTCGTTGCCCGGTGTAATAGCCGCCGCTCCACGGAAGACTCGACCGTGAAAGGCACTCTATAATTAAACGAATAGTGCATATTAACTATTTTTTTATTAAAATGTTTGAACACAATTTAACTTTGTTTAGATTATGATTTCAGTAATTTTGGATATTTTAAAGTTAGTCAAAGTAATCCATGAAGTCAGGAAAAATCAGGTTAGTTTCTTGATTGGAAACACCAGTGTCCTAAAATCTCGTTATAAACCGCACACGCACACACAAAATTATCTGTCGCGGCCCCCAAGCACAAGGCCTCGGGCGCCTGTCCCAGTTGCTGCCCCCTAGAGTCGGCTCTGGCTGTTACAATGCCTATTAATATTCTAGTACTTCGACGTGCACTGGTTCAATTAAAGCAAAAATTGTTTACTTGATGTCCCTGCTAAAGTTCATTCCTCGAGTACTTAATGACTCGTATAAGAATCAAATACCAATTGAGCGGACACCAGAACACCAGGATCGAACCGGAATCCCTTGATTAAAGGGCGACGACGATACCACTGCTCCATCCCGGAGGCCCTCATCCATGAAAATGGCGAGCAAATGAGTGATAGTGAATAAACTGAAAATCAACTTTAAGCCGGCCCCCGTGGTGGAGTGGTTAGCACATCGCGCTACGACGCCAGGGGTACAGTGAGTACTGTAATTTCTTCATATTTTTTTCTTCTTGGTTTTGCTTGTTTCCGTTTGCTAGATTATTCAATAATGAAAAATTCCTACGTGATAGATTACAATTGATTTTCTGCATGTATTAGCCTGACGCCCTACCCACCAGGGTTCCTTCGTTTGGCGTATTCAAATATTACCATTCTCCTCGTTTACTCTCCTATTTAAAAATCATATGCTATGCTGACACCAACTTACTCATCTGAATTTGTAGCCAGAAATAGATCAAATAAGTCTAGCTCCTCTAAGATAAAACAAAAAAATATGTAGAAATTTTCAGCGAAAAATGCAGGCTCGACCAGGACTCGAACCCGGGTCTCTGGCGTCGTTCCTGCATTTTTCGTTGAAAATTTCTACGTAGTACATCTCCTGTGCATGCCTAATCTACAATAAGAAAACATGTCTTAACTATTTTCGAGTTCTGTACATGACCTATATTATCTCTCTGTTCTACACTTTACAGTGTGTTACTATGCACTACAAATTTTACTTCATACAGAAACTTTTTATATTTTTACAAGAACAGTACTGAAAAAATAATCCATGGGCTTCACAAAGAAAATATTCTGAGTACTAATTCATAATATCAATTAAAAATAATACTTGGCCGTGAAGTTACTTACTTAAAGCTTAAATCCGCTATAGTGTTTATTTTCGTAATCACTTCATCAACCTCTCTTCCATCTAGTACACTCTGAACTGCACTTTGTAGACTAACGAGGCTCTGGCGTGTGGACTGACAACAGTATAATCCTCTGTGGGACTTGTCTTGTGTCCTTTCAGCTATCTGACCTCACCACATTTTCACCATCTTCGCGATTAGCCAAAAGTGGCAAAAACGCGAAGTAAAATAAAGCAAATCAATTTAACAACAATTATACCATTACCAGCGAGTCAGGAAGAAAATATTTACTGAATACATTATACTGTACCAATTTTTTCATCAGGGTGCTGCGTCGCTTATTATTTTTTTCGTTTTGGTCATTCGGTGCCCTCTTGTGTCAGCAATCAAAAGCTGCCCCCAGCTATAGCCCTTTGTTATTGGAACAAAAAGTAGAAATGATATTGAGTATATTAGTACAAAATTTTGTGAACCCATTATTTTCCTAAGAATTATATAGCCATAATTAAAGCAAGAAGGACATCGTCCTGAAGAAATACAAAAGCAAATACACTTGCGTGCAAAGAAATAGACCCATCTCACACTTTTGACATAAAATGTTTACTTTTTCTTACTTTTCTTCCAACCGTTTGGAGGCGCTAGTGAACAACATGCTTCTTCTATTGTCTTATTTTCTTCTTCTTTTTTTCTGAAAAACATTTTATGTCAAAAGTGTGAGGTGGGTCTATTTCTTTGCACGCAAGAGTATATGTAATAGAAAGAACTGATCAGGTCTAGTTACTTATCCTAATTCTAGAATAACTCCTGCAATGTAATACAACGTTAAATACCCTATTAGAATGACAGTAGTGCGAAAGGGCAAAGTACCAAAAACAAAGCAAACCAAGACAGTGAAAAAGAAGTACGCAAATAATAAAACTAGAGGGCAGGGCAATTACTGTTGTCGAAACTTCAACAAAAAAGCAAAACTGTCATGATTACTCCTGTCCTGTTCTGAAGAATCTTGTGTGAAACATTAGAACTAAAAATTGGTAAACAAGTAAGATAATTGTAAACTAGACGAGCAGAATTGGCATTTTTTTAATATCGTAACAATCCCTAAGATTGTATTAGGGATTGTTATGATATTCATCAGGCGTGCACCATTAAGGCGTTTTGTAATTAATAGCTTGTAAGTGCAGTAACTATAAAAGTTGTCTATGAAACATCAGTAACTAAACAATTGCTCATACCTTAAATGATAGGATCCATTGTAATTATTCACATGCCACTGAGAGGAACTAATATCATGTTTCCATGGAACGATATCTGAAAAATGAATGCTTATTGTTATAAATATCTATAAGAATTCATAAGAGATGCTAACAACCCAGTGTTGCTAAATTTAAAGGGGTTGACTAATTAACACCTAATTCTATTAAAATATATATAAACATCAAACTACACTAATATATTTTTCATAACATTACTGTCAAAATATTGAAAATTTATAGTTTTCATTTTTATGGAGTTAAGCAATATTACACAAAATAATTATTTTCAATGCTGTTTTGAAAGTTTAAACATGCATGTACGTGTGCATTGTTCAGAACTTACTTAAAACTAGTTCTAGTTTCGGTTCTATCAATTTAAAGTCAAGTTTTCTTTCTTGATCATTCTTGAACGTAGTTTCTCTGCAAGGGTGTTATTGCAGGAAATTCTGAGAAAATCCCGCGCTTCGAAGAAATATACATTCTTCTGCCACGGATCCTTTTCACAACGTGGTAGTTCCTTGATTGACAAGCCAAAGGAGAAATCAATATTTCTAAATGAAACCGTGAGAGAGCGGTAAGAGGAGATTAATCGAATGTAAGTAACATGTCGTCATTAATAAACTTCTCTGAATCTTATATTGGCATTCCGCCGTCGCAACTTAAGCAACATTTTTACCCCTTTACGCCTTTCTAACTTTCGAGCAATTTATCAAATTGTTATTTTTAGTTACAACTAACCTGAAATTTGATATTTTATCACTTTAGTCTGCAATATATATGTTCATATACGATGTACAAGAAATGTAGTTTATTTAAAAGATACTGCATTGCCTGATATATAATTATGTACAAACTATATGTTTGCTTGAAAACTGTAAAAGAAATGACGCACCACGCTTCAATCTACAATTGTCCACAGTTCACATTACCGTGGTGCGCCATCTAGGTTCGAGACTGATTTCAAACGGGTGGAAAACTGGAAACGTTGAAATGCAGCAGGCTCCTGTCATCCAGGTGTGAAGAAAACCAAGAGTTTTTTTTTTTTAATTTTCCTGCGCAACTAAAACTTGGTTACATCAGATTTCATATCTTAGCCTACATGTTACTGATTTGCAGTTAATATTTCACTTTTAATCAGGTTTTTACTATTCTGAAACAAGTACATTTTATCCAGTTTAAACTTACTTTTCTCTGGAATGTGGGGCGTTGTATCGGTGCTTGAGCGTGTCTCACATGGGAAAGTGAGGGCTACGATGTTGTGGAGAATGTGAGCAGGGCAAATTCAAATTGTGTTGAGGGCGAAACATGATGGTTCCGAGCAAAATTTTCCGTCTTAACATTTTTCCTTCTTATACAGGGTTGACTTTAAATACAGTATAGAGAGCTGCAGGAAATAATGGAAAGACAGATTTACATTTCGCATTACTTATAATGTAGAGTACTAATGCATGTACGTACATGAATAAAAATGCGAAACAGTCGCAATAAGCAAAGCAGAGATTACAATTATGTAACTACACAACATGTTGGTACACTTTTTACGGTATTGTAAGAACGTACAGTACGTACTTATGTATCTTTTCGAACCCGGGACCCCTGGCGTGGTAGCGCGATGTGCATAGAGGGAAAGAGAAAGATTGCAAGAAGGAATAAGAGAGGTGAAGAAAGATTGAGATAAAAGTGAAGAAAAAAAAAGAAAGAAACAAAGAGATATAACAAGAAAAATAGAAAGATGACGAAAGAACAGAGGAGAAATAGACAAAGAAAGGTGGAGAAAGAGAGTAAGAGATGAAAGAAAGAAACGGAATCGTAACAGCTATGAGTATTGTAACGCATTCTTTCATATCAACAATTTTACCGATAAGCGAGTGGCAACAGAGGAGTGTTCCACTTATAGTATTGCATTGTTTTCTTGCGAGCGAAAAAAATAAAGGAAGAAATTTCGTCTTACTGAGAATAAAAACATCTCCTTGGTCTTTAAATAGTGTTCCGTTTTCGCGTTAAGGAGGTTTCCGCCTTAAGCAGGTCATTTTCAGGTATAAAATCGGTCCTTTCTGGGAATTTTTTCCCCCCGTATTTACAGGTTTCCTTCTTATAGAGGTTCCGGAATATGCAGTTTTTACTGTATGATATATCTATTAAAATTTAAATTAGATATTTTGTTAAGTGTTAGGTAACTAAATCAATTATTTCAAGCGCGTTTCAGTCTAGTATACAGTTCACTGATGGTGGTGAAGAAGAAACAGCTTCAGTAACTTTTTTCTACTTTTGTAGTGCAGTGGTGTCGTTGGGTTCAAATTACTACGCTTGTCGTGTTCAGTACAGATGTTGTGTACGAAGTCATGTAATAAATCCATAAAAATGTTGCTGATCTCTTATTCTGTTACCAGGCCACCCTTTCTTCCCGCGCTTTTCGGTGCGATGTATCGATTCTATGCTAGGTAGCTTTCATGCTGCACCTGGTTGGACGTCACACACACAATTGAAGTGTGCAGGGGAGAAACCTATTTAGTCCAATTCTATCGATTTGTTGTTGTCGATGGCATTATATGGCTCCGTCAGTGTACTTTTGTAACCATAGACGAAGAACTCTGTAAGTCTTGAGAAATGTGAAAGTTTAAAAATTGTATACAGGGGGAAAGTAGTGACCCCTGTAAAAATAGGAAAATGTGACTTATCTGTCTCTTTCCCTGGACTTTTTAACTGACATTGGAAAGCTGATCACGACAAGGGTGGATGGGCATTGTTATGATGCACTTGAAATCAATTTGCAAGTGCTGTCAAGTTTGGATTGTTCTTCCCAGGATAGGAACAGATGGATAATTTGTTGATAGGAGTAGATGGATAATTTGTATTATTCAAAGCAGGTCAATCACAGTTTCATGCATTACAATATGTATATTCAGATGGGGGTAACGACAAAACGCAAACAGTTAAAATTTTATTCACGACGGCGTTTATTTTAATGGAAGTGTAAGGTACCGAAATAGAAGATATTGCCTCTGGGAAAACAAGCATGAACTCGTAAAACTGTTCGCAGAAATACCGGAACGTATAAATTTGGAAGGCGTGTATACGTACAAGCATCGTCATTCGAAAGAAACGGGTTTCTCTCACGGAGCCAAACTAGGTAAACACGGTTCACGTGAAATGTGCAGCTGACAAACTGACGTCACTGTCTATGCATTAATTGTAAAAATGATGCCGCGGATCCAGAACAGGGAGAACAGATCTTTGGAAATGTACATGTGCAAGTGATCATTTTTTTCATGTATCTATACACTCATCTCCCTTCTGGCACGTTTACGATTTTGACGGAGGCGGGGGAAGTTGCGGGGGAGGGTCAGGGTGTTTTACTAATTCTGTAGCACAGCCCTGACGTTTCTTTAAGGCAAAGTATGCTAGAGGGAGATTTCAGACAGCAGCGACAAGCGACGCGTGTCACTTGGAAGTGAATCAATCCAACCTTACGATCTGAAGCGACACGATAAGCTCCACGTATCGCATGTCACATGCGTGTCGCTCGGACTGGGCCGTTTTCTGAAACCGTGCGTAGTGCCGCCTCGGTCTGTTGTTCGCGCTCCCATACAATCACAATTTACATTAAGAAAGTATGTCTATTTATACGGCGAAACAGAAAATCACAGGCAAATTTTTAAGAACATTTTGAGAAAATGTGGTTTCTCGGAAAAGTATGTCCGCTTGATTTGGTTTATTTTACTTCGCTTTTCTTCCACATTAGACTGGCTAATCGCGAAGATAAGGAATGAGTGATGATATGATGAAGGGACGCTCAAAAAGAACACCCATACCCGGGCCGGGATTCGAATTCGCACCCGGGACTCCTGCCGTCGAAGTGAGCTGTACTAATCACTTCGCGAACGAGTGTTATTATAAGTTTGTGCATTTTGTACTCAAGAATTCATTGAATAAAATCATCATTTGAACTGGTAATATAGCCTACAGTATTTCCTGTAAATGAGATTGTACCATCCATTTTGGAACAGTGTATCCTACTTTCTGGTTATAGTCATCTGGCAGCCCTATTAATATGTGATCAAGTTTAAAGCTGTGTCATGCACACGCAACAGAGCAGGTGCTTTAATACGTTGGGAACGACTCCTTGATTATAACACTGTTGGAGGGATCTTTTCCCTCTAGGTTTCGTTGAAAAATCTCCTACGAAATAACATCATGTTTCCATCAATTTATATCTCATCTTTCATCCCCGAAGCTCCTTGGAAACCCATCTCCGTAGAACTCCTACAGCAGCCAGAGCGATCATTCAAGCGGGAACTGCTTCATCCATCAGAAATTCGATCCAAGAAATCTCCCCCTGCGCAGTCTGCAACCATGCATCGCAGTCGAAAGCATGACGTCACTCGAGCGGTGACCTGATAACGTACACGTGGAAGGAAAAGGGGTGGGGGAGCGGATGAATGAACTCGGAAGGGCCATGAATGAATGCCTGGAGAAATGAATGAAAGTGAACTTTTCTCCTGAAATTTTCTCCTGAAATTTTTTCCCCGTGCGATACTTTAAAGGAGCCCATGACCGCAGCGAACTCAAAATGCGCATTTGCATATTTCTCTAATGAGGCACGATTCTCCGCTAATGAGAGGAAGGCGATGCTTTAATGAGATTCCAGGTAGTTGCTTTGAAGTAAGGGAAGTGAAGATATTGTTTCACAACGCCCCCAAAGAACTTGTTGAGCATCGTCGGAAATGTGGAGACACCTTCATGCTTTCAATACCACGCACGGATATCATTACTTTGTTATTTTCCGGTGTACCCAGATTGCGTAGAGAATTCCTTCCGTAGGTATCAAGCTCGAAGGTACTGGGGGAAAAGATACCGGCAAGAGTCGAAGTTCAGTTTATTAGCATAAACACATTTGAAAATATGTGCATGCTTACTGAATCATATCCCCATTATTTTCCTATTTTATAATACAGGGTAATCAGAAAATAATTTAACAATTTTGGAATATTCAACTTTGGTATTTCAGTTATGAGGTCGCGGTTACATTTTAATCACGTTTAATGTGTGAGTAGCAAACACACTTTCAAAGTTGCTGTTCAACGCAACATAAATTTAAGTTCCAAAAAGTGTTACAAAAGTAGTCAATTCTTTTATAATTACCCGGTATAATGCATACCCGGCATTATGAGCATGTGATGTGAGAATTTTCACACTAATTAAAAACTACATGAAATATCAATGTAAACTAATCTAAACACTGCTGGAAGTAAAGAACAGCTGCACAGACTGTGTTCTGTGGTTATGAGCCTCCTCGATGGCGTAGTGTTAATTGAAAATGACACACATGTAATAGCTTGAACTGACACATAGAAACTTATACAAATGATGTGTTCAATACTCTTCACCAGGCGACAGTGGGGGTTACAGTTTCTGTCCACCGAATTTCATGTTTCCATGTTTCCATGTTAGGTAGTAGGGTCTATCGACATCGTAATTTCTGAGTCCTAAGATGTATTGACTAAGGCACAAATTTTCCCAACGTCATGAGAACTAGACTAATATATTTGAAAAAAAATCAATCATATCTCACCAAATTTCATATTTATAGACCCAATGGTTTTGGAATGATCGGAGTATTGAAACTGCATCAACTGTTCACTTTCAATTGTTTAACCCCGATGAGTGATCGTAGTTTGTGATTCATCAATAGTTGACAACACCGTCGTATAAGGATAGTTGTCGTGTAGACTTTCGTTTGATTGTATAGCATCGTGTCATTACAGTTCAAATTGAAACAGTCAGTTCCGATTTGAGCGAACATTTTGCTCTGATTTCCACTTGCAGAGTGACCTCTGCAAAAAACGACAAATGAGCGAGGGTCCAATTGCGTCAGTTTGCATTTGTGTATTTGATTGCTCATGTCACATCAGCGCCCCTGCGGTAGGGTGACTGCAGAAACAGCAGGGGGACTTGCAGAGCTCAAAGGATGACACGCAATTGCGATAGACAGTGGCAAGGCGGGTGACACTGTGACATCGCTTGCCTCGCGTGGTGACGTCTGTCAGGCTTTCTGATCGTTTATACTGAAAGAGGTAGATCTGCTGTTTCAATATTGGGGCTACATTGTAGTGTGAATCGAAGGAAAGCTCATAATATCAGACACGTATGGCCGCATAGCCTACCTTGCCCTTTAAGAACGCTTAGGAACATTCGCAGAAGTAATGCCATCTTGCGGTTGACATTGAAAGTATCAACCATGAAGACATAGCGTTAATTTGCTTACTAGGAGATTCAAGTTTACATGTGGCTCCTCCTATTGATCCTTGACATTTTCAACTCAAATTTCACAAGGCACATTATTATTATTATTATTATATTATTAATGATAATAATAATATTGTTTATGACAATACACAAGCCATCGTGCTGGAGTTATCAGCGAAGAGGGTTACAGGATCAGAGGTCCCAGGTTCATCATATATGTTCCAAGAAGTGTTTCATCAATCCATCATTCACCCTCATCGCGATAAACTAGAAAAGTAGGAAAGAGACGTAAACTAACAAAAAATGCAAATATTTACGGAATAATTACCGTACTACTACACAAACACCACTGTGTCTTTCATACAAATAACATTGACAGTGAAACGAATAACTTAGTAATTACTTAACTTTTATAAAGAAGGATATGAACCTCGCATTAAATTTATATAATGAATGTATTCACTGGTCTTACGCTAGAAATTTTGTTTTGAAGCCATCTTAGGTAGAGAGGCTAAATAATGCTAGACCCGAGATTGCCAAACTCCCCCATCTTTCCACATTTCAAAATATGTACATGGCGAGATACTAAGGCTGGATTGAATTATTTTATAATTATTGCATGGTTGATATAAATTTTAAGATTTAATTAAATTATTCCTTTTAACAGATAGACGGGGTAATAAAAAACATTATTATAAATATAATAAAAATTAGCAGTGGCGCAATAGCAGGGCCTACCTACCGACTGCCGGTCTCACTCCCACCCGCTGAGATGGTAGATCATCCAACCAGTTATGAGGTGACGTGTGGTCAGCACGACGAACTCCCAGTCGTCATTATATGTTTCCATGACCAGGTTACGCTACTCATTCGTAGCACCCTCACGATTTCCTCGCGATGGTGGGTAGCCACCTGTCCAATACACAGGCCGAAATCTCAAGAGAAAAGTTATTTTGCTTCCACCAGGAGACTCGAACCTGCGCCCGTCCGGAGCAAAAAAAAAAATGACGCCTTAGACCGCATGACTACGGTGCGGGACAAGAAAAGAACATTATGCACAGTTAAACTTTGCAAGATCTTTAACCTCAGAAAATTTTAGATTTCACATTTACCACTTTCTGATTCATCACTTCAAAGGTTCCTTTTTTTTCTCTCTCCCTCTCTTTCATGGGCGGACAGATCGAAAGAGTTCATATATATTGCCTTGAAATTCTATTTCGTAGGTGTATCAGACCACAAATTTTATTTTTATGGCTCTGGTAGTCCCCGAGGTACAGATAGTTGTCACAGATGGCGGACATGACTGGTGTTTGGGGCCCTAACATTAGTTACTTTTATTAGCAAGCGAGGTTTAGTGGCGTGAGAGATTGAAAGTGGTTCTCGTACACTGGAGGATTATTGCTTCTCTAAATATTGACCAGCTTATCCATCCCAAAATAATAACACAATAAAGAAATCCCTCAAGAACGCTACTAGCTTCTGAAAATATTCCCCCGAACTACCGGTAGCTCGTGATCCATGAGCTGGACGCTTAATTTCCAGTGGCTATCTCTTCGCCTTAACCGTAAATTAAACCCAGAATTACTAGAATTTACCAGCATTTTTTTTGAACTTGCATGGTAATAATATTTTCATTTCCCATGCGTTTATAAGCACTATCAACGATAACAACACAAGGCATCATACGGACAGATATAATTCCTTTAACACGAGTTGCTACAAACATTTTTTACTCACCGCAGGGCAGATTTAGCGGGCGAGCCACCAAACTTTTATACCAAGTAACACGTCCATTCCTGTTGGACAATCAGTTCTGGTTGTTTTGTAATCTTTGTAACTTAGAGTATGATTGATACTTTTTCAAATATTTTACCCTAGTTATTAAAACATCGGAGAATATTGACGTGCTTGAGTCTATACATCTTGGGGCTCAGGTTGCTATAGGAATTACCTTGTGGTTTTGTTTGTGGAAAGTATAAAGTATAGCCAACATCCGTGCTGGAGTGGTTAGTACAGCGCTCTAAGACGCCAGAGGTACAAGGTTCGAATCCTGGCCTAGGCATGGGTGTTCTTTGTGAGTGTCTGTTTAGCAATTTCATCATATCATCACTCATTCTCATCTTCCTGTTTAGTCAAACGTGGCAGAAAAGAGAAGTAAAATAAACCAAATCAATCAATCAAGTATAAAGTAGGGAATATGATTGAATGTTGTAAAAACTTGGGAAATTAAAATCCGAAAATTAATGTAGTACAAAAATTAAGTATCATACCAATTAGTATACTGCGCGTTAAGAAGTGAAATATACTTGTTTAAATTCTTTAACACGCGGATTAATTTTGTTTGGAAATGAACAAAGAAGGATTTTTCCAAACCCTGGGTGGCATCTAGGGAATATTATCGAGTCCCATTTTCGTATTTTCTTGTGTTACGCAAAAGTGTTCATTTTGTGAAAGGAAACATGTCACAAAATACTATTTCTTCTCACAATTTTAACAAAAATATTGTACAATCATTACGAGTGTAATCACGAGGTCTTCTGATCTCATACAATGGGATTTATGCTAATTTATAATTAAATCTTACATCTATTAAGTTAATTTTAATTCTCGAGTTTCCAAGTGTTCACTCCCATTAACCTTCAATGTAATCATTGCAACCAAGAAGTATCCGTGACTGTACAAGGATCATTTCTCTTAATACTCTGTGGAGGGGGCAATATGAATGAAAAAGGCTTATCTCGTCCGTCCCTCCAGACGCGGACGTTGAAGAGAACAATGGACAAACGGTCACCGAATAAGATGAACGAGGGAATTATCTTCCAGCTCTGGAACTACGGGAATTTAATCCCAGGGGGAAATGCTTTCTGACCAACGTCCGACCTCCATGTCTTCTGCAAATCCCATCAAATGATTTATGTGTGTGGAACTATGTCCAGAGTCACTTAACACAAACTTCCACCTTGGCAACAATTCACCAAAATATTCCAGAAAGAGGACGATATTAGTTGTAACAAACTTGCGCCAGTCACTGGTCGGTGGGAATTAATAAGATAAGATAAGAGTTATTTCCATCCACTTGATCATATGAGTACAAATAGCACTCTGATATGAGATAGGTCAATTACATGTGTAATTTTGAGTACAAAAGAATTAACACATACTTAAGCATATTAAAAAGTATATAGAGTATAAAATAAAATTACATGTATAATTTTGAGTACAAAGGAATTAACACATACCCTCGAATGTATGTAGGCCCCCTCCCCCAAAATGTAGAAAATTTTCATTTCAATCAATTAAAAATATGACACTGCTACTACATTAGTTCAACAGTCACGAGACAGTGTGATATGATATGATATGATATGATATGATTCCTTTCCATCCACTTGATCTTATAAGTACAAATAGCAATATGATATGGGATAGGTTAATTACATATATGATTTTGAGTACAAAGGAATTAACACATACTTATGTATATTAAAAAAGTATAAAAGAGTATAGAATAACTTAAAAAATAGAAGAAAAATCAAAGGTTATGTCTATTAATGAAAAATATGATCCAAGTACTCCTCTGTGCTATAAAACAAATACTTCATAAGCAAGCTTCTTACTGTTATTTTAAATTTGGTTGGATTATGATTCTTGAATTCCTCTGGCAGCTTGTTATAGAGTTTTACACCTTGAAATCCTAGACCACTATGTGTTTTGGATGTGCGGACAGTAGAAAGGTGGAGGGAGTTATGCATACGAGTGCTGTACTAGTAATAAGCATTCTGCCTAATATACAAATTATATAGTCCTTAAGACCATTCCATTGCAGCTTGTTACTTGTGTTTGGCCATTAATTATACCAGGTACAATATTCACTTATTCAAATATAATTATCGTATAAAAAGCACGTTTCTAATAACTACACAAGTGCACATTTGTCTATCTCTTATTTTACGTCGCATTTCTTCCTATTTAGGCTAATAGTGAGTGTGGTGATGAAATGATAATTGCATGTAATTGATACCCAGAAAGTGACTGATTGATTTAGTTTATTTAACGTTGCATGTCTTCCACTTCTGGCTAATCGCGACGATGGGGATGAATGGTGATAAGATGAAATGGATGAAAGGACATACAGAAACATATTACATGGACAACATATAACTGAAGCCCCATAGTGCATTATACTAATTGTAGGTTCAGACGCCAGAGCATCGTTGGCCTGCAACATTACAACTCTTACACCTTATATACCCCATTACCGACAAAGGAATACTCATTCACACTACAGGAGTTGAACCCGGAACCTAAGGTTGTGAAATTCTGAAACGAATATTCAACAACGGGTTATCATGTATAAGGTGCAGGACGGAATAAGGCCAGGATAACGTTCAGATACTTTCCATGATTTCTTTACTGACTGCACTAAATTGTCGAACCACTTCATAGAATAGTCATTTTCAACTTTCATTTGCTAACATTTATAGCCTTATTCAAAGCAAGTGGCTTTTATAAGGTCATGACATTTTATTTTCGTAACCAATGACTAAATTATAATAATAATCCTTCTAAACATCTGAGCGTAATACTTTTTATTTTTTTATTTTTTCATGCGTGAAATCAATGCAGTCTCTTTGCAAGCAGAAGTTTATCGACCCATCTGGCAGCGATGTCGGGTAGAAGCAGTCTCCAGGTAGAACATGACCAGGTAGAACATGACCACGAATGAATGCCCCTGAAACGCTGCAGCCGGAGGAAGCGTGGGTGATGCAATCAGCTACTTGCATTGCTCCCGTGTTCCTGCAATAACAAATTGTGCAGGACTACCAAAAGGCGCAAGGGAATGGGAAGCGACAGGAGAAAACAAATGACTGTTTGGAATTTGTCGAGGGTATTCTTATCTTGGTTAAGTTGTAACCTCATTAAGAGAAAGAAAGAGAAATAAGAGGAAGGAGAAAATAGAAAGAGGCGGAATAAGGAAATTGAAAGAAAGAGAAAGAGGAGGAAGGAGAATATAGAAAGAAGGAGGAGGAAGGATAATTTAGAAAGAAGGAGGAGGAAGGAGAAAATAAAAAGAAGAGGAATAAGGACATTGAAAGAAGGAGAAAGAGGAGGAAGGAGAATATAGAAAGAAAGAGAGAGAGGAGGAAGGAGAATATATAACGAAAGAGAAAGAGGAGGAAGGAGAAAATAGAAAGAAAGAGAAAGATGAGGAAGGAGAAAATAGAAAGATGGAGAAAGAGGACGAAGGAGTAAATATAAAGAAAGATAAAGAGGAGGAAGGAGAAATGAAAAATACAGAGAAAGAGGAGAAAGGAGAAAAGATAAAGAAAGATAAACAGGAGGAAGGAGAAAAGAGAAGGAAAGAGAAGAGGAGAAACAAGCGGCAACACAAGGAAAAAAGTAGAAAGGAATGGATATCTTCTTGAGGGGTATTCATTGAGTTTCCGAAAAAACATACCAAAATACATATTTAGGCAAAATGAGTATTTATTTATATCATTTTTCTTGTCTACTAAGTAAGGTGGTAAGTGGGAGCAGACTGATCGAAGTAGGGGGGGGTTATCCCCCATCCACCCTGGTGCAGTCACGAAATCCAAGGGGAAGCCTAGCGTTAGATTGCATCACGAACAATAAAATGAACATTCCACAAACAGATGTCAAGGGTGTCAATAGCACATGCGAGTGGTCGGTGCATGCTAAAACACAAGGAGGAAACAATGTGCATCATGTTCCGTGTACATAGACAGGGAAAAATGTTGTAGCTGAATGCTGTTGGTTGGATATCACAGACGCATTCCAACCTGCGTAATTCGTCAAAATGTCACACGCTTGTCACCGCTGATCTGGATGACGTCAGCGCTCAGCTCCATTGCAGCTCCCACCTTCCCCATGATTTCCTTGTTTGGTGTTTTATTACTTTTTTATTTGTTGATTGTCAGCGACAGTGCGGTAGTGGGGACAAGGGAGTGACAGCCCCCTTTCCGTCTCTCCACTATATTCACTTTTACCGCATATTGCATATTAATGAATGGCATAATCAATTTTGTTTTCATTGATTGATATTCTTTACTTTACTTCTGCCACTTTTGGATAATCGCGAAGATGAGGATGAGTGATGACATGATAAAATTGATGAAGGGACACTTACAAACATCCATGCCAGGATTCGAACCCGGGACCCCTGGCGTCGTAGCGCCAAGTGCTAATCACTCCACCGCGGAGACCAGCACTTTTGTTTGAAGTCCACTTGATGCATAGATAGGCTCGGGACAGACGCTACAGTCTAAAGTGCTATGTGAACCACAATGTGCTTTCACCGGGATCTAACCCGGGATCCTTTCGTTACTAGGTGACAGAGTTACCGCTAAGCCATCGGAGATGAACTTTTAATGGATTAAAAGAAAAAACAGGGCACGATGTAGTAGCAAAATTAGTTCGTCGGAAAGTTTGGAAGGAAGTAGACTTATTTTTAGTACAGTAACTATTTCAGTCAATTTACTTACAGAGATCACACTGTGTCAATTGACACAATAGGTAGACTCCAAAAATGCATGAACTGATAATAATGCATTCTTGGTGCGTCGAAATACATTCAACATGCATAAAATGGTACTCTTATGGGCTGCTGTTTCGTGTGATCCTCTAAAAATGCATAATTGAGAATATCAGGTATGACTATTTCAAAGAAACCAAAAGTACATGTTTTAACTGTCAAAAGTGCATCAACCTTGAGCTGATGCATTTCGAGTTCCATGTGTAATAACTTGGAAAAGTCAGAGGCGCCAACTTAAGACACATTTGGGGGGGGGGGACAAGATCGGCATAAACAATACTTTATATATGTAAATACATACATAAAATGTGTCCTACGTAAATTTTGGGAGGGCAGAAAGTGCCTTGCTCCTCCACAAAGTCGGCGTTTATGAATCGTATCCCAGTAACTTTAACAGATAAATAAGATTCCTCACAAATACTAACATAACACTGCTTCCGACATAGAGTTACAATAAAAGTTACTAATGAACTGACAATTTACAATGTGTATCCGTAAGACACGTAAATTTGGAATAATTAAGCAGCTTCGCATATCCAAGAACCAAGTTCTCTCACTCTCAAAAGATCACCTTGATTTAAGCCATGAATCTACGCAGGTAAATATGAGCAATTAACTCTATGTGGATTAGATGGACGAAGTTAATTACGGGAAAACTGTTGCCCCAAGTGAAGAGTTGATTACATCGTGTCAAATTACATGAATAGCGCTTCTGTCCTTGGTAACTGCAATTAACTGTGCTTTTCACTTAGGAGTCATGAAGAGAAGCTGGCCTCCTCTGTAATATACAGAAGTTTATTGGCGATGGATGTTTTGCAAGACTTGAAGGATGGGTGTATTTTCATCTAGTAGTTTGCGAATGCAGCGGCTATTGTTGTCTTGATAGTCGGACAAGTTGTCAACTGACGACCTCTCCAACGAAAGTTCTGGGCTAGAAGTTTGTTTGTAACTCCAGTTTATGCACAGACAAGTTTTCGGCTACAATTTAAAATCGGTCCCGAACCTATGTGCCTCCATAGGATATCAAGGCCGAAAGCCCTCGATTACAAGGTCACTACTCCATCGGGTAGGCCTGAAAATTCTAGGTTCGAGCCCTTCCCTGTGCATGGGTATTCTTTTGTGGAGGTTCAATTAGGGATTCAAATGTACACGGTGAAGGTACTTGAATTTGTTGATTTTTAGTCTCACTGTACATGTAGAATACACTACTTTCTCTATACAATTGTGAGTAAGCAATTAGTTTTCAAAGTACACAATATTCCATTCTGAGATAATCCAACAATCACATAAGTAGTTTCTACTAAAACGGAAATCCCTTACCTTAACCGGAAGTGAGGTTAGTAGCGACAGGGTAAATAGAAGACTTATGGCAGAAGTAGTTTGGTTGACACAGGCTCTGTTAATAAAGCAATGTATCAAATAGAGTAAAGTATCAAACATAAAATCTCTTTACAAAACTTTAACAGACCCTCGCATCCAATCACCACCCCATCTGCCCCCCTTGTTCCACTCCAG
Source organism: Lepisma saccharinum (assembly GCF_977018435.1). Taxonomy (NCBI): domain Eukaryota; kingdom Metazoa; phylum Arthropoda; class Insecta; order Zygentoma; family Lepismatidae; genus Lepisma; species Lepisma saccharinum. The sequence continues at coordinate 56,937,617 of NC_139236.1, read as the reverse complement.
TCATTCAGATTGCTACTACAATAAAAACAGGCAGGCAACACGTTCCTTCAAGTCTTCAAGTTATCATAATGAAAGTTTGTTTTGAAGTAGTGTACTATACTTATGATGCTAATGATGCCTAACAATGATCGTTTTTTCATGGACATTTCACTTTTCGGTTCACTAAAACCGAAGTTGAGGGTTCACTATAATGTGTTTGGGTAGGGACTGGTGATTTAGATTCACTACAGACGAAAGTTCACTGCAACCGAGCTCATTACATGCAGAGTTGACTGTATGAAAAAAAGTAAGAAAACTTTCGCATTTAATACTGACAACAGTCTACAAAGGAATTGTTTCTGCTAGCAATTGAACTCTAAAATTTGTCTCTTTTTTTCATAATTCAACTTGACCTTAAATGAGTTTCATTTGTAACATTTCTTGGAGTCTCAGTATTGGAAAATCTGCATTGACGCAATCATAAAGTAACACACTCTTAAAACAAGAGCTTCACAGGGATTTTGAAACAAAGAATTGAATTCCTCGAGATGGATTTCGTTCAATCAGCTCGAGAAATTGAAATATTTCTGTTCCGTAGCTGACTTGTCTCTCCTCATTCCTCTTTGGAGTAACATTCATCTTAAAAGGTAATGAGATTTCTCAAGGTCTTAACCTCTTTGTCTACAGGAAGAAACGCTTCGAATTGAGCTGTAACGGTTCGCAATATAGACAGAAGACAGGCGCTGCAGAAATTGGATTTTATCGATGAAACGGAGAGTTTTAAAAAAGCTCTAACCTTTTAATTTCGTTTCGATTGAATTAAGTATTGACGGTTTTAGAAGAATAATTCTTGCTCTGATAACTTTGATTGATTGATTCATTCATTTAGTTTATGTTACTTTGCGTTTTGTGCCTCTTGGCTAATTTGTGAAGAAGAAGATGAGTGATGAAACGATGAGATTGATGAATGGACATTCACAAACAACCAAGCCCGAGCGGGATTCGAACCCGGGACCCTTGGCGTCGCAGCGCGATGTGCTAACCACTCTGCCACTCTGCTCTGATAACTTGTTTATTGTTGACTCGTATTCATTATGCCAAATCTGTTCACTACTGAAATTAACTTTTCACGTGAGAATAAACTTTTTCTTATTAAAAGAAAAACGTTACAAGAACATTCATCACATTAGACGATGCACTTACCGCCAACATTCTTAACGGACGGTGAAATAGTAAAAGGGTTAAAATCAAGATGAATAAACGCAAGACAAAAGTGATACTCATCAATTCGACTCATCGTCATCGCCGCGATTAACTAAAGAGGTAGAAAAGAGCTGTGGAATATCCACAAAAGCGAACATCAGTACCAGGATAAGGCAGAAATAGTTAATATGAAAATAATTACTACCAAAGAAAGATCGCGAAACAGAAATCATGTGCAATAATAATCGTGATATGACTAAAAGTGAAAGGAAATACAGGGGTTGTTTGATGAGTAAAGTGAATGACACATAGATGGCAGAACCACAAAAACATTTCACCCTCGTTTTGTAAAATTCTGCAAAAGAGCTTATTCTGAGTAGCGGTTCTACGTGCTGCGTGTCTTTGGCTGTTCAAAATAGATGCACCGCAAGGCACAGGCGTAAAACTTGGGAGGTGGGAGCGCAAGGGGGACACTCGCCCCAGATTTTTTTAGATAAAGGGTATTTCATTAAGAGTGATACTTTTTAAAATTTGAAAAAAAAATAAACCACTCAACGTATCAAAGTAAATCGTGCTTTATTTTGAAGCTTAGACATTGCAGTTATGTTCTGAACAAAATATCGTTCAAATGTCCACCACGGCTTTGAACACACTGACGCACACGATGGCTCCACTGATCCTGATTTCAGTGGATAAATTAATCTTCTCAGACGAGGCGCATTGTTGTCTTAGTGGATTCGTCAATACGCAAAATTGTCGTTATTGGAGCGAGAAGAACCCACAAGTGGTCCATGAGGTGCCATTGCATTTAGAAAAACTCACTGTGTGGTGCGGTTTATGGAGTGGCGGCGTCATTGGACCTTATTTCTCTCGAGATGATGAGAGAACCGTTACCGTCAATGGCAACCGCTACAGATCCATGTTACGCGAATTTCTGTGGCCAGAACTTGACATCATAGATATTTAAAACATGTGGTACCAGCAGGATGGCGCTACGTGCCACACAGCTAATGCTACGCTCGATTTGCTGAGGGAGAAGTTTGGCGACCGGATCATCTCAAGACGTGGATGTGTGAATTGGCCGCCACGGCCGTGTGATTTAACACCCATGGATTTTTTTGGGGGGCTACATCAAAGCCCAGGTCTATGCTGACAATCCACGAACTTTGGAACATTTGGAGGCGAACATTCGTTAGGCTATCGCAGACATAACGCCACTAATGTTGGACAGAGTGATTAACAATTGGAGCCATCGTGTGCGTCAGTGTGTTCAAAGTCGTGGTGGACATTTGAACGATATTTTGTTCAGAACATAACTGTAATGTCTAAGCTTCAAAATAAAGCTCAATTTACTTTGATACGTTGAGTTGTTTATTTTTTTTTCAAATTTTAAAAAAGTATCACTCTTAATGAAAGACCCTTTACATTACATATACAAGTTAAGTGTATTTTTGTTAACTTTCTGGAACCTGTGGTTCATGTTCTGCCCCCTCACCCAAAATTAAGCTCATGGTGCGAGGATTCCCAAAAAGCATGCACAGAAATAAGGTTTGTGCTGTCATACATTTGTATTTTTAAAAGGTAAGCGGCACCCAGTTCAAACCTAACCTAGATCCTATTGTTGGCAAAACGTCTTCGTTTGAAACCGGTCACTAAAGCGGTCGAAATAGTTCTGAGGATGAACACCACAGTGGACGCCCAAATGAGATGACGAGTTCGGACATGACAGAAAAGATTCACACAATCGATTTGAGTTATCTAAGAATAAAAGTTAGAGAGATACCAGATATGGTATCCTGTTCACGACATTTGACACGAACGTTTAGGCATGAGGGGACTATGAGCTCAATGGGTGCAGGGTTTGTTCATGTTTGACCGGAAATGCGATCGAATTGAATTCTCAGTCGAGTGTTTGAAGTGATTCAATCGTAACCTGAACATATTTTAGCTGACCTATTTAGGTCCGTTCATTTCCATTTATTCCCACAGATAAAAAAAATAGCTTGGAGGACTTTTTTATGGACACAGTGGAGTGGTACATATTATAGACGATTTTGCAGATGTCGGAAAATGGATTTATAAAAATGGCATACCAGTAATTCCATGTCCGTGCTTTTTGGAAATCCTCGAATCATCAGCGTAATTTGGGGCCTTACTTTTGGGGGAAAGAATATGAACCGCAGGTCCTAGAAGGTTAACAAAAATACAATTAAGTTGTAAAATTTAATAATCCTGAAACTTTTGGAAGGCGAATATCCCCCTGGCGACCCTGCCTCCCAAGTCGGGCAAAGTGTGTGGAGTTGATAGAAGATAATGTTGAAAAGTAAAATAAAGAAAGTCAAATTAATTCCTATTTTCATTTCTGATTGCCTTACTTATCGAACCGCTCACGTAACACGAAAGGGAAGATTCTAACGGATCAATCCGGCAGGATTAGCATAACACGTAACCATGTAAAGGATTGCCTGCGAATTGAAGATTCATGATGTATCGCATTCTGAAATTTAAACCTATATCGACTTTAAAAGGGTAAAGTTAAACCTAATCCCTTGCAACAGTTCTTTAATTCAAATACATTTTTGAAATAATATTTTGTTATTTCCTTTGTGCATAATCTGAAAAGAATGAAGAAAATTCTGTTGTACATACTTTATTCAATGTTAATGTTCTTTTGTCTTGTTATTCGTTACTATGTTGACTAGAAAAATCGTTGATATACTCATGTATTAAGGAACATTTGTCAAGTTATTTTACTTAATTATTGAAACAAATTGCTTCACACTGGGGACAGTTGCAATAAATTTAAATCCTTAAGCATAGAATAAAATTCTTGCAACTTTACCTCCGTAGTATTCATATTTGTTTGTAGTATACTTATAGAAACATCACGTTGGCACAACCGGTTTGATACGTGTTGCTTTAACTCATCATCATGGTGGTCCAATTTTGTTTGAAGGTCACTTACTTTCGTATTTAATAAAGTTACTTCATCAATTATACGTTCATTTAGTAACCTAGTAGCTGATTGACAAGATTGACAAAGATCATAAGCTTGTTGCAACTTATTTTCTACATGTTGAAGCCCTTCGGTCAATTTTTCAGTACTTCGTTGCAACCTAACCAATTTTGTGTCCCAAACTTCACAGCTTGTTTGTAACCTTTCACGCAGTAATTCAGTGTTCTTATCAAGTCTGTCTTGCAACTTTCTTTCTAAATTCTCATTATTCTGGAGCAACTTTTCTTGCAACCTATTCTCGAGAGCTTCAGTGTTCTGAAGCAACCTATTCTCCAGAGCTTCGGTGTTCTGAAGTAACCTATTCTCCAGAGCTTCGGTGTTCTGAAATAATCTATTCTCCAGAGCTTCGGTGTTCTGAAGTAACCTATCCTACAACCTGTTCTCATGTTGGTCCAAGCTGAAGTGAAAAGCAGATAAAATTTGATCAATATTTGCATTTATGTATCCAAGTATGATTTCAGAGTAAATGGATTAAATTCTGGCTTACATGCCTTACAGTAATAGTTTTCTTTCATAGAGCTCAAAGATTACCCAGTGAATAATTGTAAGACCCCTGTAATTTACATGTTCCAATTTCTTGCACGACGTGCATTCAATCATGCAGGTGTCAGAAAATTTGTCCTTATAACTGAGTAAGCCCTCCATTCTCTTACCAGAATTGTCCTCTTCGTTGCTTACATCAGTAACATCACTGAGATCCGGTTGAAGACACACGCTACTTCGTAGTACGTAAGGCACTTCTTCTTCATTATAGCATTATCAGTTTAGTTCTAATCAACTTACAATTTTCGAATCCTGGCTGGGTCGCCAATTTATTGCAACTGTCCCCAGTGTGAAGCAGTTTGTTGCAATAATTAAGTAAAATAACTTGAAAAATGTCACTTAACACATGAGTATATTAACCATTTTTCTAGTCACCATAGTAAAGAAGAACAAGACAAAAGAAGATGAACATTGAATACAGTATGCACAACAGAATTTTCTTCATTCCTTTCAGATTGTGCACAAAGCAAATAACAAAATATCATTGCAAAAATGTCTTTCAATTAATGAACTGTTGCACCCTGCACATTGAAACATGACATGAAGCCATTTCGGTGGTAGAGGTTAGAGGTAAGGGCCCACACATTCACTATCTCGACCGTTTGTTAAACACCCCTCTCCAGCTGCCTATACTCCCCAGGGTTGCTCCCGGGTGCTCATTTATTAGAAGCTGAGTGAACCCCAGAGCCGCTGCATGCAGGAACATTGCTTAAAAATCCCCACCTGAAATCACTTACCCAGGGCTACAGACTCTTTCGTGCTTCTAAAACAAGATTTTAGACCTCAAAATCGAGTCTGGAATTCGATCTTAAGTCGCCGCTTTCTGCTACTGTTAACCTGTGAAATAAGGTATCCTCATCATTTATTTCTAATAAACTGGCTAAAGAGGTAAAGTTGTTACTGAAAAATAACTATAACTGTTGTTTTTTTTCATCTAAACCATGGCATGTCCAGGGTATTGCAATGCACTACATTGTCCTCGCTGTAGCACGTATGCTATACACAGAGTATAGCTATAACCACGGACAAGGTAAACAAAAGAGGAAGTTATATTATCCCTTTTTTAAAATTCCGAACACCAGAGCCTCTTCCTGAGTTCTTTATCTATCCTTGAATTATGCTTATATCGTCTGCATAAGGGCAGATCTGACTGGATTTGAAGAATATTGTATTTCTTTTGTATACTTCTTCGATATCCATATGCAAGGTTAACATGTAATGTTGTAGAGTCTCCATATCCTTATTTCACTCCCTTCGTATGCTGGAACTCTTCTCCTATTTGTTGTCCAATTTTAACTTTTGCGGTGGTTTGATGTAGTGTCATTTTTACTATATTAATCAACTTTCCTTGGATTGGGTAATGTTCTAGTGATTACATAAGTGTTACTCTATTTATACTCTCGAATTACAATCTACGTATTGCATTAGGTCTATTCCATGTTCTAGCTTCTCTCGATTATCTGACGCGTAATGAATAATTGATCTGTGATGCGTCTTCATTCTGTTGTTAATAATCCCTGTTGAATTTTATATACCATAGTGCCTCTATAATTTTAGTCTGTTTCATCTCCTATTTTGTTAACTGGACAGAGTGTTCCAATTCTGCATTCGGTGGGCATTTCTTCTTTCCATATTTGAGTTATTAGCTTCACATTTCTCTCCTCATTTCCAAACCTGTATCTCTTGCTAATTCGACTATTATTGTATCTTGTCCTGGATCTTTGTTAAGCCTTAGCTTCCTTATCATTCTCTCTATTTCTAGCTGTTAGCTTTCGTTTACATATTTGTCGGGTACATCAGTATTATTTTCTTGTTCTGAAATTTCCTCTATTTCCATCTCCTCTTCCTCATCCTAGTTCTGATCTAACTGTTCTGTAAAGTATTCCGCCCATCTTGTAGTATCATATTTTCTTCTTCTATTAGTCCGGCATAGTTATCCTCATATCCAATTGCTTGTAACTGGTACTGTCTGTTCAATCGTTTAAGTTGTAACATAGAATTTTCTTGTTTCACTTTGCTTATGAGATACTCTTTAACTTCTAACATGCCTTTAATCTTTTCCTTTTTCTTGTTTTCTTGTGTTCTCATTTCTCTATACCTCTCATGGTTACTTATTGTTTCATTAAAATCACCGTCTTCCTGCCCTCATTCCTCTTTAGTATCGCTTCTTTGCATTCTTCGTCAAGCCATTGTTGTGTTCATATTTTTATAATCGATTGTGCCTTTTGTTGTATCTTTGATTATGTGTTCTACTTGTTGGCATATTTCCATCTTCCATTGTCTTTTTTCGTGCTTTTATCATATTCCTGTATTTTATCTTTCCTTTTCCTCCTTTAGGCTTTCTGTCCCCCACCTCTTCATTACTTTCTCTCTGACTTGCAGTGTACTACATATCTTCTCCCTTCACTTTGATTTGACAAGAAAGTGATCAGATTCACAGTTTGGAACATTTGCGACATCATTATCGATGATGCGTATCTATGATTAATTAAGATGTCGCCAATTTGACTTACTGCTTTGTCATCCGCTGAAACCATGTTCCTTCTTATCGCTCTATTTTTGCGAACTGCATCAGGAGTGTTCTATTTTTCAAGATTTTCTGTATGTAATGTATATTTTTCCTGTAACTTTTGTATGCGTTTCTTTACTTTCATTTCTATTATTGAAATCTCCTGTTATTACAAATATATAATATTTGGAAATATCATCATGTTTTCCTCTAGTTTCATAGAAATCATCGTTGCCGACCTCCGTAGCTGAGGGGTTAGCATAGCGCGATGCGACGACATGGGTTTCGGGTTCGAATCACGGCCTGGGAATCGGCGTTCTTTGTTTCCTTTCATCAATTTCATTATATCATCATTCATCCTCATCGTCGCGATTAGTCAAAAGTGGAAGAAAAGAAATCTTCCTTTACTGCAATATTTTTTGTAGGCGGGCCTTCCCAATGGCGTAGTGGTAAAGTCGTCACCTTGTAATGAAAGGCTCGCGAGATCGATATCCGGTGGAGGCACCTAGTGGGTTCATTTTCATTTTAAACTGTAGGCCCAGTCGCAATTAGCCTAATAAAACTCAACAAGAGACTCTTCCGTAGGAGCAAACGGGGGTCTATTGAAAAGTATTATTCAAAAGTTTGATGATTGAGAAACTGATGCAGGTGGTGAACACACACACACGCAGATATATATGTACAATACATGACGTCACATAGTGAACGTTTCTGAAAAGAATACGTATATTAATTTGAACAGTTCTATGTAATTAATTTAATGTACATGCGTTACATTACGGTAGATTACCCTTGAAAAGCCTTAATTGGAAAATGCCCGACCCTGTGGCCGAGTGGTTAGCACATCGCGCTGCGACGCCAAGGGTCCCGGGTTCGAATCCCGGTCGGGCTTGGTTGTTTGTGAATGTCCATTCATCAATTTCATCATTTCATCACTCATCCCCATCTTCGCAAATTAGCCAAGAGGCACAAAACGCGAAGTAAAATAAACTAAATCAAATCCAAATCCAAATCCTTAATTGGAAAAGAAGGAACCCCAGAAATGTCAATTTTTGGAAATTTGTGAGGAGCTCTAATGTATGTCGCGCGAAAACACACACACACACAAAGTGTCTGATGTTCCTTCCTGTATGTACCCACCTTGGAATTGGCAAATTTCCAAGCCAGATTAAAGAAGTATAAGTACCTCACTGCGCGAGAGATTGCCAATTCCTTGTAACTGACCTCATGGACACAATGGGTTTTTCGCCAATCACGTTGAGTTAATCTACTCGTTAATTAAGGACGAGAGCTATCGGATGGAATCGCAGAACACTTAGAATGCTTCGTTTATTGTTTTCCGTTTAATTGGATGTTTTTGGTCATCGCGGCATTCGATGACCTGATATTCGTTAATTAATTTATGTACTTGATGTCACATGATGCATTTGTACTGACATTCGCTGAACGTCAGTCGTTACATGTGGCTTTAAGTGGTCGTGAATGAGCTGTCTTGTCATCACTCTGCTCTCAAGCACGTGGTTTCATGCTACTTGTTTTCCCATTATTGAGCTCGAGATCTTTTTAAAATAGAGTCGAGAACAATACAGATATCTGTACAATCGAAACCAGATCGATGGTACTGTTCGAGAGTCTCCTCCAGTACAATACTTATTAAACCAAAATAATTTTGTCTAAGGCTGTCTGTCTTATTATACAGTATCTTTATTTGGTTATTGTGTCGCTAGAACGCGGCCCGTGAAGCGGCTGGAATCTCATCGCTTACCGGATAAGTTGGATGAACGTGAGCCCTCAACTCAAGCACATAGATATATTTTAATTAAAACATGACACAATTACAAGTAAAGTGATCACTTACGTTTGACGTAGATGTTGTCATTGAGAAAGTTTGCATTCTTACGTATTAGTTCTTCTGCACGAGTTTGTTTTCACTTAAGAATTGTACATAAAAATTCTTTGTTCTAATGTGCAATTATATTGCGGCATTATAACAAGGTTAATAACACTTATCGACACTCACAATTTAACGGTTTACCACTTATAACCTTACCAAACTATACAGAAACACGAGGTTTGTACATTGAGCATGAAACCTATTTTCATTTGGTTATTGTGCCTCTAGGACGTGGACCGTGTAGCGGCAGGAATCATGTCATTTGCCGGCGAAATAGCATGTGCGTATTCCATCAACTCAAGCGCATCGCATGTGGTAGCTTTCTATACTTGTATAAACACATTGCGGAACACTTCAATTGCTAACTGTGATCAATTACATATTATCGAGAACAGATTCATTCGTCTGAACGTGACTCTTCTCTGTCTACCTGACTGCCGTGAATGTTAGCATTTGCTGTCATACGGGCGAATGGGTTGTGTTGGAGAAGGAATTATACGTGCATCGTTCTTGCCTCCATTTTTAAAAGATTTCGAGCTCAATAATGGGAAAACGAGTAGCACTAATCCACGTGCTTGAGGGTAGAGTATTGATAAGACAGCTCATTCACGACAACATGTAACGAATGCTATGAAATTCTTCATTTGACGTCAGCAAATGCCACTACAAATGCATAATGTGGCATCAAGTACAGAAATGAATTATCGAATACCAGGTGATCGAATGTCACGATGACCAAAAAAATATTTCGTGCTCGTTTTAAGAAGTTTTTTTTTGTATCTTTTGAGACAGGCAAGAACGAGACGAGACAGAGAACGAGACGAGACAGAGAACGAGAGGCATCTCTAACACGAGACTTGAGGAGATTGTGTCCAGTTTTATTTAAATTTTTCGTATGGTAGGAAAATCCATATAAACTATACTCTGGCTCGTTAGTCCTGGGTTCCAATTCCGTTTCTCACCAGAGTCAAAGAATAAGTTTCCTTAGGCAAAGAACTGATAGAATTTATGTTGCGCGTTATTGCTGAAAAGTCAGAGAAAAGGGTTTTATATATTTATTAACTATGGGCCTATATATATAGGTTTTGGATCCTTCCAGTTATCTAATTTAGAACATAGTTTTATACTCTCATTACAAGAGACTCCAGGACGAGACCGCCTATGGAAACCATGTAGCATCAAGGGGACCGTCTGATGATCTTGTAAGATAATCGGAGGCTGCTGAAGCCTTTAGGATACACTCTCAACACTATCTGTCTCTCAGTTTCTCAATTTCCCGCCCTCAGCCAGAGGCCATATTTAGACATCCTCCCCCGTCTAGTAGGAAAGGGCTATTGATGTTGATAATGTCTCACGCTACTGTGGAACACAAATTAAAACTGAAAATAATCTTCATGAAGATGGAATAGTGGGGAATTATTCCAGTTATTCTTCAGAAGAAGGGGAGTTCAAACCTCATTGGTTCCTTTGAAATTTGCACATTTGAGAACTCTCAAGAACCAACATAGAAAATCCAAGAAGATATGTGTTTCCAAATTGGAATTAAAACTAAACCCTAATTAATTATTTGGCCAGATCACACACACACATACATAAAAATGTAATAGCAATACGTACAAAACAGAGTATTATACACAATTATATAAAATATAACATATACTGTTGTAACACCATACAGAGACAGGGAATGGAAATCGAAATCTTGTATGGTGGGTTCGTCAGTCGGTAACTCAACGTTATCTGCTTCCGAAGCTGCTGTGCCAAATCTTGCCTCGATCCAATCCCCAGTCTATCTTGTACACTCCTTTTTACATGAAGTGGCACACTTTATAAGGTTGAACAGTTGAAGAATGCGCCACTTTATCTGAAAAGGAGTGTACCAAATCGAGGATCGAGCCCGGGACCCTTAGCAAACATCGTTACTATCAGACCATTGGGGAGTTTTCCTTCCTTTGCAATCATCTCCCAATTTTACCCCATTTCCTTCTCTCTTCCGCAAAATCTCTTTAACCAAGAAACAAATTCTTTTTCCACACTGGGAAAAAAAAATAATTTGTCTGTTTTCTTCTTTGGTAACTCATTTTAGTAGATCGAACAATCACCATTTTAATCAGAAAACCAAATCTGAAGAACAAAGAATTTCCAAGATGATCTTGTCATGCATGTATTTATAGAGCAGGACCAATTCATATTAAGAGTTTAAAACTTCGGACTTACTACTATTTCCGCAAAAAAAAACAGTGGATTCAGCATTCAGCGAGTTTGAAAGTTGCATCCTATGTTCGTTCGAGTAAACATAGTTAAGCTCCAGGCCACCGACAGGGTGATGGAGCCACTGCGCCTCTAGAAACAGTTTTTACGAGCCCCAGAAGTGCAACCTCTTCTCGTTCTGTGACACTGAAAGCCATTTATGTCAGTAAAACGTGCGAGCCAGCGGAAAAACAAGAATTCACGCAAATTGGAAACTGCAAAAGGAACTTAGATTCCGCGAGATGGCCTACGAAAGTAAATAACACGAAGTCTCTCAAAGTTTGTGAATTTTCTTTACAACCGAAAGAGAACAGCAGATCTGTCAAAGTGTAAAGTTTCAGCTAGTGTAGCATTTGAAGTGATAATTTAAAAACCAATTAGAGGAAGTATTAAGTCAACAACATGAAATGTCTCCACGGTGCATCAACGGCATCGAGTGTGTATCCCAGTTGCGTCCGCCATCTTGAAAGTCATTGGACGATTTTCTGAATGTGAAAGACCAGTCCTCTAACGTTATGTTAACATTGGATCCGGTGGAACTTTTACAATGGCATACACATAGAAAACGGTAGAACGAACAACACTATGTAATTAAATCGCTCTCGCACTTTACATCTACTAATTTACAGGGAAGTCTCAACAAAATTTGGTTCTTGTTCATTTTAAATTAACTGCAACATATTATGCGCGCGTGGTTAACTCACGATTTTTCCATCCAAACCCAGTAAACCCCGATAAAGTAGTTTGGGATTCCCCTTCGTCGCCTTGTAATCAAGGGGTTGCGAGTCCGATACCCGGTGGAGGCACATATATATATATACCAGTTTAAACTGTAGGTCCTCTCCCGATTGCGTGTTTACAAACCCTATAGTACTGCAGAACCTCCAGCGATATTTGGCTACTGATTGGCTGCCAATCCGGAAGTTGATGCAGCGTTCCTTCAAGTTAACGCTAGATGGCAGGGTTCAAATTAACAGTGTAGATTTCAGATATCCATCCCAACAAGATAAGAAACCCATTTACAATAAGGTTCATTTTTTAGCAAGATTATTTAAATTAATGTTTTAGAAGACAGAAATCAGAACTCTTCTTGAAGTGAATGATTTTTCTATTTAAAGTTACATCAGTGCAAACATTGTAACTACCATTGACTATTCAGAAAATTATGTATATCCAACGTATAGCATTTTAAACATTATATTTTATTATATAAACGTATATTTCTTAACATAATTTTGACAATTTGTTTACAAACTTTATTACTATATAATCACAAGTCTAATTTTTCCATACTTTTGCTGTAAATGAAGAAGCAAGGAACAATGGACACGGAACATAAACACTTCCGGTGCACCCAGCCAAGGAGAAAGTGTTACATACCTCTGGTTCTTCAGCACTATGGGGTTTGTAAATACGCCTCCCGATTAGACTATCTATGCGTAAATAGGATTTATAACAAAACTCGAACACGGTGACCCATCCCAAAATTTCATCCAACAAAATGTCTTGAAATTGGGAGACTTACCAAACAAGGGATAACTTGGCTTCTTTTCCCCATGAGTCTGCTTCGAACCTACAGACTCACCCTGTATATTTGGTACCTACATGGAACCATTATTTCATTGAAATCCACCTAACGAACAAGTTATGAAATATATTACCTTCTTAGAAACACGGAGAGGATGTCTTGTGAGAAAGAATCGTTACGTAAGCTCGAGAAAGTCACGTGACATGTTCAGGGGTGAGTTTGCTTCCTCCTTTCCAGGAGAAGGCGATGAACACAATTTCAGCTGGGGGGGGGGTATATCTTCCCTGAGAAATTAGACATTAATTGGAGACCTCGGAACTTCAATCCAACACAAAACCAATTCCGTATTGGAAAGTGAGGTAACGAATGGAAAGATGTAATTTCCACAAAGTCGGTGGGGATTCAGGAAGAAATCTTTTACGAGGAATATCGTTGGAATTGGCGGAGGGAGAGGGGGGTGCTGTGATAACCGAAAATAGACAAGCCTCTAACATGCACACGCCTGTGATTAAACTAAAATATACGAGTGATGCATTTTATATGTGACTTACTCTATCTTTCTCGATTGTGCACATAAATATTTGGTCTAAGCTACAGACTTAATTCATTTTCTGTTTCAAGTCATGCATTTATTTTAATGCGTACAGCTCAGAAAAATGTTTCAAGTGCATCAGCGAGAAAGATGCAGCAAGAAGTTTTAAAAAATGCATTAATTGATGCAGTGAAGTTCAGCCTTACATAGTAAGAAATACTCACTTGCATCATATGATGCACTTTGGCGTTATATCAAACTCTAAACCTGATTCTTGGCAAAAACCAAGAAAGCACACTTTAGTGCATCAATCTATGTTTTTCTGGTGAATCAAATAACAGTTGGGCTGAAAAGTTCGTAGGCTGACTCATAGATGGCGTTACTAGAATTAAATCCATGTGATTTTTACTTAGTACTAACCTTCAAAAGATACGTGTATAAATTTCACAGCTGCCGGATAATTAGTTCGTGAGATATAGCATTGTGAGTGAAGCAGCTTTTGTTATTGTGAAAAAATGGATAAAAAAGAATTTCGTGTGTTAATAAAGCATTGCTTTTTGGCGAAAAAATACTGTTGAAGCCAAGGCTTGGCTTGATAAACATTATTCGGACTCTGCACCAGGAAAATCAACCGTTGAGAAGTGGTTTGCTAAATTTAAACGAGGCGAAATGAGCATCGAAGACGATGCACGCAGTGGACGCCCCAAAGAGGCTGTTACCGACGAAAACATCAAAAAAGTCCACGAAATAATTTTAAATGATCGTAAAGTGAAGTTGATCGAGATAGCTGAGACTTTAAAAATATCAAAGGAACGTGTTGGACATATTGTGCATGAATATTTGAACATGCGAAAGCTGTGTGCAAAATGGGTGCCGCGCGTGCTCACAATCGATCAAAAGCAACAACGTTTTGATGATTCGGAGCAATGTTTAGCGATATTCAACCGTAATAAACACGAATTTTTCCGTCGATATATTACAATGGATGAAACATGGCTCCATACTACACTCCAGAGTCCAATCGACAGTCAGCCGAGTGGACTGCACGTGATGAACCGAATCCAAAGCGTGGAAAGACGTAACAGTCGGCTGGCAAGGTTATGGCATCAGTATTCTGGGATGCGCATGGTATTATATTCATCGATTACCTCAAAAAGGGCCAGACCATCAACAGCGATTATTACATAGCGTTGTTGGAGCGTTTAAAGGATGAAATCACGAAAAAATGGCCCCATTTGAAGAAGAAAAAAGTGCTGTTTCATGAAGACAATGCACCGTGTCACAAATCAATGAAAACGATGGCAAAATTATATGAATTAGACTACGAATTGCTTCCCCCTCCACCATATTCTCCAGATCTTTTTCCTGTTTGCAGACCTTAAAAGAATGCTCGCTGGGAAGAAATTTAGCACTGATGAAGAGGTAATCGCCGAAACTGAGGCCTATTTTGAGGCTAAAGAGAAATCGTACTATAAAAATGGCATCGAAAAATTGTATGACCGCTATAATCGTTGTATCGCCCTCGAAGGCAACTATATTGAATAATAAAATCGAATTTTGTCAAAAAAATATTTTTTACTATGTTAGCCTACGAACTTTTCAGCCCAACTGTTAGATATGGTGCATTTCGTTTTCTGTGTGCCGGTTTCAGATCACAAATTCGTCTTTTGTGCTTTCGGTTTTCTTTCTTTATTTTCCTTTTTTTATCATCGTTCACTTTGTTGTGTTTTGGCGATTTTTATTGCCTGCTGCAACTCATAAACTCCCTCTT
This sequence comes from Lepisma saccharinum, assembly GCF_977018435.1. NCBI lineage: Eukaryota > Metazoa > Arthropoda > Insecta > Zygentoma > Lepismatidae > Lepisma > Lepisma saccharinum. The sequence continues at coordinate 56,922,392 of NC_139236.1, read as the reverse complement.
AACGTATTTAGCCTGGGGCGTTACTACAAAGTTATTTCAGGAGCGGACGACTTACACGGAACCTGGTTCCCGTATCCGCTGCAGTTTCAGCCGCCACCCCTATTTGGCACTGGACTCTTCCAGATAGTGCATGCGCACTAACGTCAATGGTCACCAGTAACGTAGACGGACTCTACAGGTTTTTATTGTTAAATATTAGGAACGTAAATGAGCAAAAGACACAAAGCAATAACAAATTAGAAAAGTAGGGTTGAAAATCTACAACTGAGAAATTGTTTTCCATGATTTTCGATGCACAAATGCTAAAAATCAAATAACTCTTTGGCTTTCTAGACGGAAGCATAATGTTATAGGAAATGCTTCCGTGTAAAGTATTGTCTGCTATAAAAAAAATCTAAAACATTTTTGGAAGCATTTATGCTAGGAAAAATGCTAAGGGAAATGCCGATAATTATTCAGCCGAAAGAAATAACGTTTTCTTCAAAAAAATGTGTTAGGTACAAATCAATGGACGGCACACGTATGGAAGAATAAATCAGGTGCTTCAATTGTAAACACCGAGCACTAGCTCATCTCGTATGCCTTTCGTGCTGTATTCTAACGTTCTCTGCACGCTTTACATCGCATTCGCAAATGTTTCGGTTAGCTATTAAAATTGTGAAGTGATACATTATTTTCATCTCATTCAGCAGCCATTTCGTTTGCACTTGTGAAATTAGAGGTCGCTTCTGATTGGTTATGCTACGGAAATAGGACCGATTTTATCCTTGAGAAATGCCATGAAAGATGCCATGGCATCTGAAATGCCGTAAGATTTTTCAGTTTGCACGGTGGCATTTTGGTCATGGCATAAATGTTAAGAAAAGTACCAGGAAAATGCTTTCGTCTAAAACGGTTTTGTACGCGTTTGCCCAAGTAATTTGTAACCTAAAAACACACGTTCTTGCATCTTGCGGAAAACAAGCTCTTTAATTAGTCCAGACAGCCTACTAAACGGATAATCCTAAATCAAATTGCCGGGGCCTTCTAATGAGACAGATTTTAAGCCCCAAACGCCTGTTGCGGGTGTTAAGGCGTAGGAAGCATAGAATATATTGGGCGATGAGGAAATGAAGAGCCCGAAACCAGTTTGGGAAAAGTGAAATTTACGCACTGGTGGGTAATAATGGAATTTCACACCTTGATGGATTCCACGTTAAATACCTAAGTTAAATCCCCCTTAGTTCCGAACGAAGGGCGATGTACGGTACATGTTTGTTCAATGGCACACGAGAAATACAGGAGGGAAGATCAACCGATGATTTTTTTAAACCGGGGCTTCCGGAATTATCGTTAACAATTGGTTTATACACTTAGGATTGTTATCCATAGGTAGTCAGAATTTAAAGAGATGCCAAGTGGACGCGTGCATTCCGGTTTAAATTTCTAATAAGTGCTGAAATGTTCAACACTCAAGTTTTTCTCCGAATTTTTTATGCATTTCGTCTTGTCATGGCATCTGCATACTGCAATACCACCACATCACCATATGGTGACGAACTGTTTTGCGGAATGGCGTCAAGATGAGGTTGCATATCTGTAAAAAGAAGCTAATAATCTCGTAAAGTAAGAATATAGCTGCAATGTGGAAAGAGATATGGGCTCTATTTTAGACTGGATGAAGCAAAGTTTCTTAATATTCATATCTGCAGTCATACGTGTGCGCGGACCCTCTGATTAGGGGGGGGGAGCCTTGATGGAAGATCAGTTGGAGAAGGAAAACCCACAATCCATGACGCTGTTTTGTGTATATCATATTATATCCCCAATGCAGAAATGGAACTCATATTTTCTTAGTAAAGGGAAGCCGAATCTATACAAAATTTACGCTCTTCTTAAACTAAAACTTTCACTACATACACGATTACAAATTAAAGACACATAACATACATACATACATACATACATACATACATACATACATACATACATACATACATATTTACATACATATATATGTTGAAGTGTGACTCAAAGAAAGATCGGGGATCAAGAATCACTGGGATGTAGCAAATTATAATGCGAGAGGTTTACGATACGGTTCATAACTACTGCAAAAGGGCCCTAACTACTATAACAATCAAATTAAAATGAGCCAATATCTCTTAACATAAAGCAGTCCTTTGCTTTAGCCTTCAGCTACTTTTGTGTGTGGCAAGCAATGGCGCAGGAACGTTTTTCATTTGGGGGGGACCAAATTCAGGCTCCCATATATATATATATATATATATGGTATATATACATACATACACATACATACATATACACTCCACAGGCACCTATACCTAGGTATAATGTGAAGGCATGAGAAAAATATTCGATTTTAGAACAGATCACACAAATATCCGTTTTTTTAATGCAAAATTTGCAAAATAATTTTAATTTCCTTGCTTTTCTTAGAATTTATAGTTATTTAAAAAACAGATTTTGAGATCTGATAACAATTCCGAAACATATAAAGCTCTGGACCTTCTTCTGCGCTCATCTTGAATTTAATGGAACGGAAAATCAGGAGTTCAAAATGTGTAAATTACGAACAAAGATACATCTATTCATTTTAATGCAGTGTGAGATTAAGGGGGGGTAAGGAGGATCCCCCCCTCTATCTTGAGCCATCCCAACCAGGAATAATCATCTTTCACCCACTGGATATACGTACAAACCATATTATTGAATATATCATAGTTATATACTTATAGAGTTCCACTTCAGTTCAATTCATTTTAATTTTAAAGTCGCTACCATAGCTACATATAAAAAATATTTTTAAGCAATTTATGGCAGATGTGTACCACATACAAAGCCTTTTAGAAGCCATATTCGGTATTTTTTTCATATATCTAGAGGCCGTTGTATTGAAAAAATACTGGGTTGAGATGATTCCCGATCTACTCGTTAGAGGTCAAACTTTGGAACATTGGTAAAACATTTGACAAAGCATTTATTTGTAATATAATTAGCTGTACCGAATGACACTCTTCAAGCACTGAAACTACTATCATTACAAATACAAAACCGAAATCCTTCAGATCTCAGGGCAAGCAAGGAAAACTATACGCTCGAAAGTTTCTTTTTTCCTTTCAATCTTTGGGGTAATATGAAGAACCGGCCAAGGTTTCTTTTCGTATGTAGTAGTATTAAATGCAGACACATGCGTGTATCTTAAGGTGACATGTCGATTTCTCGTTTATGCGAAAAGTGAACTTTAAAGTAAGCAAAAGCATGTGCGTGTCACAGTTAAAGATTTTCGCATGTACAAAGAAAATCCAAAACACATTCCCACCTCGTCGGCCTTCTTAGAGGAGTGGCTAGCATAGCGCGCTACGAAGCCAGAGGTTCCGGCCTGGGCATAGGTGTCATTTGTGAATGTCCCTCCATCAATTTCATAATATCATCACTCATCATCATCAACAGTTTGACTTTAGAGTTTAACTTAAAATGGCGTTTGTGTTACATTCGATATCAAAATTAGATTTTAAGCAATTAATGTCCAATTCTAAGTATACCTAATACAAGGTAAAATAAATCCTGCCCCCTCTGATATAATCACAAATTTTGCCCTGTTTTAATGTCTAGAAAACATTTCATTTCACCTAGGAATGATATCGCGATGAGACAAGACGAGAATTGTCACAGCCTCATCTCGTCTCCTGAGTTGTTGGTGAGGTCATTCTCGTTCTTGTTTGTGCATATTTTTGTTTCGGTTTCCACTCAGATGTTGTTAAAGCTTATTCTAGATTCACTTTATGCTCAGATAGGTTAATCGGGACTGGATCTACAGTGTAGAGTGGAATCCAAAGCACTGTGCATGAGGGACCCCCTGATTACAAGGCGAGGTATCTTGTCATGACCCACGATATGTTTAGTATAAGCAACACGTACATTGTGTAACCACTCAACGTTTTACAGCGCATATATATATATGAGGGGATGTAAGGGATGATTCTTTGTGAACATACCAAAATGTTAACCTTGCACGTAGTACATTGGACTGCGTTTTGCAGACTAACGAGGTTGTGGTGCCTGGACTTACTGCCAGTATAATCCTTTGTGGGGCTTGTAAAGTGTACTTTCCGTCTGTGATTGTCCCATCATCTTATCATCATTCATCTTCACCTTCGCGATTAGTCAGAGCGCTGAAAACAGTAAAGAACTCGGGGAAAACTGATAGTGGTAAATGCAAACCCAATAGATTACCATTTTTGGCTTTGAAGAACTTTAAAAACGAGGGTTAAATACGGTACCAAATATATTATTGTGTACCCCTCTCTAGAACAATTCCACTCCCCCCAAAAAAAGTCTTACGTGCGCTAGTGTCCAGAAGTGGAAGAAAAGCGAAGTAAAATACAGTGAATCAAAAACAAATCAATCTAGGTTCATCGTGGCGTTTGTTACGTTCCCCGGTTTATTCTCAATGGATCTACTTACTTGTATTCCTCTACGGCGAGCATGAGACTTATCAGCCTACTTTGAAGCCCTCAGGTTGTGGAAAAACAGATACGGGTATATTTACGTTAACCTTACTTACTCTCACACACCAAAAATATATTTAGATGTCAGTTAATGTTAATATATTACACTTGCACTCGCAATTAAACTCCTTATTACAAACAAAATTGTATTAAGATCATAATTGTTCTTGACTACACAAATTAACACATTCACATTTCCAAAATCACTTCCATCATCCAGCAAAATTCATAATATATCTCACCTCACAACCCACAAAATCAGGTTTGTGTCGTCAATTTGTGACACTTCGGTTACTCGTCTTCATCTGTTCTTAAGATATGTAACATCCTCTGTCATTTGGTTAGCAGACGAATTACATGGCAGCAGCAAATTTGATGCTTATTCTTGCTGCTGACTTATTATTATCATGCTAATGATTAGGGTGCAGACTTAAAGCTACTAAAACTCTCTCAAATAGGCACCAAAAATGATGAAAATAGACATTTAAAGAAGCACTATATGAGTTAAAGTATGTGTCCTGTGTTGTAGTTGTGCTGTCTAGTATGTTTGTGTAGTAGTTGTGCTGTCTTGCGTAGTAGTTGTGTTGTCTAATTTGATTGTGTTTGTCTTGTGTAGTAGTTCCTCCATTCATATTGGGGGTTAGGCGTAGAACTGACAAATCTGCACTGTAAAAAGCCATGTCAAGAATCAGCAATATAAGGCCATGGATGTTCCCAAGGTAAAATATTCCGGAGGTAAAATAGTCCGCCGTTCGGATCTCCGGGTGGGGACTACTTTGGGAGGTCCCTGGATTAAGGATAAGATCTACGTTAGGAAGAAGGATATTAAATTAGGCACCTGGAATGTTCTGAGCCTTTACCGGCCTGGGGCATTTCAGTGTACAGTTAATGAGATAGTTAAGTATAAATTAGATGTAGTAGCTGTCCAGGAAGTTAGGTGGCCAGGAGAAGGGAATTGTAAAACTAAAAATTATACTTTTTTCTATGGTGGTACTGAAAATCATAATTTTGGAACAGGCTTTTTTATAAATAATAGAATTATCTCGACTCTTAAAACAGTAGAATTTATTAATGATAGGATATCATATGCAGTTTTACAGGGTAGGTGGTGTAAAATTATTTTAATAAACATACATGCACCAACGGAAGATAAAGATGATAATACTAAAGATGATTTTTATACAGAGTTAGAACAGGTCTTTGATAAATATTGTCAGTATGATATGAAAATTCTGTTAGGTGACTGTAATGCACAGATTGGCAAAGAAGAGACATTTAAACCCACGATTGGTAAAGAAAGTCTTCATGAATTAAGTAATGATAATGGTATAAGATTGATTACTTTTGCAACCTCAAAGAATTTAATTGTGAAAAATACCACTTTTAAACATAAAGATATCCATAAATATACCTGGTCTTCTCCAGATGGTAAAACTCATAATCAGATAGATCATATTCTCATTGATAAGAGAAGGCATACTAGTATAATTGATGTTCGTACACATAGAGCTGCGGACTATGCCAGTGACCATTATTTAGTAATTGCTAAATTAAGAGAAAGACTCTCAGTGTTAAATCATAAGCAACAAAATCTAAAAGTTATAAAATTTGCTACAGGAAAGTTTACTGATGAAGGAATTAAGAAAGATTACCAAATTAAACTGTCAAATAGATTTGATATTTTGCAGGATTTAAATGATGATGAAAATATAAATAAAACAGACGTAAATAAGAATTGGGAGCACATACGTAATGCAATAGAATCAGCAGCTAAAGAAAGTATAGGATACCATAAACCGAGAAAAAGTAAGCCATGGTTTGATAATGAATGTCATAATCTAATAGAAATAAGAAATCAGGCTAGACTTAGTTGGTTAAAAAAACTCTGATGATACAAATCTAAACAATTATAATAGAATAAAGCGAGAAGTTAACCGCACGTTTAGAAGTAAAAAGAGAGATTACTTGAAAAGCAAAATTAACGAAATTGAAACAAACAGCAAAAATAAAAATATCAGAGATTTATATAAAGGTGTAAATGAGTTTAGAAAGGGGTGGCAACCTAAAGTAAACTTGATAAAAGATAAAGACAGTGATTTTTTAGCTGACCCAAGCGATATTCTAAATAGATGGAAGAACTACTTTAATGACCTTTTAAATGTCCATGTAGGAGACAAATCAGAAGTAAATGAAGTCCACACAGCAGAACCTTTAATTCCGGAACCTAACTTGACTGAAGTTAAAGATGCTTTTAAAAGGCTAAAGAATAACAAAGCACCTGGCATTGATTTAATACCAGCTGAGTTAATTAAATGTGGTGGAAATTCATTAATATGTCAAATTCATAAATTAATTTGTTTAATATGGAATAAGGAAGAAATCCCTTAACAGTGGAAAGAATCCATAATTGTTCCTGTGTTTAAAAAAGGTGATAAAATGAACTGCAATAATTACCGTGGAATTTCTCTACTCTCAACAACATATAAAATATTATCTAACATTATTTTAACAAGACTAACCCCATATGCTAATGAAATTATAGGTGATTATCAATGTGGATTTAAACGTAACAGATCAACTACAGATCAAATTTTTCACATCAGACAGACACTTGAAAAAAAGTGGGAATATAATCAAAATGTCCATCAACTATTCATTGATTTCAAAAAAGCATATGATTCGGTCAAAAGAGATAAATTATATAATATATTAGTAGAGTTTGGAATACCTAAGAAGCTTATTAGTATGATAAAAATATGCACCAGTGAAACAGAAAGTAAAATTCGTGTGGGTATTAATATGTCTGACAAATTTACAATTCATGATGGGTTAAAACAAGGAGATGCATTATCTCCATTGCTCTTTAATTTTGCCTTAGAATATGCTGTTAGGAAGGTAAAAGAAACTAAAGAAGGACTAAAATTAAATGGTGTGACTCAGTTGTTAGCATATGCAGATGATGTAGACTTACTGGGGGATGATGTGAATACAATTAAGAATAATGCTAAAATATTTTTCAAAACTGCTAAAGAGATAGGTTTGGAAGTTAACAAAGAGAAAACTAAATATATGCTTACAGGCCGAAACCAAGTGTTAGGTAATAATCAAAATCTAATTATTGATAACAACTCGTTTGAACCAGTTTCCAAATTCAAATACTTAGGAGTAATATTAACAAATGAAAATTATATTAAAGAGGAAATAAAAAGTAGGCTTAATTCAGGAAATGCATGTTACTTCTCTCTTTATAAACTTTTGTCTTCTCGTTTAATATCTAAGAAACTAAAAGTTAAAATATACAAAACAGTAATTTTGCCTGTAGTATTATATGGATGTGAAACTTGGTCCCTTACATTGAAAGAGGAACATAAATTGAGAGTATTTGAAATTAAGATCCTTAGGAAAATCTTTGGACCTAAAAGGGATGAGGAGACAGGTGAGTGGAGAAGGTTACATAATTTAGAACTACATAATTTGTATTCATGTCCAGACATTATTAGAATAATTAAATCAAGAAGACTTAGGTGGGCAGGCCATGTGGCACGAATTGGAGAGGAAAGAGGAGTTTACAGGATTCTTGTTTGGAAACCTGATGGTAAGAGACCTGTAGGAAGGCCAAGACGAAGATGGAGGGACAACGTTGAGATGGACCTAAGGGAAATCGGTAGGGATGGAAAAGAGTATATAGATCTTGCTCAAGATAGGGAAAGATAGAAGGCCTGTGTTGCTGCAGCCATGAACCTTCGGGTTTAAGAAGGCTAGAGAGTTAGTTAGTTAGTTAGTGTATATATATATATATATATATATATATATATATGTATGTATGTATGTATGTATGTGTGTGTGTGTGTGTGTGTCATTAAAGCAAAAACTATTCATAACAACGCTTTTCTGCTTTACATCTTGTTTCGACGCTGCTAAATACGGAATTTTATCCTGAATAGATAAAACCGGGCATGACAGGCTCGCAATTGTCACTAATGAATTAACTTTGCAATTACGGTAAACAAAATATAGTTACGATTTACTTGAAAAAATCAATAAGATATACGCTTGGTATGTCTGGATAAGTCATATAGTAATTTAAATTTATTTTAAGCAATTTCTTCAAATATGATACCAGAGTTTCGAACGAAATCGTCTCGCCTTGATATTGCAGATATTTATTTCAGTCTCATCTCGGAATTTGAGATGGAAACAGGTACTTTTTCTTGTCTCAGTACCATCTCTATTTTCAAAAGATTTCTTAATGTATAGGTTTAAGTATAGCTTCTTTCCGAACACCCTCTTACAAAGTTATGAACATTATGGGTGAGGTACAGGAGTACATTGTACCCCCAAGTTGGTCTATCGTGTCTCGTCTCGTTTGTGTAAGTATTTCGTTTCGAGAAATTCCATTTGAAAAATGCATATACTTTCCTGATGAAGATTTATTTATACCTTATCTTCGATCGACGCGACCACTTCTTTAGAAAAGTGTATCCCCCTTACGCAAAAGAAAATTCGTCTGGAGCTTGAGTTTCTGAGACTAAACTTTATCTGATTCCATTGTTTCACAAACATTTTAAACAATTTTCATCTCCTTAAAGAGGTTTCCAAGAATACAGGTCATTGAACTAACTAGTAACAAGCACAATGTAGTAGAATAAGTTTACAATGGTTTGAATATCTGTGGTAAGAAAGACAATGCTTTAAGTTATAAACAATATAAATATGTTCTGTTAACAGCAGCACCTTACGTCTGTCAAATTATCGAAGGGGGGTACAGGGGGTACAATTGGATTTACGGATTTAGGGGGTACAGTACCCGCCTTCAAGAATTTGGGGGTACAATGTACCCCTGTACCCCCCCGTTCTTGCGCCACTGGTGACAAGCCTCCTCGCAGGAAAAATCTCAAGGGGGCAGGAGTGCTTAAAGTGGGGGATGCCTTCCTCCAATTATGAGAGTTCTCATAAAGCATCCTTAGCACTAGTGCATAGGTACATAAAATAATATCCTGTCTTTCACGACACCCCTCGTCCATGTTTTCACGCTTCAATTTCAAAATTTGAATTATATGAAGGGGAAGTGCCCCCCCCCTTCTGCGGGCGTCCTTGGTGTGTGATGCTATTTCTTTAATAGCTGCTATCAAATATTTAAGGAATGATTTCATGACTGGGGACGAGGGGGCACGGCCCCATTGAAAATGAAAGTCAATAAAAATTACATATTTCGTATATATAGATACTTAATTTCATTTTAGTCATCGTTATACATTGTAATTATTGCAAGGACGTTGCAGGTACATGGTAACTTCAAAGTCAAGCAATGTTTTTTGAGGAGACAGAACTATTAAGGGGCCGGAAAAATATCTTGATTACCCCTCCCTGAAAAAATAATCATCTAATATTCACGCTGATAGGGACTTCAAAGAATTCAGTGTATATTAATTCATGTAGGACAAAAAGCTGTTTTTGTAGTTACAATGTAAAGAAAATTGTAAGCTTAATTGTAACCCTACTTTAATAATAATAATAATAATAATAATAATAATAATAGCTATATGTATTGGATTATTCCGAAAAAAGTGGAAAAAACTTCTAGGTGGAAGTATTAGGGGGCAACTGACCCCCTTACCCCCTGTGTCTCCAGCTTTCACTTTGAAAAAATTATGAACAAATAGCGGTATGTAATTCATCCTGGTGCAGCACTGGCAATAACAATTGATTGGAATATCACAGTAGTGTTGCAAATAACCACTGGTTCAATAACAAACGTTAATTTTCATTCGATTTTTTTTACTTACTTTTCAACATTTCCTTAATGTTTTCGAAAATGGGTGTTGAAGTATGTTTGTTGTGATTTAAAAATGCTATAATTGATATAATTATACTTGAGTGGGAGGCATGGCATGTGGGCGAAAAGTTATGGAAATGTATTCTTATTTCTCATTATTTTTACTTAGAATATGCATTTCAACGTTCCTTGAAACTAGTTATGTATTTATGCAAGGCACTTCCTTGTGACTTTTCAACGTGTAGACCTCCTAGCGTTTAACCTTTCATGGCATGTATTTGCTGTCAGAAGACCACCCACCAATATGCTTAAAGAATTGGTTCTGGAGGCAACGGAGTGCATCCGACAGAGAGTTCTGACATGTGAAAAGTCTGCCACGGAAAAGGACGTACAAACGAACCCATTTCTAACTGAGGCTGATGGAATTCGGAGTGGACTGGGATAACGAGTTCACATGTAGTTACAAGGAGACGTATATTAAAAATCAACAACAATATCATCTCCACATCAATCAGGATGCTCTGATAACCTTTTTCATTGCTTGTTTATCATTTCGTATTCAAAGCTACTCGACGAACACGTCAGCATGCCAGTTGCTTCTTGTTTCAGCTATTTTATGCTGCTTTCCTCGAATTTAATAGCAACGGTGGAACAGGGCAGAGTTTCTAACCTAGAATCTTTGACTTAGCAGTGAGTATACAAACCGCAAATAGCAATACAAAACTCAGGAACTACATTAACTAGAAACACGGAAGGGACGAAATAAAAATTACATATTCATTTCATATTAAAAAACACGAAGGTTGGTTATAAAAGAGTGGCAACACAGCCATCGCCCGTCTGACAAACAACAGCTGGTGGAGCTAAGCGTGTCACTAATAAAAATACTAGATCAACTGGAGAGGCTGGTATATGGTGTGATACGAAAGTACGGGTCCCAGGTTCGAGTCCGCATATATATATTAAATTTCGTTGTTTTTCTCTCCTTCATCTATTGGAACTAAATTCAATTTATAATTTTCGCAGTCGTGATTAAACTAGAAAAATAAGGGGAGAGAGAAAGTTGAAGTAAAAAGCATCAAGATAAATATAACAAATAAAGTCATTGATTTTGTAAACTAAGTCGGCTACACGTGGTTTATAAAGTAGCTTTTCGTTAATTTTAGTTATTTTGTATGGTTTGGTTAGGTCAGATTAGTTTCAATATCATCGTTTCCCAATCTAAGTTTCAATAGTTGTTGCGCAATGTTAAGTTCAAGATAATATCTGTAGATTATAAGATTCAATAAATCATTGTGCAATCTTAGGTTCAATATAAAAGTTGTCCAATACAAGATTCAATAATCGTTAAGCAATCTTAGATTCTATATAATCGTTGTGCAATCTTTCTTTCATATGATCGTTGCGCAATATCGTGGCCTACTGCAAGGTTTAATAATAATGACAAATTCATCAACCAAGCAAAATACACTAATTATCAGTATGAAACAATTTCATATTAGACAAAAGAGATCGTAAAAGGAGGAGAGAGAGAGAGAGAGAGAGAAAGGAACGAATAGAGATGGACAATTTGCGCCGATCTGTGTATGTGGCTCTGCAGGCTACAGACAGTCCGCTTTCGATTCAGAGCACTTTCAAAGATGCAGAAACATGTTCAGATAAGCTCCCCGAGATCTTGCTACTCTCATAACAGGCAAGAGATTTCATGGGAAAACACGTTGAATTTATATACACGCTGAGTGCATTTATGGCGAGCACCATAATCCATCCATTTCCTGCTCTATACAAATCCTCCAAATCTTTTGCTTGCGGTTTTTCCCACGAAATGCAATTGGACTTGCGGCGTTAGAACCCGAGATGATGATCCATCGCAGCGACGCTTCAATAAATACAAAATACCTGCTTTTATTTTCATGTAAGCAGTTGCTGGAATTTCATGATGGCAGAAAATTTAACCGGATCGATGGGACCTATGAAGTTCAAAAAATCAATGTTGGTTAAAATATCGAATGACAATATTCAGACGTAGCAAACCAAATGCTGAAGGCAGGATAGACTGGTGTACCACTAAACCAAAATTCATATTTTCGTCGAAACACCAAGTAATGTCACCGTGTTTTAAATCATACCTTTTAAAGTTTCTTAATTCTAGTAACTATGGTTATATAATTACTAAAACTGTGCTTAGATTACCTTCTTTTATTGACATTAAAATAACAAATAACTATAATTATGTATTAATAACGGGATCCATAAAATAATTTATTGTACAATTCTAGCAAGCTCGTGTGCCAGTATCTGAAGGTATGTGCACTAGTACCGATAGAACTCTGCTATATGCTGTTTGGATCGAGCAGTGATTGTGAGTAATTGATTGAAAACTACAACTTAATGCAAGTCAGGAATAGAAAGGATTCTAGTTTGACGATCATTTCATTTAATTTTCACTAACTTATATCAACAACTATTTGTCCATTGCAGTATAAACTTCCTTCATTTAGAGTTTCTTCAAAGAGATGGAAAAAATGAAAATGTTTTTGAAAGAACTATTGTGTTGTAGATGTGGCTAGCGATGCGCGTGCAAGATTCTTGAGCCGACTTCCGTGACAGTGTGGTTAGCACGGCGTGCTACGATGACAGGGTTCCCGGGTTCGAATCCCGGCCTGGGTGTTCCCTGGGAGTGTCCCTTCATCAATTTCATCATTTCATCCTCGCCTTTGCGGTTAGCCAGGAGTGGCAGAAAATGGAAGTATAAAAAACCAAATCATTCAAACAATGAAGCAAGACTTGCTCCGCACCCAGTCGCCTGTTTCCTGGAATAACCCACTTGACATACGGGAAACGAAAGTGGAAAAGGACTGGCAGCTATACTGGAGCCAGAGGGGGAGAGAGAGACGCTTGGATTGGACTGTTGGAGCGTAGTGCTGATCACATCATCTCCACAAATGGCAGAGTTTGTGAATGTATGGGGGGATCACGACTTCCAACCCCATATGCCTTCAAGGCATATTGCAATGGGCAGAGGGTGGTAGCTTTACTGTTTACCACTTCCTTGACTGCTGGCATGATTAACGTTGTGCCTTCTATATCGATAATAGCAGCGTTGAGTATGAATGATGGATATATGAACTGCCTTGACTAGTGGTCGAACATGGGACCTCTGGTTTCGCAGCGCTGAGCGACTTCACCACAGAGGCCAGAAATTGTGGTGACGTTCCAACTCAGGTAGTCTGAATTCAGTAAATGTGACAAACGTTCTCAACTCAGGAACTGTTATTTTCACGTTGAATGCTTGAATTGAAAAGTTCTCAACTCAGGAACCACTGCCTGGGGAGGGAAGGGGGAGAGGTAAGGACCGGTTTATTGAGAGGTTCTTATCGTTACTGTGCATTACCCTGAAATACGAATTGCAGAAAAAAGTACGGTTCTTTACGGGTAGTTTCTTCTTTCCTCTAGTATATTTTGAGTATAGGCTATTGCAGATCCTTTGCTTGTAGGTTAGGTTAGCAACTACACAGGTGTGTGTAATGTCAACTGTTTCAAACGCCAATTCATCCTCCCCGGAGGAAAGTAGTAGGACTTCCCGAGTTGGGAAGACACTTTACTGAAACATCCAACTGGTAAAGACCAGTTCCTGAGATAACACCACAATTCCTGAGTTGGGAAATCCTGAATCGGGAATAAATCACAATTGTACCTTCGAAAATCGTTATGCAAAAGAAGTTGGTATAGCTTTGTTAAGATAGTAAGATAATTAATTATAAAACAATTCTTATAATACCGTCCGTTTGTACTAACTACAAAAAAGCATAGCTCTCCTTTTATCTCGTCCTGAAAGATGCGAGACACCCTATACAGATTCAAAATAGAGAAAAGGTGCGTCTGGATTTTTTAAAAATATAGATGACTGGGTAATTCTGAAGATGCTTATCAAATATGTTTATTTGTTAAGGACGTTTCCAAGATAATTACGTACATTAGGAAGATGCCAGTTAGGAGCAAGTCCGTTGTCAAAGGGTTTAATTAAGAATCAAACGAGAGGCATAACGAAAAGAAAGATAACAAAAGAGCCTCGGGAGACATTTATTCCTGATGCCCTCCGCGAGCGTCACGTGGCGGTCCACGTTACTATAACTTGACAAGTTTAAAAACAAGACGCTGCAATCCATTGTTTGCGCACCTCGCATCACATTTCCCCACCCCATTGTCTGCGGCGACGTTCGTTCGCAGTGTTGCAAACCTGGAGGGAGAGGAATCGTCTGAGAATTTTCAACGAAATTTGAATGTGAAAGACATGAATTAGCAGTGATCAGAACGCTACATTTTAAAAGTAGCTTCGCTACAGCTACAGCTACTCTTCCAAAATGTAGCTTCGCTACAGCTACAGCTACATTTAGCAAAAAGTAGCTCGCTACGCTACTCCTGTTCGCTACTCGCTACTTCGCTACTTTTTGCGCTACTTCGCTACTTTTTGCGCTACTTCTGCATAAAAATAATGAAAACAACCATATGGGTATTAAAAAATCCCCTACTACTGGTAAATAGATTCTGTTATTTATTATCATGATTCCAGTCATTGATAATTTTGATAGCAGTGTTACTTCAGTTACTTATTTTTACTATAGTTTTTGAGAATGTGATCAGAACGCTACATTTTATAAGTAGCTTCGCTACAACTACAGCTGCTCTCCCAAAATGTAGCTTCGCTACAGCTACAACTACATTTACCAGAAAGTAGCTCGCTACGCTACTCCTGTTCGCTACTCGCTAGTTCGCTACTTTTGCACTACTTCTGTATTAAAAACTTAAAACAAGTATATGGCTATTCAAAAGAAGCCCTAGTATGATAGTTGTACGTACTGAAAAATATATTCTGTTATTTATTACTATGATTCCCTTCATTCTATAATTTTTATAGCAGTGTTACTTCAGTTACATATTTTTAATAAAGTGTTTGAGAATAAAGTACCTTTGTAAGTGGCATATCAATTAAAAAAACTAGGTCTTACACGAATCCGTGATGTTCTTATTGTCATATCAAAAATATTTATGTGACATACTTCCTTTTAAAATTAATTGGAAGAATATCGCAAGTATCGAAATTAACTATAACGTGTTGCGCAAAATGGGAATAACATAAAAATGTGATATTTAGCCATTTAATCTTCTTAACTGAAACAGAATGTTATTTTGGGGATGGCGGATATTTGCTCGAACCTTGAGCTTCTAATGGTATAAATGAGAAACAGGCGGAGCAATTTCTTTACGTAAGTTTTTCCATTGAAAATGCTTCCCCGACGACACAGTGAAAATTGTAATTGTCACCTTGTATTCAAAGGGCCTCAGGTGCGATACCCAGCGGAGGGTAGGCTACATGGTGGTTCGTATCAGACTCGATCAGCTGATCTGTGCATAAAGTGGACTCAAAACAAATAGTAGGAAAGACGCCTAGTTGGGAGGATGGGCACCTCCTGCTCCTCCATTCCCCCACTCTGTTCATCATTCGTCATTCTTCCTCGTTCTCACAATTAGTCAAAAGTGTCAGAAAACTGCCATAGATAAGAAAATAACTAAATAAACAATGCATCCTCATTGCCATGATTAGAAAAAGTTACAGAAAAGGGACGCAAAAGTAGGAAAAACCCATAAATTTGAAAACTGTATTAACAAAGAAAATTGTCAATTCCTCAGGAAAGTCAATAACTTGTACGTTCTTTTTACAATATGATAAAATATATTGAGTAAACTGATGTGTATATCCGAGTGTTCTAAACATATTGTTATTTTAAAATTTGCGAACAAACATCATGACCAGAATAATTGTAATTCCAGAATCACTATCGTTCTTGTAACAATAATTTCTTGCCGGTGTGATCCTATACACTGACAATGATCAATGCTGTTAACGTACTGAACCATTGATTGCTGGCACTATTGCTTTGTCCGATTAGTAGGAAATGGATCCCTCGTTTTTGCACTGTAAGTTGAGTTTTACACAGTAAATATCGATATTTTGCTGTCTGTTACGTCATCGATATCCACAGGATTTGTTCAAGGGGTGGCGCAAACGGGGTATTTTTTCCTGGCGGTGTAGCAAATGAGGCATGATTCTCCCCAAAATAGAGATGCAGATAAAATAAATGGCTATTAGCCGGAATATATTCATGTATGCCAGTTACTTATCTGGATATTAGAATTATTCAGATGCTTATGAAATAAATTACGCAGATATCTATAATCTGCGTTAAAAAGATATTTATAATCTAGATTATCTGTATTTGCATGTAATGGACTTTGTCTTTTTGAGTCTCTTGCAAAAGTAAGCAATATTATAGTTTATTTTTGACGCCGTTGCCGCTTTTCAAAATTACCTCAAAATGCTCAGAAAAAATGCAGCTGTAGCGAAATTTTCGCTACAACTACAGGAATTTTGTAGCTTCGCTACCGCTACAACTACAATTTTCAAAATGTAGCGCCGCTACAGCTACCGCTACAAATTTTGTAGCTAGCTACAGTAGCGACGCTACAAGTAGCGCGCTACTTCCGACCTCTGTGAATTAGTATCCCCTCACCTACGCCACCTATTGATTACGCTAAATTCTAAATACATTTTGATATTTTCCCTTTAAACCTTAAATGAATTAAGTTATTTATGGATATTTCTTACCAGCATAAGAAATGTAAGAAATAAAATGATAGAAAAATGAAAAATATATAAACGATAGAACTGAGCTCACCTTCTAAATGTTTTCCAGTTCTCCTTCTTCAGTTTCACTCTCCCACTCATCCGAGTCTGTGTCTACCGATGAATCTGTGTCCGTGTCTGAATCGGCTTCACCAAGTTTAATTATCAGTTCATCTACACGCTCGTCCATAAGTCCATCTCTTTCAAAGTAAGAATCTTCAATTTTTTTTCACGTGTTCACAACATTTAATCCATTTCTGTACAGAATATTCACTAAATAATTTTCCCAGCAAATCTTTCATTGCGTCCAGTGAATCCGAAATGAATTCCTTTGCCTTACCCTTGATTTCCCCCCCACACAAGTTCAATGGGATTTAAGTCTGCGTGGTAAGGCGGAAGTCGTATTATGGTGTGCCCCGCGTTTCTAGATTTCGTGTCAATCGCATACTGTTTCACATAAGGTACACTTTGAATTTTTAAGTACAATTTCCTTTTGTTTATTGTTCACAATGCTTTCACTCTATTCTCCGCATCGATTTCAGTTTCGTTTGCAGGTTTGTCTGTCGCTGAGAGCCACTGTACCATGAAAATCGTCATATTTGTTTTAGCTTAATTTTGCTGAGTTGGCACCACTGGTAGTCTCAACGCCAGACCAGTGAGTATAAAGAGTGGTGGGGAGGATGACGTAATAGGAAGTGCTCCGCAGCGATCTGCGCATATCGGGACTTAACTTGTCAGGCTATAGAAATTGCCTTCACGTCTGGGGGAGCTTTTGTCTTGCCGGGATATCGCATTTCATAAGAACCTCAAATAGAATATATCAAATGACGCGGAAGGATTTTTTTTCTGCGAACCTTCCGAACCTTCCTCGGTTACAAGGATGCAAACGCACTTAGAAGGGAAGCATGAGAAGTCGACACAAGTGCGGTGAATGTGTGAGGTCTGCGTTTTGATGATTGTCGGCTTTTGTTCCTCCTCCACACTCTCAGACCATTAATACTCTGGGAACCCTGGTTTTCGTATCATATTTCAATCTACTCAAAAGTCCTCACTACTTACACACACACGTATATTAATATATGTACGTGCATACACACAGACAGATAAGACTTTCACAACGGATAGAGGAAGTGGCGGCTCCAGAAGTTACAGTTGGAAGGTGCGAATTTCAGTTTGGTACATGACTTCGCAGAGAATCAATTTTAAGCTACACTTGCACTATTCCATATGAACGGTATACAGTATATCGTACTGTAACAGGAACCAACTGACTTCCATGTTCCAGCCATAAGAGTATAGTTTTGCAAAAGTAGGGGTTCATGGCTGAAGTACATAGATAGTTATTATTATGTCGTCATCGTAATTTCACCCATTGCTACTGTACACTGAACGATCAGATATTAGTAGTGAAATGAATAACAAGGAAAACAAAAACCTATTCTTTCAAGGAGTGTCGAGTTCAATGCCTATTGAACAGTGGTTCTGATCCAAATTTTAACTGCCCGTCTCCGTGGCGGAGTGGCTAGCACACCGCGCTACGACGATAGGGGTCCCGGTTTCGACTGAGCATGGGTGTTCTGTGTTCTGTGTGTGTACCTTCATCAATTTCATCTTATCATCACTTGGGGGCGGATTTTGCATATTTGCATGTTTCTTTTCCTTTGGGAAAAGTCATGTGCTTTCATTGGATTAATTCATTTCACTTGATTGGGAACATTTTGGCAAAGTTTTATAGTGTATATAAATGCATATTTGAGGCGTTGGTGCATATTTCAGCTTATTGTGCATATTATTTGCATATATTTGAAGTAATTTAAATCAGTCATATATTTCCAGTGTGCGTCTTTCATTTTATTGTCCTTTGTGTCAAGAGTAATCCATATCACTCTAGTTGAGTCAAGGACATTCAGTAACTGGAAACTACAGTTGTTGCAAAGATCAAGAAAACCACCCTCCCACCGATCACAGAAATAAAGAAAAGAGAGGGTCGCAGTTCCAGGCGCCAGTGACAGTAGCAGGGTATCATTATTTGTTGGTTAGGTTTCGATATGTTATCTTCGTACATGTGTGTGAGTATCTGTGTCTGATTGGTACTTGTTTTTGGGTAATAAAGGGGGAAAACTTTGAATTCCTCAAAGTTCCTTTGATTTTGTGCCTTTATTTCCTTTTTCGTTTAAAATTGGGCATTTTTAATGGATGCCGCCACAGCGTATGGAACCAAATCTGTTCGGTGTTTCAAGAACGAAGTTAGTAATATGGTACTATGTAAGAAATGAAATAAGATTAACACAGAGACTTAACAGTGTGAGCAAGTAAAGCATAAGTGTATAAATGGATAATGATTTTTTAAAATGATTATGAATAAAAGTGTGAAACTGCATAAATGTGTAAGCGCATATGTCATTGGGTGAGTAATGTAGCGTTGTTATGGGTTGAAATGTGTTTTGATTGTTTGTGGTTAGGCTCTATTGATTATATCAGTATTGTACAGATTGAGTTGGTGTTTTAAGTTCACTTTATACACAGTAAGGCTAATCGAGATTGGACCTATAGTTTAAAGTGGAATCCGAACCACTATGTGCCTCCACCGGGTATCGAACCCGGGAGCCCTTGATTACAAGGCGACGACGCTACCACTGCGCCATCGGGGAGGCCAAGTTACACTATTATTATACAGTGCAAATTATAGGTTAATATATAGAGCTACTAGTAGTATAAGGTTATATAGAGTTAAAGGGTACATATAGTTAGTTTTAAAGTATAGATGTTAATGTTAAAGCATAATGTCATGAAAGGATATGAGAAGGAGAAGTGGAATATTAGATTTCTTGCTGGTGACCACTTAGGAGAGTCTGGGCTGGAAGCACAGGGTACTTGATCCCCTATAAACTACAGCTGCAGTCCCAATTAGCCTATATGGTAATTAAAAAATGGATTGTACCAGAACGGAATATAGTGAAAGGAACAGGTTACGTCATCAGGCCATAACACCCAAATTGGTTTTACCGTGAATTAGACGAACTCATATCTATTGCCAGCATGATCATATAACCAGATTGAGAATCGAATCTACATCATACAAACCTAAATCCTTTAGCGGCAGTGAAAGAATCTGCCACACAGGAACGCTCAACAATGAATTCAACATAAAATATAAATCGAATGACTCGAGAAAATTACTTCGGACTTATCATCCTTGGATCAGGGGTTAAATCGTCCAAAGACCCTTAACCAACTTCGACCCGAATTCTCATCGCAGCGTAATGAAACGTAAACAATTTTTTTAATTACAAGGGGTTAGCTTATTTGGACATCGGTTTCCCCTTCGGATGCTCTTTAATTAAGAAGGAAAACAGGCCGTGCCCCTCTCCCCGCTCTCTGGGAGTCTTGTTTGACTACTGACGACTGCCCGGAGCTACAGAGGCAGGGACCACTGACCTACATGCTTCCAGTTTCTTCAAAGTTAGCTTAGATCTACACAACTAGAGAAACTAATTTCATCTGATACCTAAAATAGTAGAAGCTTAATTTATTTAGAGGTGAATGTGGAATGCAATTGGGTGTGTTGGATGGGGGCGAGATAAGTAATTAAAATACATCTATCGGGAATGAGTCAATCTCTGGAGCCAAAACTTAATTAATATTATTATCACTTATTGACTTTTGTATATATCAAGGTCGTGCTCGGAAAAAATTGTGGATGGGTTTTGTAGGGTCATGATTATCAGCACAGACGATTACTAAAAATTTATGTGTATATGAAAATCTGGAATTCTATATTTGTGCAGAATTTTTCCTCAGAAGTAATTGTATTCCAATTTCTGGAATGAAAATTATACATTTCATATAATTTTCCGACACTTTTGTAGAAAAGTTCAAAATTGACTATTTTCAATGAACGAGCTTTGGACATTTTTAGACTGGTCTGGATCCCGGAAATCAGGCAAATGATTTTCTGTGGCAGGAATCAGTTTTCTTTATCCCGGTACCGACAGATATTAATAATTATATTAATGACGTTCTAGAGGATAACAAAATCTTACAAAATACACATAGCCTACATTACACCAATCTTTTCAAGAGTATTTGAAAAGCCGACCTCCGTGGGGGAGTGGTTAGCACAACTCGCTACGATGCCAGTGTCTCGGGTTCGAATCTCGGCCTGGGCATGGGTGTCATTTGTGAGTGTTCCTTCATCAATTTCATCTTATCATCACTCATATCCATCTTCGAGATTAGCCAAAACTGGCAGAAAAGCTAAGTAAAATAAACCGAGTCTCAATCAATCAAGGCATTTGAGTACGCGTAATAGTGTCTTTAAAAAGTTTCAAAGGTATAATAGCTTATTGCAGATTATTTACAGTCTTGTTACAGTTCAATTAGGAGTCTAGAGTGTACAGGGATACACAATAACTAGGCGGAGGGTAAATAGGTCATTCATTTCCCAAAATTTTTAGGTTCAGGTTCTACCCCTAAAAGTTAGATCACAAGTTGCGCTGCTGCTAAGAATCAGTCGGCTATTGTTGTGAACAATGTGCACGTGGAGATAAGTTCCTTGATTCGCCCCATTATTGTTGGTAAACATTCTTGCATTTGCTACACGATAAAGATATTTTCTTTCAAATGGGCTAGGTGAGTTCTGGAAACATTTCCAAGCTAACGTCACTCTCATTCTCAACGATTTCCGCTGAGTTTCTCAACCGGTCGCCATTCGTCGCCAGGAAAGCTTCAAGACGTGTATTCCAGATAGAGCTCCTTCTTAACTTGGGAGTCTCTTTATCTAGTTGTGATGTTCCTGTTTAAACAAAACCGTCCGATTGCAAGGAAACGAACATCTTCGAATCAGATGGAAATCACCGCTGAAAAAGAGCATCCCTCGCGGCGGGAAAACAATACTTGGAAATTTCCACCCTCGTACATTTCATCTCAGATTATCATCTCGCGGAGCAATAAAGCCTGGAAGGTATCCAAGCAACGGTCCCCGAGGAATTTCCAGCATCCACTTCGGCGGCACGGAAGCTTGTACATCTCGGCGCGTGATTGGGAACGATTTAAGGATCGATGATGCATATCAATAGCAAGTTTGTCTCGAATGCTCGTTCGAGTTGAGTGTAATCATGTTGGTCGATTTTTATATATTATGTAAGGGTCTTATGTAAAATAAATGCTCATTAAGGTTTCGTCCAATAACTACTAAACCATCACGATCCATTTTGACACTTTTTAATATGGGAGAGATGTTCGGAAAATAAGTTACTACGGGCGTGCAATTAACATATGGAAATTCCATCATTGATACTAATCAACTACCTGTGTCAAATCGCCGCGAAGACTTTACATATACTGCATTTCGCTTACCTATGGTCGTCTTTCTACATCCTTGGATTAGTAGAGACAAGAGTGATGACTGTGTATTAGATGAAATGGTTGAGCAAACAAACAAAATGGAACAGGTTTGCTCTGATTCAGACTCGAAACACGAGTCTATAGCGGCGAGTTCGTGAATTGAACATTCAGTGTCGTCCACCGATGTGATATACACGATTGATAGTTAAATCTCGGAATTAGTTTTTAAAAATATATTTACAAATATTTTCTCTGGAATTTTAGGCACATTTTGTAAACTCTATCAATGGTTTTGCTAATTTTAATTTTTGCTTTCTTTCAGTTCCTATTTTAGAGGAATAATTACCATAGACAAAAGATAACCAATATGCATTAATTTATGTTACATTGAAACCTTTCTTATGAAAATTACGATTATTATACAATCGCTGGAATATACATATGAAACCGACTCAAATCTCCAACGTGATCATTGCTGTTAACCTGGTGACCTGCGTATACTCTCTTAGTTTTATCGTACATGAAAGCATTATTATCTGAAATGTGCCTTCGTCAAGGTAATGCCCGACCTCATTCAACACACCAAAATATTTACTTGGGCGATTAATCTGTATTTCGTCATCGATCACCCACCATACAGACTACACTTAGCCTTGGAAAGCAACGAAGATTTAAAATTGCTTTCTTTACATGATTGTGTCATTTTCATTAGGCAGCTACTACACTGGTTTAGGACTTTACTCTCCTTTTGCGTTGCTTTTCTGCCACTTATGTCTAATGATGAAGATGAAGAGTGATTAGTCATGAGATGAAACTTATGAAGGAACACTCACAAGGCAACACAACGTTCTATCCGGGAATGAAATCCGAAACCTTCGGTACACAGATCGTGAATCGAACACTTAATGCACTAGGCCATCGAAGTAACGGGTTTATCAAAAATGTCAGGGTACTGGCTATAAATAAAAGTCATATAGCAACGCAGTATTATATTTTTTGTATAAGCAATGAACATTCGTTATCTCAATACTGTTTTTTTTTCCCTCCGTCGACATTAAAACACTTTGCTAATGGCCTTGGGGTGTATGCCTTTTCAGACATTTAGGATCGCAATGGGAGTCTTGTCCAATACTGCGGTTTTGGATACCTTGTTATATGTAACCTTGTAACATGTAATACTGCTGTATTAAGGCTGAAAAGCTGTTCTCGGCAGTTTTAAAATCACTTTTAAATAAAATAAAATAAAATAAAAAGAATAATTCGTCAATGATTAAAAAGGTCTGTTTTAATTTTTCATTAGCTCAAGATCGTTCGTGTCGATAAAGCTCGTTTCATGACTAAGGTAATATAATGGGTGATTTTTGCACATGGTGCTACTTTACAAAGAAAAACTAACCCTTCTAATCTTCTGACAAAAGTACGTAATTTATTACTACTGGAACGTAAGAACTATCTTTATATTATTAAAAAAACTGACGTAAATCAATAGTTATATTCTGGTAACGTTTCGAGTATAAAATTCTGCTGAGCAAATAACTGAAACTGTGATTTGAGTGTGGAATCGGATTTTCACCAATGTCTCCTCATAATCAATAGTACAACAGTCGGAGGCCAAAGTGGAATGTATCTACCATAGAAATATATTATATAATTGGATTTTTTTATGTTTATTCCAACGCTCACCCAGCAAGGAAGAGAAGTTAGATAAATAAATGCTGTTTTAGCCCAGAATGCATCTCTCTGTTTCGTAATTGTGTGTATAAGTAATGGTACAGTGTCGTTATCTTTAATGTGCCTCTAGAAGAGCTCTTATATATTATATAATGTGGTGGTTTCTCGTTGCCTTCGACATCGTAGAATTCCATTAGATGGAGGGACCGCTTTCTTCGTCCAGTCGTCGTCGTTTTACGGAATATAGACACTAAGCCCCGCGGCAGATTAACTTTGCAGCAACTTTTCGCATACATATACCCAAACGTGCGCGCAGAATATAGTTCCGCTTCAATACTGCGGATTTCTCACTGTCTGTGATATGAACAGCTCGGCGGTTAGGGCGAGACTGGCACGGGGATGCTGAGTGCCGCTCTAGAGTGGATTGATACATAAAACCTGCTGCAAACTTAACCTGTCGCGGGGTTTAGTCTTCTAGTCTCACTCCTCATGTGAATGGAGGACCGTCACTTTTTGATTGATTGATTTGGTTTACTTTACTTCGCTTTTCTGCCATTTTTAGCTAATTGCGAATGGTGATAATGTGAGGTGGATGAAGGGACAATCACATATATGTTGGGACGACACACCACGAGCCCCACAGAGGATTATACTGGCTGCGAGTTCAGACGCCAGAGCCTCCCTAGTCTGCAAAATGCAGTCAAGGGTGTACTAAATGGAAGGGAGGATGACGACAATCACTGTTGCTTAGCGGGTCCCTCAGACCTTGTCGGGAGGACTGCCTAGAAGGTCCACCGAACTTCTCCCTAATCCCCCATCCGTGGAACGCTCCGTACGCCATAAGTCAGAGCACTGTTAAATCTACTGTCATCTAGAAAATATCCTCTCTCTAGCACTCCGCCTTGCCATTATTTTTTTTTCGATGGAAGTAGAAGAGACCTCCATGTACGTACAAGTCTCTACTAGGAGAAATAAACAGTCATTTTTATTATAAAATATCCAAGTGTTTATTGTTAATTTTGATTCAGATTTATTGTGAAAAGCCACTGCAACTTTTGTTTTCAATAACAATAGAGGATAATATTATTTATCTTAGATTGGTTGTAAATTGCACATATTTGCCAGCTCTGCATATCAGTGTATTTATTACAGGGGTGTCCAGGAGGGATTGTAATAGTAAATTTAAACATTTTGAAATGGCAAAATGAAACTGTATTATTTCATTACCTGTTAAGGAACGAACATAGCAAAATGTTTTTAAAAATGACTGGTCATGTTACAATTTTTGGATATTTTTTTACTATTTTTTAGGTCATAATGCATTTTCATTTGGAATTGCTTTTTCGGAAATTTGAAATCATTAAATTCATTGCCTTAGTTATAACTAGGGAACGGAACTTTATGTGCTAAAAATCTCAGAAATATTTGTTTTTTTATGTGTCATAAATGTTGAAAATAAGTGATAAAAACAGGAAAATATATGACAAAAATAAAAAAAATACAAAATATTACATGCATTTTAAACACCTGAAATCAGTTTCTAAATGCTTATCTCTTAGTGAGCTATTTTTTGGAAGAGTTGCAGTGGATCACCATAGTTTTAACCAAATTCTCCATTGTAAATCTGTGACAATTATCTCTAAAAAGCATCTTATATTGTGAGAAGATCGCTCCACGTCACAAGAAACAATTCTTGCATATTTGAAGCACAAAATGCCACTAACGCTGAAGTTTTCCAAAGCTTCCTCTTCCTCTAATTCGCCTTCCAAAACACGTGCAATTTGGCACAATTTTTGAAAACCTTGGTTTTCCCCCCAAATTTCTGTACATTTAGACATTAGCACTTGTGCGTTAGATCCAGTGGGGGTAATATTTTCACCCAATAGGATCGTAGGCGAGGTACCAGAAGTCTGCCAGCGAGCGTGTTCAAAGACAAACAAACCTAACACACTCGATATGAAAGAGGTGGGGAGAATAAACATTTTTCCTTCGTGGATTTCGAGGTAACTGAAGTCAATGAGCGATTTTATGTATTTAAAATGAAAATTTGCAAAATATGTATTTAAAATGAAAATTTGCAAAATATGTATTTACATACGGAAAACTGGAAAATATGTGTTTTTATGTAAAATAATATTTGCTGTGTTGACATATAAGGCTATGATCAGAATTTTGGCAAACACGAGGGTCTCTATCTTATCGCAAAAAAAACAACATTTATTTACCTAAACTTCCGTTCCCTAGTAATAACTTTCTAAGTTCTTGCGTAGCCATAATGCCAAGCACTTCATCAGAAGTCGAAACTGACAGCAATGCCCTGTCAGTCTATCTGCTCATTCGATTCCGTTAGAATGATTTTGTCCTTCTCATCGTGCAAAACGATCTCTCCACAGAAGCTTCAATAGCCATGTCATATATCTCCACGAAACAAATAAAAGGAAATCTTGTCGAACACAGCCGGATCACGAAATAAATCGAATAGAAAGGGAGAACTGTTCTGTCGCCAATAAAACTCAAGTATGGTTTCCCTATATGGCAAAACCGTGTGAGCCTTTATCTAGGGGGAAAAAGCTCAGCTCACAACCAGCTTTCAGCACTTCGAATTGGAAAACTAAAGTAAAAGGCCCTGTTACTGCAGCTCAGGCCGTTGTCTCTGTCTTTCCACGAAACCTTAACATTGCCCACACTTTCCATCCATGCGATTTGGATCTTAAGTCAGTGAACTACTGTCATCGTCACTTCGGAACGGTAAATCATCATGATAATTATTTATTTTGTTAAATTAATATTACAATACTTCAAATTTACATTTCAGAAGTTACAAACCTCATTTTATCCATTTTAAAACTAAAAATTTTGGAGGGCGATGCTCAAGCTTCCTGCCGTACGTGCGTGGTTCAACAGTAATTCTAAAACATATAGTTTGCGAAAAAGAAAAAAAGGATTATAATCTTAATTTTAAAGTATAGAGGTTTACTTTCAATTCTATGTATCTTTATATGTTTGAATGAATTGTTGTTTAAGTCCACTTTATGCACAGACAGACTATACATGGAGTTTGAAGTGTAATCCGAACCATTGCTTGATATGCCTCCACCGGGCATCGAACCCGGGACTCTTTGATTACAAGTTGACCACGTTACCACTACGCCATCGGGGAGGCCTCTCTGTATCTTTATATTTGATATATATATATATATATATATATATATATATATATATCAGAGGCGAAGATATAGTACAAGCAATGCAAGCACTGCTTGCATAATTGGAATATCATTTAATGTACTTAATGTTCTAACCGTATTTAGTTTCCATCGCACTCGATTTCGCGAAAAAATGCGGCCGCAAACTCCCCCAGCAGCTCTGTAGCAAGCACCAGCCTCAATGCTTGCAGCCGTTCTGCGGGAAAATAAGGCCTCCGAAGGAGTCACATGGCGAAGCGTGAAATTCTGGTGGAACCCGTCCGCAAAGCTTCTACAAAAAGCTGTGCTTTCCGAGCTTGCGTGATTCCCGAAAATAGCCGAGTTCAACCGAAAGCAGAAGGATTCATCTATAGGTACGCTGCCAGCAAAAACTAGTAACGAATATTTGTCTTCATGAACACGTAAACAAGATCGCAAATATAATAATAATTGTTAGTCATAAAATAACTAAAAGAAGTTATTATCACTGTTCTAAATTCCATATATATCATATTATATTACAAATTATTTTAGATTTCGCGAAATGTAAAACGCGTAAAAAAAGTTGACATTGGGAGTTGGGGCAGTGGAATTTCTGCACCCCCGTGAAGAGTTTTCTCAGGGAGGGAGGGAAGATTGGACGGACCTTGGTCCTGCACCCTGCTTCCTGGTCGGTCCAGCTCAAATTACGCCAGAAGTGTTGACCGCTACCAGTGTTTGCAACTGCCAAATTATTTACGCAGTAATTCAAGTGAGCTCTTTCACAAATTTTACAATCAATAAATTGACTACTTTTGAATAAAACTTGGGGTTAAAATAAAGCTATCTGAGAAAGAACTATCTACTGATATTTGTACATGGCATAGAAGTAAATCGTATACATTCTGCATATTATGAGCACAAGAATATGTTTGAATGATTGATTGATTGATTGATTTGTTGTTTTAAGTCTACTTTATGCACAGTAAAGCTAATCGGGACTGGACCTACAGTTTAAAATGGGATCTGAAACACTTGTGCCTCCACCGGGTATCGAACCCGGAACCCCTTGATTACAAGGGGACGACACTACCACTGCGCCATCGGGGAGGCCCGAATATGTTTTAAGTTCTATTATTATGACGCAAGTGGTGTTCCCAGGGTCTTTTTACGGTCCCCATTTTGTCATCTTTTCCTTCCTTTGACGTTTTTTCTTAGATATACTGGGCCAAAAGGGGGTTATGTCTACCATCCACCCCCACCCCCCCTTCGCCCCGGGCACGCCATTGAATGACACTTTATTACTTAAATATTAATGTACATACTCGTTCTGCTGAAATGATTCTGATTCCTCCGCGTAATTTTTATCTCCAAACTGATATATCTTTCCTTTGTGACGGATAAAATTAAGGAAATAGGTTGGTATCACTTTCTGTTGTTTCAGAGATTTTCAAAGTGATCTTGTGTGGATGCTTGCATTTGCAGTTGTGGAAAGCGCGTGGGATAGTGTGAGTGTTTGTTGCTTCGTGTTTTGTGCTGTGAATTTATCGGAATGAACGCGTATTTAGGAACGGTTGATGTGAAGTGCGGGTGTATTATTGAGCAATTGAAAATGGCTTCGTTTAGCTCGAGAGAGATAAGTGTTAAAATGAAAATCGTGGAAGGGGGTCGACCAACACCAAGAGTTTGAAATTTATTGTGGTGAGTACATCGTCTATGCATGTGTTTCTTTGCTTTGAAATGATTTTTTTATTGTTTGTCTTTAACTCTTTATTTAGTGTTTAAGTTACTCCAATGCGGTTTTTAGGGTGCCCAAAAATACTAAATTACATCATGCAGCGTAAAATAAACAAATGATTAACATTTTTTTTTATCTAAATCGGTTTGGTCACCGTTTGATCATATTAAATAATAATGAACAAATAAAGGTACTAATAAGTAAGTAAGAAATTCCGTCTCCCTTTAGTCGTATGCGGAAAGTTCGCATATGCAAAACGTTTAATATCATATGAATAACGTTACCTGGATTTTTTTTAAAAAGTAAATGTGACGTTTGCGGATCATATGGTTTATTTTTAGTACAGTCACTTTATTACGATATTTTGACAAATCCAGCGACTGGGTAAATGAGGCTATAAACCTTGAAAGTAGTGTAATTTGAGGTACTACTGGCGCGAGAAATGATGAACCCCCCTCAGGCAGATTTGCCTACACTTAAAACAATCTCAACATGCCCATATGAGCTTTTTGCTCAAGTGTGGAACCCTGTCTAATCCAAGATTTTTGTAAAAATGCCGTCGGGAATTTCCCGTGAAATGATGATTAAATTTGTTAGAAATATGCCCCTCTTGATATTTTTTTTGGATACACTTAAAACTAAGCCCCCTCACCCACACCCACACATATTTACTTCCGGTCCAGTTCCGGTCCACTTCCGGTCCACTTCCGGTTTGCCTACTTCCGGTCCACTTGTGGCCTATTTCTGGTTTATTTATATTGCATCATGTTTTGCAACAAATTATTAGACATGTGTTGTTTTCTGATTGGTTGCTTATGACATAATGTAATGATGTGTTATATTCTGATTGGCTTATTGTTTCAGATGTTTTCAATGCGGTCTGTGCTTAGGCTATATAAAGAGATTTTGCATTGCATATCAGCCAGTATTGTGAGAGTTGTTGAAGAGTAAGGGTGTGTTGTTGCAGTGCTGCTCATATTTTTTTAAACACAAAAATATTGCAAATTTATATAAATTGAATTACAAATCTATTTGATTTAATAGACAGAATTTTTGACAACCTGTCATAGGTTTATTAAGTATAGAGTTTTGATTTGAACCCCAAGAAATTTTATATAAATACCAAAGCCAAAAATATTAACACGCATACACTAAATATACAAAACACACTGCTGAACCCAACTGATATTTTTTATTAAGCATAGAATTTTGATTTGGACCCCAGGAAATCTTATATAATAAACAACAACAAAAATGCCTAATCAAAAATATTGTAATCAATGCAATAAAAATATATCCAGCCCCAATTGGGTTAAGCACCAAAAGAATTGTAATCCAGACAAAAGCAGAATTCTCACAAAAACATGCCCAAAATGCTATAGAAAATATAACATGAAATATTTCACTCATGCTTGTTCTGCACAGTCATCAACATTTCCAAACAAAATTGAATGGAAATATTTGTGTGATTGCCCTGTATAACTTAGATTGCAAGGCCATATTTTGTAATTTTCTAGACCAGGAGCTAGACCCTCTGCACCAGAAACAGGCCATAAAATGCCTCTCCACAAATTATGTGAGCATCATGGAGCACACAATACACTTTACAATTTTGAGAATCTCAATTTAAATTCACGAACAAGAGATTTGGATTTGATGTATCTGGAATTATCCCTTCTTTCAAAAAATGTTTGCATCTTGAATCAACCTGCAAACAATATTACATGTTAGGCTGGGCT
Organism: Lepisma saccharinum; assembly: GCF_977018435.1. Taxonomy (NCBI): domain Eukaryota; kingdom Metazoa; phylum Arthropoda; class Insecta; order Zygentoma; family Lepismatidae; genus Lepisma; species Lepisma saccharinum. The sequence goes on along the minus strand of NC_139236.1, from coordinate 56,891,762 downwards.
ATCTCAACAGCAGAGGCATGCAGCTTAGTGGTTTCCCGCACTCACACTCTGTAAATACATTCTATGATTTTATTATCCTATTAAAGCACCCAATGCTGCAATTTTTAAATTTTTGTAGATACATGATTATCTCATTCATGTTCAACATCTGAGAATTGTATGCATCAAAATATTGCAGGTGATGATTAAAATCTGCACCACTATACAACATTCCACTATCTGTTGTAACAAATTCTGCCTTTTGGAACCTATCCAGATGCATCATCAAAAATCTAAAATGTTTCCAGTTTGAGCTCTGATTGGGAAGAATCTCAAAATCATAGAATCTCCCCACACTTGCATGATTTGAAAACCATCCTCCATAATAGGAAAAATCAATATAATAATAATAATAAAAAAAACTGTCCCACAATTCTCCTTCAAGAATTATACTTGTGGCACTCAAAATCAGTGATGTATTTCAAGTTTAGATAATTGAATTTTTGTGTGCTGTTCAGGGCCCAGCGGAACTCTGTTTCATTATTGATTGAAAATAAATCATACTCTGAGAGTGTTGAGAATCTAATTTTGAAATCAGGAAGAAGAGATTCAGATCTAATATATTTTGCAACATCTCTTCTGTCAAAAAATGACATGAGCATTGATCCTATTGTGCACCTACACAATTGTGGAGAGCAATCATGTAGATATAAACAGAAATTGTACATGGCTCTGTGTAGCTCCCGATCAGAATTTGAGGTTGAGATTTGAAGATTGCAAAAAATTGCAGTTTAAAGGTTCAAAATATCTCAAATCATGAAATTTTATCTTCAAACTCAGCAAATACAGAATAATCTCATTTGCATTTATGACCCCTGAGATATATTTTCCCCTTCTAACAAAATCCGCACCAGAAAACACCAAGCCTGTATCTGTGGTTACAAATTCAAAATCATCATAGGATTTCAAATAAGTATCATAATTTAAATGTTTCCAGTTCTCAGATATGTCAAATGGGATATGAAAACAATATATTGATTCAAAATATTTTGTTGTGAACCAATAATTTTTTCTGTAACAATCATAAAAACCTACAAACAGCCCAACAATTCTCCTGTGCAACATATATATGTATTTTTCCTTCTTGCCCAACAATCCCAGATGTATGCATCCAAATTCATGGTCACTGTCAAGCACCCACCTAAATTCTGTCTCATTTCTAACTGCAAACACTTCATATTCACATAAATCGGAAAATGCAAGCTTGAACCTTTCCAACAGCGATTCCGATTGTATATATTGTGACAAATTCCTTCTCTCAAAAAATATTGCAACAAGTGCTGTGTGTTATCCTTCTAAAACAATGACACATTCAAAAATGCAATGCTGTAATTTTTTAAGAGCATGCCCAACACTATGCTTAATAATATTGTTCCTCTGTTGCTGATAATCCCGATTTATTTCCAAATCACACTGCCCGGGATACATGTTTGCTGAACAATATTGCAAAATTGGAACTGTTGCAACTATGTATGTATTATTGGGAGCTTAGATAATTGTTCCCCACACCTGCATGTTTCATTCCAAGAGGTTTTGTCTAGGCACAGTGCAAGGCACTTACTGCTGCAATTTCTGAATTTTTGCCTCAGAAAATACAGAACAAGCTTATTCAGGCATTTGTGCTTTTTATACCCAACAAGATCCGAGTGGAAATCATCTGCACTGAACAAGTGCCCATCATCTGTGGTCACAAATTCAATATTCCTATTAAACAGATTGGGATTGGAAATTATTCTGTTCAAAAATTTAAAATGCACCCAATTTAAGCTCTGATCAGCCATGAGCTCTAAATCATAATCTTCATACCCATCACAACAATTGCTGTACCAACATTCATCAAACAATTTCAACCTGCAGAAATAATAATAGCTCCCAGTGTGGTGATGCACAAACAATCCACAAATTCTCTTAAACTTGTTGTACATAAATTTTTCAAACTTGCTGATGCTCTTCAGTGACAAGTATTGAAAATTCTTGTCACTATCAAGCACCCAGTGCATTTCAGTCTCATTCTGAACTGTAAACAGGTCATACTCGGACAGGTTCAGGAACCTAAGCCTAAAATCCCCAACAAGTGATTTAGATTTAATGTATTTTGAAATTGATCTCCTGTCAAAAAAATTCTGTATTATGACAAGCTTAGTGGCAATGTGAACAATTCCCTGTCATATTGGCATGTATTTTGTATGTTGTGCGCTTCAAGTGACAGGCATATGCATTCATGCTCACAATTTTTAAATTTTTGCCTAAACATATACATTAGAATCTCACTGAAATTTGTATATTTTGAAAATTTGTTCATGCCTGGCTTAAAATCTTCAAGTCGATACAAATTGCCCTCATCTGTGGTGACATATTCAATATGATTCAGGGGTAGAGGTACAGAAATTCTGTTGGTGATATTATAGTGGATCCAGTTTAGACTCTGTGGCATAATTATGTCCATTCTGTACACAAAACAATTCTTATTGCAATTGTTGTACCAGTAATCATCATACATTGCAAATCCACAATGCCAAGAATAATACTCTACAGAATAATGCACAAAAAATCCAACAATTCTTTTGCATGTATTGAACATGGATATTTCAAATCTTATTAGGGATTTCAGGGACAGGTAGTGAAAGGCAAAATCACTTGAAAGCACCCATTGCATTTCAGTTTCATTCCCAACAGAGAACAGGTCATGCTCGGACAGATTCATGAACCTAAGCCTGAAATCCCCAATAAGTGATTGTGATTTGATGTATTTTGAAATTGCTCTTCTGTCAAAAAAAAATTCTGCATATTTAATAATTACACACTGGCATGAATATGCAAGGAAGAGAATCATGAAAACCCATTACTCAATGCATTCCGATACAGCCTCATTGTTTATGATTGTTGCAAATTTTGAGATGAAACTGTTTTTATGTGATTCAAGGCCCATCAAAGATATTACACAGTGAACAATTACAGTGTCACTTGTTTCATCCAAAACAATATTGTATATGAGATGGGGTAATTTTTTCAATTTAATATATTCCAATCTGTCAAGTTGCATGAAGCACTCAACTGCAAGAACCCTCTCGGTGTTATTTTTTGCTGTTCTGAAAAGGAGGTAGCATGAAACAATGGCATTTACAGATTCTGAATTGTATATAATTTTTGTAGAGAAACAATCAACATAGTTGATAGAGCTCATATAATTAGATTTTTCTGCTGAGCTCTTGGAATTTTTGATGAATGCATATCCTATATTCTCTATGTATTCATATGTGATGATATTATCAGGTGCTTTGTCCTGAAATTCTACAAAATATATTTTTGTTGTTCCTACAAGGGTCATAACATAAAAATCATCATAGTACCCAACCTCAGAGTATACATACCTGAGCAACTGATTGTATTTGTGGGTATTGAGCTTGAACAGATTGATCTTATTTTCAGGAGGGCCCACAATGTTGTCACAGAACCTGAGGATCCCATCACTGCTCAGGGATGTGCTTAGCTCAGGTCTGAAAATCTTGTTGACATAACATTTTGTGCCTTTATTTGAAATTTTAACAACAATTTTGAAATCTACAAGGCTTATCTCTGTGACATAATTCCCCAGGATGCTGACAAGTTGTTGATTTGTATTCAATGCATCTATGATGCTCACTTGCATAATTTGTGTGGGGACAAATGGGTTCTCTTCAAAACAAACAGTTCTGTGATTAAAATTATCTGAAAAATCTCTTGCATTTGTTTCATATATACTGTAGACAAGATACTGATTGTTTATATATTTTACAATATAATCTTCAGACATCTTGCAAGTGGGGGCAACAGAATATCTATGGGTTATATTTATATCTAGGCTTTCACTATTCTGTACAGTCAATATGTTGGGAACAAAAAAATCATTCTATACCTTCAATCCTGTTTCTGCTCTATTTCTGCACTCCCTGCTGTCCCTGCTGTGTCTGTTGTTTCTGCTGTGTCTGAAAATATTTTTAATTTAAATAATTGTTTCCCACAATTGTTTCCCACAATTGCATCTTCTGCTAAGATTATTCCCACCTAGAATTTTTGCAATACGTATGTTGAACATATGTTGTTGAACAAGATTGTGATTCTGATTGTATTCTGTTCCTTGCATATTCATGCCAGTGTGTAATTATTAAATATGCAGAATTTTTTTTGACAGAAGAGCAATTTCAAAATACATCAAATCACAATCACTTATTGGGGATTTCAGGCTTAGGTTCTTGAATCTGTCCGAGCATGACCTGTTCTCTGTTGGGAATGAAACTGAAATGCAATGGGTGCTTTCAAGTGATTTTGCCTTTCACTACCTGTCCCTGAAATCCCTAATAAGATTTGAAATATCCATGTTCAATACATGCAAAAGAATTGTTGGATTTTTTGTGCATTATTCTGTAGAGTATTATTCTTGGCATTGTGGATTTGCAATGTATGATGATTACTGGTACAACAATTGCAATAAGAATTGTTTTGTGTACAGAATGGACATAATTATGCCACAGAGTCTAAACTGGATCCACTATAATATCACCAACAGAATTTCTGTACCTCTACCCCTGAATCATATTGAATATGTCACCACAGATGAGGGCAATTTGTATCGACTTGAAGATTTTAAGCCAGGCATGAACAAATTTTCAAAATATACAAATTTCAGTGAGATTCTAATGTATATGTTTAGGCAAAAATTTAAAAATTGTGAGCATGAATGCATATGCCTGTCACTTGAAGCGCACAACATACAAAATACATGCCAATATGACAGGGAATTGTTCACATTGCCACTAAGCTTGTCATAATACAGAATTTTTTTGACAGGAGATCAATTTCAAAATACATTAAATCTAAATCACTTGTTGGGGATTTTAGGCTTAGGTTCCTGAACCTGTCCGAGTATGACCTGTTTACAGTTCAGAATGAGACTGAAATGCACTGGGTGCTTGATAGTGACAAGAATTTTCAATACTTTGATACGCACCCACTTATTGTATCATTTTAAGTGTTTGATATGTTTAATATGTTAATTGTCTATTATGACGTAATTTGTTTTGTTCAATTGGGTAGTCTTTCATGGTTATGGACTAACCTAAAAACATTGATTGTGGGTTGTGAGGTGAGAGATATTATGGATGTTTCTGGAATAATGGAAGTGATTTTGGAAATGTGAAAGTTTTAATTGGTGTAGTGAAGAAGTATTATGATCTAAATACACTTTTGTTTGTAATAAGAAGTTTAATTGTGAGTTCTAGTGTAATACATTAACATTAACATATCCTTATCTGATTTCCCACTACCTGAGGGCTTCAAAGTAGGCTGACAAGTCTCATGATCGCCGTGGAGGAATAAACGTAAGTTGATCCTTTGAGCATATTCCGGGGAACGTAACAGGTTTAAACTTTTTGGCGCCGCAACGCGGGACTCGATAAATGTGTTTGAGTAGGGTATGCAGAAGCGTAATTTAAGAAGTGATGGTCGTAAGTTAAAAATGGATACTTTAAGTTGCTGTTCCGATAAAGGGAAAGCTGATGATGAAGAGGTCGAGTGCAACGATTGCAAAAGAAGCTTCCACTTACGTTGTGCTGGTTATCCTTTGCCAAAATCGCAGTATAAGGGGAAAGAATTGAAATGTCTTATTTGTAAAGAGAAGGGTAACAAAGGAAGTCCTTGTTTGGAACAGTTGTTTCAAACCCTGATGGAGAAAATGGAAATGGGAAGAAAAGAAGATAAAGAGGAACAGGAAAGGATAAGAAATGATCAAGAAAGAATCAGAAGAGAAGATAAAGAGGAACAGGAAAGGATAAGAAATGAACAAGAAAGAATCAGAAGAGAAGATAAAGAGAAACAGGAAAGGATAAGAAATGAACAAGAAAGAATCAGAAGAGAAGATAAAGAGGAACAGAAAAGGATAAGAAATGAACAAGAAAGAATCAGAAGAGAAGATAAAGAAGAACAGGAAAGGATAAGAAAAGAAGATAAAGAGGAACAGGAAAGGATAAGAAATGAACAAGATAGAAAAAGAAATGAAGATAAAAATGAACAAGAAAGAATCAGAAGAGAAGATAAAGAGGAACAGGAAAGGATAAGAAATGAACAAGAAAGAAAAAGGAATGAAGAAAGAGGAGAATTGATGAAGCTGCTCAGTCAAGATAAGGAAGAATTATTATTTAGAATAGAAGAGGGGCGAAAGGAATGTAGAGAAATTTAGGAGACTCTGAGGAAGGAAATTGCGTGTGAGAGGCAGCAAGTAGCTGAATTAATTCTAAAGCTGGAAGAAAAGCAAAAGGAGGATTATGACAAGTGGAACTTAGACTTGACACAGGAGAAAACATCTAGAGAAGCTAAAGAAAAGGAAATGGAAAATGAAATTGAGAAATTGAGGGGACGAATAGAGAGTGTTGAAATAATTGCAAGGCCAGAAGCAACACAAGGTTCCTCAGAATTACTTGATAATTTAGAGCTAAATCAGAGAAGGCAAGAAAAGAAACTTGAAGAAGTTACGGAGAAGTCGCATCTGTAGACAGGCAGGTCGATCAACTACAGATGTTAATGGCAGGCTGTCGGGTTCTAGAACCTTCTCAAAATGGTGAAGCTGTATTTCAACCGGGAATGAACGGTTCAACAACGAGAGGTGATTCCAAGGGGAAGATGAGGAAAAGAAATCGTTACTCGTCAAGTTCATGCTCTGCAGTTTCCTCTAGTTCTGAGGAAACTGAAACTAGGAAAATTACAAAGCCCAGGAAGAGACATAATAATGGAAAGTCTGAGAGATGGGGACAGGATGAGATATCTCGTGACAATGCCTATACGAATAGTTCCTACAAATCTTTTCGCATGTCTGATGTTAACGCTCTTTCAAAGTTCGCTGGAGAGATTAATACTGTCTCTGCTGAGAGGTATTTAAAAGAGCTAATAACATACCTGGATCTAATGAATGTCCCTGTGATTTTTAGATTGAAGTTATTGCCCTCTCTTACGGTAGGAAAGGCTAAGGCGTGGTTTGTTGCAAATGAGAAGAAGTGGAAAACTTTTGAACACTTTTGTGCAGCCTTTAGAAAACAATATGCCTCTGCTGATGCCAAGCAAAGGGAAATGCAGACGCTGAGAAACAAACGGTATTCGAGGAGCTGTGGCCTCTCACTTGAAGAATATTGCTGGGACACATATGGCTCTTATTGTAATCTTGTGGATAGCGTTGACCAAAGCGAAGCGCTGAACTTGGTTATTAGTCAACTTCCGCTGCGAGTGCGTCAGTTGGTACTTACTCGCGATCCACGCAACATGGATCAACTTACCAGCTTCTTGGGAAGATATGAAGCCTCGGAGCAAGTCTACGGATGGAGGACAGAAAACCCGAGATTCGAGGACAGAAGAACCAACCAAGCTAGAGTTAGGCAATTGACGTTCTCCAGAAATCAACCCAATTCAGCGAAGGTGCCTGCTGGTAACGGAAGATCTGATAATGAGAACTTTAGTGGTAGCACTCGACAAAGTGACAATCATTCAGGAGAAGAAAATAGAAGCAGGTTCTACAGAGGAAGGAACTGCGAGGGATCACAGCGATCTTCTGGAGAAGAAAGAAGAACGCCATTCCGAAGAAGTTCATATGGTAATAATAATTTCTGCCCACATCGCTATAACCGGTATAGAGGTAACTCCAATTGGAGGAGGAAAGAAAGTGCTACACAGACGGAAGATTTCGATAGTGGAGAAACTAGTGTTAAACAATTAGATGTTACCACTTGGAATACGCCTGCCCCGTCCTACACTCCAAGAAACTGAGAAGCAGTTGTTGAGTTGAGTGGATGGCCTTAGAGTTTTGGAAAAGAAAATTTACTCCATTTTCATTTTGTTAATTTTCTTTTTGTTTGTGGGAGGATGCCTTGATACGCACCCACTTATTGTATCATTTTAAGTGTTTGATATGTTTAATATGTTAATTGTCTATTATGACGTAATTTGTTTTGTTCAATTGGATAGTCTTTTATGGTTATGGACTAACCTAAAAACATTGATTGTGGGTTGTGAGGTGAGAGATATTATGGATGTTTCTGGAATAATGGAAGTGATTTTGGAAATGTGAAAGTTTTAATTGGTGTAGTGAAGAAGTATTATGATCTAAATACACTTTTGTTTGTAATAAGAAGTTTAATTGTGAGTTCTAGTGTAATACATTAACATTAACATATCCTTATCTGATTTACCACTACCTAAGGGCTTCAAAGTAGGCTGATAAGTCTCATGATCGCCGTGGAGGAATAAACGTAAGTTGATCCTTTGAGCATATTCCGGGGAACGTAACAACTTGTCACTGAAGAGCATCAGCAAGTTTGAAAAATTTATGTACAACAAGTTTAAGAGAATTTGTGGATTGTTTGTGCATCACCACACTGGGAGCTATTATTATTTCTGCAGGTTGAAATTGTTTGATGAATGTTGGTACAGCAATTGTTGTGATGGGTATGAAGATTATGATTTAGAGCTCATGGCTGATCAGAGCTTAAATTGGGTGCATTTTAAATTTTTGAACAGAATAATTTCCAATCCCAATCTGTTTAATAGGAATATTGAATTTGTGACCACAGATGATGGGCACTTGTTCAGTGCAGATGATTTCCACTCGGATCTTGTTGGGTATAAAAAGCACAAATGCCTGAATAAGCTTGTTCTGTATTTTCTGAGGCAAAAATTCAGAAATTGCAGCAGTAAGTGCCTTGCACTGTGCCTAGACAAAACCTCTTGGAATGAAACATGCAGGTGTGGGGAACAATTATCTAAGCTCCCAATAATACATACATAGTTGCTACAGTTCCAATTTTGCAATATTGTTCAGCAAACATGTATCCCGGGCAGTGTGATTTGGAAATAAATCGGGATTATCAGCAACAAAGGAACAATATTATTAAGCATAGTGTTGGGCATGCTCTTAAAAAATTACAGCATTGCATTTTTGAATGTGTCATTGTTTTAGAAGGATAACACACAGCACTTGTTGCAATATTTTTTGAGAGAAGGAATTTGTCACAATATATACAATCGGAATCACTGTTGGAAAGGTTCAAGCTTGCATTTTCCGATTTATGTGAATATGAAGTGTTTGCAGTTAGAAATGAGACAGAATTTAGGTGGGTGCTTGACAGTGACCATGAATTTGGATGCATACATCTGGGATTGTTGGGCAAGAAGGAAAAATACATATATATGTTGCACAGGAGAATTGTTGGGCTGTTTGTAGGTTTTTATGATTGTTACAGAAAAAATTATTGGTTCACAACAAAATATTTTGAATCAATATATTGTTTTCATATCCCATTTGACATATCTGAGAACTGGAAACATTTAAATTATGATACTTATTTGAAATCCTATGATGATTTTGAATTTGTAACCACAGATACAGGCTTGGTGTTTTCTGGTGCGGATTTTGTTAGAAGGGGAAAATATATCTCAGGGGTCATAAATGCAAATGAGATTATTCTGTATTTGCTGAGTTTGAAGATAAAATTTCATGATTTGAGATATTTTGAACCTTTAAACTGCAATTTTTTGCAATCTTCAAATCTCAACCTCAAATTCTGATCGGGAGCTACACAGAGCCATGTACAATTTCTGTTTATATCTACATGATTGCTCTCCACAATTGTGTAGGTGCACAATAGGATCAATGCTCATGTCATTTTTTGACAGAAGAGATGTTGCAAAATATATTAGATCTGAATCTCTTCTTCCTGATTTCAAAATTAGATTCTCAACACTCTCAGAGTATGATTTATTTTCAATCAATAATGAAACAGAGTTCCGCTGGGCCCTGAACAGCACACAAAAATTCAATTATCTAAACTTGAAATACATCACTGATTTTGAGTGCCACAAGTATAATTCTTGAAGGAGAATTGTGGGACAGTTTTTTTTTATTATTATTATTATATTGATTTTTCCTATTATGGAGGATGGTTTTCAAATCATGCAAGTGTGGGGAGATTCTATGATTTTGAGATTCTTCCCAATCAGAGCTCAAACTGGAAACATTTTAGATTTTTGATGATGCATCTGGATAGGTTCCAAAAGGCAGAATTTGTTACAACAGATAGTGGAATGTTGTATAGTGGTGCAGATTTTAATCATCACCTGCAATATTTTGATGCATACAATTCTCAGATGTTGAACATGAATGAGATAATCATGTATCTACAAAAATTTAAAAATTGCAGCATTGGGTGCTTTAATAGGATAATAAAATCATAGAATGTATTTACAGAGTGTGAGTGCGGGAAACCACTAAGCTGCATGCCTCTGCTGTTGAGATAGCCCAGCCTAACATGTAATATTGTTTGCAGGTTGATTCAAGATGCAAACATTTTTTGAAAGAAGGGATAATTCCAGATACATCAAATCCAAATCTCTTGTTCGTGAATTTAAATTGAGATTCTCAAAATTGTAAAGTGTATTGTGTGCTCCATGATGCTCACATAATTTGTGGAGAGGCATTTTATGGCCTGTTTCTGGTGCAGAGGGTCTAGCTCCTGGTCTAGAAAATTACAAAATATGGCCTTGCAATCTAAGTTATACAGGGCAATCACACAAATATTTCCATTCAATTTTGTTTGGAAATGTTGATGACTGTGCAGAACAAGCATGAGTGAAATATTTCATGTTATATTTTCTATAGCATTTTGGGCATGTTTTTGTGAGAATTCTGCTTTTGTCTGGATTACAATTCTTTTGGTGCTTAACCCAATTGGGGCTGGATATATTTTTATTGCATTGATTACAATATTTTTGATTAGGCATTTTTGTTGTTGTTTATTATATAAGATTTCCTGGGGTCCAAATCAAAATTCTATGCTTAATAAAAAATATCAGTTGGGTTCAGCAGTGTGTTTTGTATATTTAGTGTATGCGTGTTAATATTTTTGGCTTTGGTATTTATATAAAATTTCTTGGGGTTCAAATCAAAACTCTATACTTAATAAACCTATGACAGGTTGTCAAAAATTCTGTCTATTAAATCAAATAGATTTGTAATTCAATTTATATAAATTTGCAATATTTTTGTGTTTAAAAAAATATGAGCAGCACTGCAACAACACACCCTTACTCTTCAACAACTCTCACAATACTGGCTGATATGCAATGCAAAATCTCTTTATATAGCCTAAGCACAGACCGCATTGAAAACATCTGAAACAATAAGCCAATCAGAATATAACACATCATTACATTATGTCATAAGCAACCAATCAGAAAACAACACATGTCTAATAATTTGTTGCAAAACATGATGCAATATAAATAAACCAGAAATAGGCCACAAGTGGACCGGAAGTAGGCAAACCGGAAGTGGACCGGAAGTGGACCGGAACTGGACCGGAAGTAAATATGTGTGGGTGTGGGTGAGGGGGCTTAATTTTAAGTGTATCCAAAAAAAAATATCAAGAAGGGCATATTTTTAACAAATTTATGGACAACAATCTCACAGAAGTGCCTTTTGTAAGTGTGGACAAATCAATCTGAGGGGGCTCATCATTTCACAGGAACTTCCCGAGGGCATTTTTACAAAAATCTTGGATTAGACGGAGTACCACACTTGAGCAAAAAGCTCATATGGGCATGTTGAGCAAGTTTTAAGTGTAGCCAAATCTACTTGAGGGGTGTTCATCATTTCTCGCGCCAGTAGTACCTCAAATTACACTACTCTTGAATCTTTCCCCTCGGCATGTCGTTGTACTACATGTTTTGTTGTACTGAAACATTGCTTGCCTCCTTCGTAAAACTACGCTTCGCTACTGATATATATATATATATATCAAATTTGTTATATACAACTGAAAGAGTATCCATTGTGGATATTTTGTTGGTAGGAATCATGACAGAAAACCCAAGTAACCCTTTCACATACACATGTATTAATGTACAAGTTACAAAAACCTGTCTGACCCTGTGACATACACATGTGCACATGTTACAAAAACTTGTCTGATTATGACAAACCTTCGAAATAATCTCCCGCATTGTCCACAGCACGCTGCCATGGAAGACGTCGAATACCATCGGCAGCACCATCCTCTTCACCATGCCTCAAGTGTTTATGATCTAAGACGTGCCGTTAGGGAGAAGCGTCCAGATCAACTGCATAATGCAATCATACTCCACGATAATGCAATGGACAATGCGGAAGATTATTTCGAAGGTTTGTCATAATCGGACAAGTTTTTGTAACATGTGCACATGTGTATGTCACAGGGTCAGACAGGTTTTCGTAACTTGTACATTAATACATGTGTATGTCACAGGGTTGCTTGGGTTTTCTTTCATGATTCCTACCAACAAAATATCCATAATGGATACTATTTCAGTTGTATATAACAATTTTTTAATACATCCTTCGATTGTCGAATTATTACTGGGTTGCCATGACTTACTCCCTAACCCTCGTATATAAAAATATAATCTGACGAGCACATTGTGGGAAGCATGTCCAAACCCCGACGCCACCTTATGTAACAATGAGAAATTGAATTATGTCTGCTGTAACCACGGTTGCATATTACGGCTGCAAATTACTCGAACATAATGTGTCCAAGCCATCGAGCTGTAATGCTGTATGGCTATTAAACAAAGTGCCCAAGGCTCTTATTACGTCACATCGTCCGCTCAGTCAGATCTCTCTTACTTCTTCCCACTCAGGGCGAGTCAGTAGAGAGAAGGTAGTGGATTGGCTATTATACTGCAAGCGACTTCATGTGCTTTCATGTATATGAATGCATGTACGTGTATATGTTATGAAGTTCATAACTCATTACAAAGGGGGTTATGTAGCTACAGACACGCGAAATTTTTACTCTAAGGGGAGAATCAAAACCATCCATAAATTAAAATACAAATATATTTTTTAAAAATTTAAATACAAAATATTGAAAGTTACACAAATCAACTTTGTTCCTGAATACCTTCTGAAGTCCACTCATAATCCCGACACGAAATGTTGGAGGCTCGAATCCCAGGTATTTGTGTTTCTGACTGTCCGTTCATCAATTTCATATAATCATTTCGTCGCGATTAGCAAAAGGTATCAGGAACGCGACGTAAAATAGGACGAATGCGAATAAGATGTACGCTCATGTTTTGTTATTTAACAAACATTCACATCTCTTGTATTCAGGCTATCAGATTTATGCCATCGCTAATATAAACCCAAATACATATTTAATAATATTTTAGAAAGTAATGCATTTGGTACTCCATATACGCGTACAGGGATTTAAAAATGTCCTTTTTCCCTTTGTAGGTGAGTATGAGTTTGGGAGTTGTTATTAAGCAAATAACATTGAAGAAGTGCATTGAAGTACATGGTGCTCTTATCGTACACATTTTCTAGTGTAGAGAAGAACAAAACGCAATATGGTACACATTTGTACTTACCTACGAATAAATACTTATGCGCCACATTGTATAATATATTTTGATTGGAGAAATCCTTTATTGGATTGGATTGGATTGATTTGGTGTTTTAAGTCCACTTTATGCACAGTAAGGCTAATTGGGACTGGACCTACAGTTTAAAGTGGGATCCGAACCACTATGTGCCTTCACCGGGAATCGAACCCGGGACCCCTTGATTACAAGGCAACGACGCTACCACTGCGCCATCGGGGAGGCCCTTGAGAAATCCTTTATTAACATTAATAAACATGTATTGTTATAGTGCAATATAGTAGGCTATAAGATAATATAAATAACGGCCTTACTCAAGGATTATTTTCTAAAACTCCAACTATAACGTCTTAACTTCTCTTATGCGAAGTTAGCAGCCCTTGTTTGGGGACTTCCAGTAAGAAAATCCCTGCATAAGACCCGTTGTGCTATCATTGTGTCTTCCAGTGGAAAAAGCCAGAAATTCGACGAGTCTATGGTTCCTGTAGTCTACAAAATAACCTATTATGTTTACAGAAGTAATTGCTTCTTAGATGAGCGTAAGCTACTTCAAACTAATTTTGCGCCAAACAAGTAGGCGCAAATATAAAAAGTGGATGTAGGCCTATCACTAGACAAATCGTAGCGCCGGAAGTTCCTAAAATAACTATCCGGATAAAGTAGTCAATACAGAAAAGTTAGGTCGTTTGGTAGTAGTTTGAGTCTATTAAATTCCATGTTTGAAGCACTATTAGTTTCTAAGAAACGTCTTCTTACACATGTGGACAATTTGAAGCTTTCTTATTGGAGCTTCAAGAATAAATAGAACATAAAAAGGCATACGTAATTTGTAGAAAGTTGAACGAAAAATGCAGGGCTCGAACCCGGGTCTCTGTCATACCGGGCCATAATAAGTCCAAGGCTGACTCAGTATCTCAGTTGGTAGATGATGCACAATAGCAAAGAGCTCCAAATTTAAATTCTTTGCTTAAATTTATATATAGTACAGTCATAGGCACTTATGAGTTGTAATGATCGCATTGAAAGTCAGTGGGTTTGGCACAACCCAGGAGTGTCCATGACTGTACATCTCCTGTACGTGCCAAAAGGTACGGGAACCAGGTAATTTGATTTTTTTCTGCCTCATACATTAATATTCTTGTTAGTACAGGGATGTCCACGCCATGAAGATTAATTCAATGTGGGCGATACATGTACAGTATCTCTATTTTACTTTTTCCAGTATTCCCCAGAAGAAATATGCAGATTATACGTCAGATTGATGTTCTGTGCTGATCCCTCACATCGTTTTCCTTTGGTAACATGGAGGCTTGTAACAAAACAACACAATACTAACAAGGTCTTCTGTTCCTGAGCAAGAGCAAGGAAAAAAAGTAAACAAGCACGATGCCCATTTCCCCCTCTATCTCTTGTCCGTATCCTAACTAGGTAGGTCACAATGCATACTGCATGGTTGGGCAGGGTTGTCGACTCTGCAGGAAACGTTGCGGGAGGATAATGCTTGCCTGTCTTGCTAATGATGTTATTACTGAATCGCCTGGGGAGTTCAACAAATGCTGTTATTTGAGTTCGGTCAGCGCTCCAAATTATTAACTTTGCACCCTGGGTAATTTCAGAGCAATTTATCAGTATTGATTGTTGACGAGCACTAATCTATGGACCTATCAATAGGCATCGTTTATATTGTATCAAGTCGAAATTCAATAGGCCTTTCCGCAGAGTGGATTTCATCTTTGCAGCATCAGCAGTTTATGAGAACTGTTGTTGACGCGGTGTGACGGGCACGATAGCATAATTGGGGCCTCCCATTGAGTAGTGGTAACTTAGGGTAAGGTGGTACATTTTCGATATAGGTACTATTTCGATCACCCGTTCTAAAAAATATAATATCTTGCTTCCTGTTACTTGCAACGCTGATTTAAGGAGTGAGGATTGTTGCATGGGGTGTCAGGTGTGTTGTGCAGAAACATGGAGAAATTCTACGAAAAACCCGGAGAACCAGACGTAATTTTATATGGCAAGGTGAGTACGTTGTAGATAGAATAAGTGCTTTGTATATAAACGTCTACCTGTCATTTTGCGTGCCACGTTTTTATGCTTGAACGTAGGACAGCGAAATTCAGGTCAAACGTGAACAAGCATGTGGTGGCTGTAGCATGTGACATGTGTAATCATCTGATGAGAGATGAGGGAACTACAGAAATATTTGTTTCCATGCACAAAGTGGTACATATTATATATCGGCGAAAATGCTACAATTTCGATCAGCGATGTATACAGTTTGAGTTCCGTTACCGTAACGCGTGCAACACATTACTTCACAAAGTATGAGACTAATGCTGGAAAGAGAATGAAAACATCTTCTACTCATTTAACAACCAACAAAAACTTGTGCAAAACTGCAACCAATAGGCCTACTAAAAAGAGACTGTCCCACCCGCAGAGAGACAAAAGAGCAGAGAGACTTCGTGAACACTGAAAAATAACGATGATGTGTGTGCATTTTGTAATGTAAGTTATTATAGTGTTGCATCAGAATCTAAAGTAGACTGGATACGGTGTTAGAGCTGCAGTCGTTGGTATCACGAGTTGTGTGTTGGCGCTAAAGGAAAGAAGCAATTCACCTGCGGCAAATGCCTGTAATGTCTGTAGACACAACGGACTTCCTTTCATGATACTAACAGCAAATCAAGGAACACACGTCAATAAATCCCTGTGACTTTTTTCATGTTAAAAATATCTATAAATATTACGTAAAATTCTTCTTCTGTTTAAAATGTTTCTGCTTTTGTATATTTTTAAACCATAGTATGTTTAAAATAATATAGCTACATAAAATAATGTAGTGTAGCAAAGAATTAAAAACTTATCTCCCTAATATAATATCCGAGTAGTACTTAGAAGGTAGCCTTATATTAAGAGAACGGAAAAAATACTTTAGACATAGCTATACATACTTTTCCTATAATTTGAATTATGTAACGATGAGTAGTCAAAAAGAGTTATTAAACTAACAGAACATGCAGTTTGTTTTTATTTTGCTCTTGTATGCCTACGCCATAGAAGAAGTTGCACTTGTAGTATATATTAAGGATACTGTTTCTTCACTCAATGTTGATCCAAATTGTACCGCACGGTGAACAGATTTGTACCTACCTAGGTACAATTTATAACCATATGCAAGGTCTTTGAGTGTAAAAAAAGAGAAATGTTTTGTTAGTTTGCCACCAGATGGCTTTGATTTGGAAAAAGGGGCGTGGCTAAGAAATACCGGAGGTCGGAGGAAAGCGAGCCTCGTGTGGGAACTTCACTTCCCACTGATTAGCTGAGGTTAAATCACTTTAAGTTGAGTTCTTTTGAGTGTTAAAAGGGGACATACTCGGAATTGAACAAAGTCCAGGGAGTAGCGGTTTTTGTAGTGGTTTAGTATTATAAATTGTTTTATGTAGCGTATTTAGTTGGGATATTTTAGTTAAAGCGCAGCACACTTTGTTCTTTGCTGAGATAGCTCTTTTGGGGAAAAAATGAATATTAAAATGAAATTACTATAATCTCCTTTTGGTTAAATAAAGTGTTAGGAACTCTTAGTTATGTAAAGATTTAATTGTATAATTTAATTGTTTCTTGATTATTTATTGAATTTAGATTGGGGTTTATATTCCTATTATTATCATTTATGTAGTCTCAAGCCCTTCAGGCATGTTGTTAAATAAACCTCTTTACTATCAAGCCTTTTATGTATAATTCCATTAAACCTACAATTTTGCGGCTTAAGCCTTCCACTGCCATTTTAAATTAATATTTCTGCTATGTTAATGTACCGGCTTTAGTTGCAAGCCTTGTCACCTAATGAAAGACAATATTTCTTAGTGAATAATTTTAAAGGACGTGCAAGAAGAAGCTGATCATAAATTCTGATCAAATTTTATCGACCGAAATTTCGTTCTGCTGTCTACAGTAGCGGAACTAATCGTGTCCGTCGTCGCCTTGTAATCAAGGGGTCCCGGGTTCGATACCCGATGGAGGCACAAGTGGTTCGGATCCCACTTTAAACTGTAGGTCCAGTCCCGATTAGCCTTACTGTGCATAAAGTGGACTTAAAACAACAACTCAAACCAAACTAAAAATGTCATGTTATGCCAGCGTCTTTAGTAAAAGTTAAGCATTTCATTGTCACAAGTGCTGTAATTTTGCTGCTTATTTTTTCCAAGTTATATTGAATTTAATTTTTTGTGATCGAAAATGTAGCACCTTACTCTAATCAAGGGGTCCAGGGCTTGATACCTAGTGGATCGGATAAAACTTTAAACACTAGGTCCAGTTTTGATTAGGCTTTCTATGCATAAAGAGAACTTAAACAACGATAGTTCAATTGCTTTTGAGTACAATATAGATAAATAGTTACGGTATGCTTTTCTGTTAAGGACAATATGTATTTTAACAATGGCTTCTAATCGTTAAATCTTCCGATTAGGAATAATTTGTTTTGTATGATTTTACACTGTATTATACAATTGTTATACTACTACAAAAAACATAATGCCCAATTGATGTGCATATATAAATATGTATTATGTGCGATGTCAATTATTGTATATTGTATTTTGTAATATACATGCACCAATGCCCCTCAGAGGTACGTTCTCCATAAACTGTCAATAAACCCGGACTGGAGTCGAGGGGTTCTCGGTTCGTAGACTGTGTGTAGACTTTGTCTCTTCTACCATTTGGGAGTGTAGTGAATGAAGGTGATGTTGATCATATTTTTAGATTGGAATTGTGTTGTTCATTATGAGTACTTTCCACGTGGTCAAACCGTCGACAAAGAGTTTCATTTTTAAAGTAATGCGGCGTTTTGGGGAGGCAGAATAAATCAGAAATATCGGCAAACAAAACATGAGAATGATCCAGCGCATTCGGTGCTCCTTATTCGAAAGTTATTTGGTGAAGGATAATACAGCTGTTGTACATTAGTCTCCCTACTTGCCTGATTTGTCACCTGCGGAGTTCTTGTTTCCATGGCTAAAAACCACACTCGAAGGACACAGTTTGAAGACGACAGAAGACACTTTACAGAATGAGACTTAGAGACTATTCCACAGTAAGGCATACCAGAACGCATTCGAGCAGTGGAAGAAAGGCTGGGAGCGTTGTATTCACACTGAAAGGAACTACTTTGAAGGGGAGAATTTGTGTGAGAAGTTACTAAAGAAATTTTCAAATATTCGGGTTTCCTTTTGGACAGGCCTCGTATATAGACCTAGAATAATGGACTCTGCTCTCAGTTCGTTCCCACACGTGATCACATTTACTTGGTAGATCCCGTTCCTATCTTCGCACTACAGATGCAGTTGAATAGAGAGCGTGTATTGCTCTGTTAATTGTGCCCTTAATGAAGTCAAGTTATAATTGTAATCAAGGTATCCCTGGTTAGATTCCCGGTAAAAGCTGAAACTGATGACATAGTTCCGACTATTCTATCTGTGCATGAAGATGGTTTACAGGAACAGGCTCGTCGATGGATCACGTTAAGTCGGTGACTCACTCGGTCTGGACATGATGTCGTTTCGTTAGTTTCAACTAATAAATTATTCATTATCAATGTTCGCTGTTAGCTTAACAAAGGCAGAGAAACGACTCAAAATATATATTTTGCGCACCAATCACGCCAAGGGCATTTTCCAAAGTTCTGTTGTGGTAAGTTACAATTTCGTTATATTTAATCACCTTGCTTATTTTCAGAGCGGTATTTCGCTACTATGAAAATTTTGGATCAAAATATCTCATTTTAGAGCAGTGGTTCTGGTCAGGACGTTGACAACATACTGATACACTTCTCCCAAACAATTCACTACGTATATTTGAAAGCTACCATTACCAAACTAACAATTAAGCAATGCACTAAAATTGCTACGAACGCGTTGGGCATTAACAAACACGTTTCTTAATGCCCAAAAATGTACTAGACAGATTTGATATGTCCGAAATGTAAATGATGATAATAAAATCTCCCGCCATCTTGTAACGCTTTGGCCGATTACACTAAAATGGAACACCAGATCAGTAATCCAAAAACCTCTAATGTTGCTTGCTAAAGATATGGTAGTCACGCACTTGGTGGCTTTGCGCCATTTCCACCTTATGCCTCTCCAAAATCAGAGCTTACATTACTAATTTCTTATTAGAAAAATTTAGCTCGAATGATGCACTAAAATTTTTATTAAGCGCAACACAAGACAAACTGTCCAAGACACTTACCTCTTATGAGAATTTAAACGTAAAAGCTTAATATTCACGACAGTTATACAAGTGAAAATGTTAACACCTTTGCCCCCGCTCCCCTCCAAAAATACGCATTATACTTTAAAAGTTCATTAACACCGTCTTAAATCAAAATACTGCTCTAAAATTAATGTCAGTTTAGACTCTTTGCGCTCCATAAATATTGTCAAAACAGAGATTTTAAAACTTTCAGTAAAATTTATAATGCTCGTAATGTAGGAAAACCATTATTCGTCCACCATCATGAAACAGTTTGATCTGTTTTGCTCAAATGCAATACCAGACACATCTAATTAAAAACTTTAAATTTGCTGCAGATATTTTGATGTGTTGCCCCATTTCGACCCCGCCCTTCTATACGCCACACTAGAGGAGAGATATTTTATTAAAAATGCTCTACAACTGCTGTCTCTTTCTAGTCTGACTCTAGTCTACACAAATCTGAGGAAAAATTGGAATGTTTCACAAGGTAGAATAATTGGTATTTCGTCCACAATCTTGAAATGCGTTGACCAATTTTGGTCACACACAAAACTAGATGAATATCTTATTTCAAGAGCTTTAAATTTACTGCAGTATTTTTATATAGCAATATTTGGGATCTGGCCTCCATTCACCTCCCAAATTACGCAATGTTTTTTAAAAAAACATTTCAAGCCTTCTTTTGAATATATGCTATAACAGTTTCGTGATTTTAGTTTCCTGACCTTCAAAAATGTTTTCTCGACAGAGTTTTGAAAAAATCATTATATCACGAGACAGTGCCCTTAGCATAGGAGAAATCGGTGTTTCGTTTGCCATACCGTTCAAGTCATTCGTAATATATGAAAATGTAATAACACGTGAATATTCCAATGTATGTATTGCAAGGTAGAATGGTCAAAAAGTGTAGCACGTGAATATTCCAATGCAGTGTATTGATCACAAGCGATAATGCCCAAAAAGTGCAGCACATTTATTACAAAACCTTTGGAAGGAAACTACATTGAAATAGTTCGCCGCACGTTTTTCAATGAGTTAATTCCCTGCTGGCACAGTGTATGGATTAAAATCGACGCATCATTCAAGCAGGTCTAATTAAGCGCCAATTATCAACGCAGCGTGAAGTTTGGGAACGTTCAATACCCACCGTAAGCCTCTTACTCTCAGCGGCTGAAATGAGATTATCACACTCATCAAGGATCCATATTGGCCGATAAACCTAATTTTACGGAAAGGTTTTTTCAACAGACTGCCACTCGGCAACACTGTATGCAACTTATAATGTAATTTGTCCTCGTCTATAGTGTGGAAATTGGATTCAATGTTTGAACAAGCTGGATGTGTATTTTATTCCCCAATATGTAGCACCTTCTTCGCTGTCTATAACAAAACAAGAATGCAGTAGACAAGGGCTCCCGCAAAGGGGACAGAGGGGGGTACTTGCCCCCATGAGATATGTGGGAAAGTTCGTGTAATTCGAATGGTGATATTGTAGCGATATTTTGTTAGCAGTAAGAGTGTCTTCTATAATTTACAGGCTGTTAGAGCATATAATTAACATGTTCGACAAAATAACGAGAGAATGTCTTTAACAGAGACATTAGAATCATATTGACTTCCCTAACTAGGGGTGTGAGAGGCGGGATTGGGAAGGGAAATTTTATAATCCCGACTTTCTGGACTGAATAAATTCGCCATTTCCCAACTAGGTTGGGAAACTTTTGAAATCTACATTTCTCCAATTAATAATTTCCTCCTCAAGTGTTTGTTTTACTCTTCTGGAAAAAAATAACAACTGTTAATTTCAAAACATTTTGCACATTTATACTGCAGAAAATACCAAGAAATATCCACTTTAAACTAAATCCTTTGGAATTTCTCGACTGTTCTGGATCCTGAAAAGTCGGAAAATTGTTTTGCAAAGTCGGGATCTTACCATGACAATTCACGCCTCGTCTCTCTTTTTTTCAGCACATTTGGGCGCGTAAAGAAGATCAGATTAAATGGTCTCTGTTTGATAGCTGTGCATCGTGAAAAAGTACAAAAAGACAATTAAGTATTCATTATGGGTGTTTATAGAAAGGAAACAAGGCTAATCAAGTTTCTATTTAAATAGTGGATTCAAGTCGGAACTTGTCTACAACTTTAAAGTACAACTTCTATTCAACTTCAATTTTATGATTTGTATAATAATAATAATAAAACGGTGAAATATAAGGTTTTCATGACTGAAAGATAAGTTGTGAAATATGACTCTGCCCCCCCCCCCCCCGCACTTGAGAAAAAAATTCTGCCGAGGCCCTTGGCAGTAGATGATAGATGCTGTATGATATGACGCTGGCAAAAGTCTTACGTGATGTCGAATTCAGAGTGTCAATATCGATCAATAAGCGAAAGTTAGTCATTGATTTTGAATAATGAAATGAGCTGTCTCTTAGTTTGGCTATTCTTTAAATAAGAAACTTACCTACTCTTGTCTTCATGGAGGAAGTAGTCATTACCGAAGGGCCCACTAGATGTCACGTTGGTCGGAAACAGCTCTCAGTTGCCATTATGCAACTCTGTGCAGCGTTGGATCCAAGGCCCCACTACAGGGGTCCCATGTTCGATTCCAGACCGGGCATAAGTGTACTATTTGAGTGTCCCATCGCAATTAACCATAAGTGGCATAAAAACAACTATACATAACAAAAATGAAATCTAACAAGGACCCACCACGGTTTAGGTGGCGATCATAGCGACTCTTGAAAACTATATCGATCAATGCTTTTGTTCGTGAGAAAATCAAAATTTAGTCACCTAAAAGCAGAGGAACATTGAACACAGATGGTTACAGATAAATTATAATGTAAATGACCAAAAATAACACTGCATTGCTGTTTATGGTGTCTGGAATAATAGAAAGGCTTGTATTGAAACAGTGTAGGACAGAAAAGCATAACAATCTGCAGAAAACTAGTGCAATAGTGACAAGAACAACTGTTCGTTTTCCGGATTCTTCCAGCGCTGATTTCAACCGGAATATAACGCCATCTGGTGGTCTAGAGCTTATTTACAAGATCTTTAGTTTGGGCATGGAAAAGTTAATATTCAATTGTTACATAGGAAAGAAAAAAGATGGCACTGCAATTAATTAGTGTATCGATGCGAATATTGCATGAAGAATATGAACACTAGACGTGTAATTTTGCATGTGAATTCGTCAGAGTATTACAGCTCAAAGAAAGAGACTGAGTACCAGTTTCTGCCTTTCAGAAGGTAAAACAAAAAATTAAAGCATTAAGAAGCTATTTTTGGAACTTATTGATTTCAGGAAATAAAGTTCGAAACACTATATGTTCACATTATTGTGGAACTCTCTAAAACGTTTTAAGGTGACGAAAAAGACGGATGGATACCAATCATGCTGGTACTATCGCCATGTTTTAATGATGCTTTTCTTTTTAATTCATTCACAAAGGCACCATTTCAACTGGTTTTGCCAAACTACGGTGTGCAAGAGGGTCGTAATGTGGTAGTGTGGAAAGCGATGCAAAATTATGTTTCCCGAGTCAGATGACAACAGAGATGGCAATGCACTCTGTCACGTTAGTGATGTTATTACAAGTAATACAGCTTAATTCGTTTTTTGAATACATTATGTAGATCTTAAAACAGATATTGGTGGATTGATTTTCAGTTCCGAAATGAAGTAAGTTTGGATAGAAAATAACTTGTGTTTTAAATAAAAAGAATCCGCAACACAAGAAGCAACATCGCAATGTAATGCTGGACGTCAAGAACTTGGTTATGCATAGAAGTTCACTTTCCTATGTCAATAGTTGCAATAGTATTCTGAAGTAGAAAATACAAGTTTCGCGTGGCAGAAGATGACATAAATTTCCTGAAGTGGAGATATTTTAAAGAAGTAAATTTTAAAATACAATGGGTTCAAGTTTGAATTTATGTTGTCATTTCAATAGAAATTGTTGTCCATTGTCAAATGGCATTACATTCCTGTCGATCGGTACATCGTATACCACCTGAACACTCGCATGTACAATCCTGTTCACATAAAATGGCATATTTTGTAAGGTTGACAGTTCAGGTATGTACGAGGGAGATATTTACAGCCAAGTAGACATTATAAATGCATAGTCCTTAGTGCCAACGTGTTCCAGTTATTACAACTTATTTACAGCACATACTCTTGTTCTCTGTGTCAATAAATATATGACTACGTATATCTACTTGAACATTAATATTATGATGTACACTCCTGTTTAGATAGTGTGGTACATACTTTAACTGTCTAACCTTACAAATTGTGCTACTTTATGTGAACAGGAGTGTACCTTCATCAAAGTGAGTCCTCTCAATATATCTTCTCTCATCGTAAATAACTAGGCACTGTACCCATAACACTCTCCTCAATTTTCATAACACATTAAAATAACTGATTGTAGATTTTAATATCATACCGGGTGTCCAAGAAGTCTTTGTATGAAAACGAAAATTAACTGTATCCGCTATAGGCAAAATAGACATGAAAAAATGGTACCAAAATGTTCTGAAACTATTCACGTTTTTTGTTTCAGGTTTCTGTAACGTTGCAGTAGTGTAGCAATGCCAGTGTCCAGCTAACCGGAAATGTACACAAATCAGGTAAAAGCTGAGTGTGTCCTGTGGTTTCAAGAGAGCAGTCACAAAACAGTGCAGATACAGTTTCAAACATCATACGGAAAGGTGCCGTCCGATGGTAGGAGCATTAAGTCGTGGTATGACAAATTCAAGACCACAGGATCTGTTGCTGATGCACCGAGAAGTGGCCGACCATCAACCTCAGACGAAAGGGTGGAAGATGTCAAAGTGGATTTTCTTCGCAGTCCGAAGAAATCCGTGTGTACGACCTCACGTGAATTACAGATGACAAAAAGTTCTGTTTATGGTGTGTTACACAAACGTTTGCTGTTTCGTGCATACAAAATGCAAATCCTGCAGGTTTTGTTGCTCAGCGACGGCAAACGTCGGTACAACTTTGCGGTGAAAATGTTATCACGCATTGACGCTGATAATTGCTATCTGGAACGTGTTGCTTTTTCAGGCGAGGCGGTCTTTAGTTTAGTGAACTAAAGTTAGGTTTAGTGAATAGACACAACGTGCGTTGGGGTAAAGAGCCCCCTCATGAGGTGAGGGAGTCGACCATGGCCAGCCCAAAGGTAAATGTTTGGTGCGCGCTGCTGCATGACATAATAATCGGACAATTCTTTTTCTGTGAGGACACCGTAACATCTGGAGTGTATCTCGACATGTTGCAGTTATTTGCTGTTCCTCAATTGGTAGAATACAACCCAGATGTTATCTTTCAACAAGACGGTGCACCGCCACATTGTAGTCTGGAGGTTCCCTTGATCAGACCTTTCCTGGAAAATGGATTGGTCGAGATGGACCGACAGCGTGGCCTGCACGATCTCCGGACATAACCCCTTTAGGTTTTTTTCTGTAGACAATGTCTACAGAACTACTGTATCCAACCTTGCAACTCTGCAAAAACGGATAACCCAAGTCATCACATCAATCCCTCCTGTGATGTTGGCTAATGCATGGCGAGAAGTTGAATTTCGACTAGATGTACTCAGTGCTACCAAGGGTGCTCACGTGGAGATTTATTGATTTCTTTCCTATTGCCAATAAAACGTGAATAGTTTCCGAACATTTTGGTACCATTTTTTCATGTCTATGTTGCATATAGCGAATACAGTTAATTTTTGTTTTCATGCAAAGACTTCTCGGACACCCGGTATATTTCCTTAATATAATTTATTGTCAAAATTATTCATTGTTTTAGAACTATTGTTAACATGAAAGTAAATGTGTAAACTTTAATACTGTATATCATAAAGAAATGTTTTACTACGTATTGTGTATTTTGAAAGTTCTTACAATACGGTAATCCCATAAATAAGTAACAGTTCTCAAGCTACAAAAAGAACTCCGGGCAACTCTAAAGGAATCTAATGTGGTTAGCTGTCTTTCTGACTAACCCTCGTATATTATTCTTTGGTCCCTAAACCTCGACATGCTAGATCTAAAATATTAGAAAACCAGGTAAGGAAATACTTTAACGCTCTGGTCGGATCACATTCTACCAACACACCCCCACCAGAATTTAACCCTTAATTCTTACCTAGCAAGTAAACCGCTGCAGGACTTCGCCCGCCAAAGCCAACGCTCCTTGGGGAGAATTACCCTCAAGTCGAAATAAACACAAAGGGTGTCTCGGGGATTTTCCCTCCCTCTGTACGTGACCCGTGGGGAGGGACTCTCCCACAGATGAATTTCGTATGTGACCTTTGCAATGGGAAGCCCTCACTTCGTCTCCATAGCAACAAGCAAAAATCGATTAAATCTTCCCCAGTTTTATTTACGAGATTTCAGGTACACCTGGACGCCCAAACGAAAAGATTATGGGTTCGTTTTGCGCCCGAACGAGAGTTTCTTTGTTTTCTGGTACCATGTGACTAAAAAGGAAAAAAAACTACTTCTACCAGACGAAAGTGGCGCGTCAGAAAACGGGGCTTTGAAATTTCGCGCATGGGAGAACTTTTTGTCCCTTTCTCAGTATAATGAGTTTTGTACACCTTTTATCCTAGGTTTGTTTCGGGGTTTGTAATGCGAGAAAGGATTTGGTAAGGCTTTGTTCTCGCAATGGAATGGAAATGACGACTTTTGTTTGTTCGTAGCGTGAGAAATGCGCATTTGGTTCCTGTTTGATCCGGCTTAACACAGTTCTGTTTTCTCAGGATTGAATTTCAATTTCAGTTTCCCTACCGTATACAAGTTGGATATTTGCTTATACCGCACAAGGTACAGAATCATGCTTCGTTCATGTGCATTAAGAGCGACCAAACAAAATACAGAACGGTTCCCATATTAGTATTTGCGCCACCAAACAAGTCCAATAGTTATGGATGGATATATTGACCAGATGGTTTAATTTTCTTCTTTTCCCGCCCAAATGCGAATGAAGCACCCAATCAGCTTTTGTTCTGTTGTTTCGGCCGTGTCCGATTGGTTCTTCGGCCGACGTGGTTGCTAGGAAAGCTAGACTTTGGCGGAAAAACATATATTAATACAACAGGGTGTCTACCAAAATAACAAATCCAAAATTCTTGACTTCATGACTTTTTCTTTACCTTTCTTTTCGTTCTTCTTAACCTTTAATTATTATTGGAAATTTCCAATTAAGAAAATAAATATTAATTTAATGAAAAATCCCAACACAAAGCCCAGTTAAGATGAAAACTTATTATGTATTTAACAAGAGAATTAGACTTGCTTTATTTATTAATGCATCCTGGACTGCATTTGGCAGACTAAAGACGCTCTGGTGTCTGGACTCAGTATAATCTTATGTGGGGCTCGTTGTTGTCGCGCCTCTGTATTTGTGATTGTCAATTCATCCATCTTATCTTACCACGATTCATGCTTATCTTTGCGATTAGCCAATGGGGAAGCAAAGTGAAGTATAATAAACCATATCAATAAATCAGTCTTTGTGATAGCAAATATTCTTGATCACAAGTTATTGAGTTTTTATTGACTTCTTCACCTACTTGTTGATTTCTTAGCTTTTTCTCGATTTTCATGACTTTCTTGACTGTTAGACACTCTGTGCAAGAATCACTGCAACAGGGAAAATAGTTTCCTACGGAGATGACGTCATACATAACGTCACTCCATAATCAAAATGCATTACGTGGAAGTGCATTTGGGTGTCTTACCAGAAGGTAACCTCTTACCCTTTACAATAAGAACTTAAAGCGTTTGTTTTTACACCTCAATTCACAACCACAAGAATCGAGATCAGAACTGAAAATGCGCGTGGGCAGTTGAGATAAGTAAACGGATAATTCACGTGACTGTACATTTTTCCGTACAAAATTTTAAATAATTTTTGATCAATCAAACCAAATAATTGTTAGGGCAGATGGCGCAGTGGTAGCGTCGCCGCCTTATAATCAAGGGGACCCTGGTTCGATACCCGGTGGAGGCATATAGTGATTCGGATTCCACTTTAAACTGTAGGTCCAGGCCCGAATAGCCTTAGTGTGCACAAAGTGGACTTAAAACACCAAATCAATCAATCAATCAAATAATTTTTAAAGGGACAAACTGATAATGCTAACGTTTTAATTCTCCTATGCATAAAGCGAAATTTACACAACAAGCACTTATTTAAATTACTTTTTTAATTGCAGATGCTATTGTTGCGTTTCTCATGATGTATGATCGACAAGGAGTGCTCGTCTATGGACGGTGGGGTGGGGGGAAGGAATACAGAGTGCTGTGAGGGTGAGACAGATAGAGAGAGAGAGAGAGAGAGAGAGAGAGGGAGAGAGAGAGAGGGAGAGAGAGAGGGCGAGAGAGAGAGAAGTGAGAACACTTTTTGCCATTGCGTAGCTACTTGTGCGATCAGCTCCACTAAATGAATGCCATTTTTAAAAATTAACTTTCGGTATGCTTTTCGGCATTTTAATTTACTACCGGTATGCCATACCGGTTCATATCGGCCCAATTTGATCACTACGTGATCAAAAAGCTCCGTGATGTGACCTTCAATTCAATGCATCCTTTGCTGGTTGCCACCAGAAGGCCAAAGCTATCGAACACTCATAATCTCGCTTGCAAGGAATCTGGATTAGAGCTTCTGCCAGAACATGTATGTTCGACTCTTTGTCATTCTTATATCTATCTCATCTACCAATCATCCATTCTCATGGCTGTAACCGATTTAGGTACCAACGAAAGTAATATTCGACAAAACTTTACCGGATTATTTCACCTCTGAACAGCGAGTAGGAGGTGAATGGCGAACGCACACTAGCACACACATGGAAAGGCAAAATACTATGTCACAAGAAATAACATCCCGCATTACAGAACATTAATATATTGTTGCACTATATAAACATAGAAGTATCAGTCAACTTGCACAGTACGTTACACATACAGAAATAACAACGAGCAAAGTCTGCGACACGAAACATTTTACACAACCGTCACTTCTCCGCCCTTTATTGGCACTCCCTAGTGTTACCAGGTCCTATTTAAAATTCTTCTCTACTTTACATTTACAGTATTACTAAAACTAAGGAGTAGTATAATCTATCTGGTTATATGGTCTTCATTAACCCCCAAAAGTAGAAGTTCGATGTGGAATAACCAAACACAAATAAGTCATAAGCACGCAGTCCAGTGACTCTCGAGATAGTCCCTGCCTCTGTTTCGGTGTCGCAAACCAGAAAACACGATTTTGCTTTTCCCAGCAATTATTTTCTATTACATATTGCAACTACCAAGTTCCAGAGTTTTCCTGTTCCAACTGGAATGAAAATTACCTGCGTGAAAAAAGCAATGACATTCCATTTACAGCACTAGAATTAAAGTCTGCGTGGGGGCTTAGACCTCCCCTTACCCTTTATGGCCAACAAGATTTGCCTCACGTGGTAATTAGCTTCCGCGATATTTCCATCAACCTTGATTCTTCCGATGGGAATCACACGGCTAGAATCAATTAGAAGACCCAGATTAGCCCCTTCCTCAAATTGACGTCAAAACAACCATTCTCTCTATATATAGCAGTGTTGATCAGATTCTCACTGTCGTAGCTAATCATAATTAATAACGGAAACGGAAGTGAGACTATGTACATGGGAATTATGGGAAACGAATGTTGTTTCAGACTGGCAAGTCAAGTATGGAAGGCGTTGCTGTTGCTATAATGTTATAAGCAGGGTAAAATGATACTCTTATATGTTTTATTTCAGTCCTTTTGTATGTAAACATTGAAAATAACTTCTTTCATACTGGCGCAAGCCGTCATCATGAGTTTTACGAGTATGAATTCTGACTATATGTTCGTAGCAATTGTTTAGGGACTGAAAATCATAGAAAGTAACCTTGTAATTGTTCGATATCCGGTGGAGGCACATGGCACATGGTTCTGATCCCAATTTAAACTGTAGGTCCAGTCCCGATTAGTCTTTTTGTGCATAAAGTAGACTTAAAACAACAATTCTGTTTCAATTTTAGTTCAATATTTAAGATTCTGCGAGCCTATTGTAATGGTAATGAGCTAAATTCGTCTTCAGAATCAATGATTCGACGCTTGGATTTAGCAGCAAGATAAAGCAAGGAATTTTCCGCATTAGTAGTGTATATTAGCCGTTTCTAAGCCATACTTTGTAGGTATCCCTTTTTTTTTATCAATTGAATATCAGTTTTTGACATATTTTGACAATTTTTTGTCGATGTTTTAGCGTTCAGCGATGTTTTAGTACAAATTTTCACTGCACCACTTTTTTCCCCACTCATACTTGGTAGGTATATCACGATCTTACGTGATATAACTTAACCTATCTTTTTTTCTTACGATTTTTAAATTTTATTACGATCCTAAGTGATATAACTTAACCTATCATTTTTATTTTATTTACGCACCGAACTAACCTACAAGGGACTCTGTTTGTTTTAATATTTCAGTATTTTAAGGTTTTCACAAATTTTATATAACCTAAAATGTGTTGGATGTTGATTTTTTTTTAGTATGTGGCAATTTTTTTATGAATTTTAAGACTGCTCTGTGACCCTCTCGTTCTTCACGTCGTACGCGAAGGACTTCTCTGCGATCAGGATGACGCTGCACACGGTATCCTCGGGCAACGGACTGTTGAACTCGAAGACGATCTTGATGTTAGTGCGATCGTTCGAACAGATTTCCCACAAAAATATACATCGTAAAAAGCTACGCTCTTGTTTTAGGCACTTGCCTTAGGGGTGAGTTGTTGTAATGTTCTCTTCCCCTCTTCTCTTGTGAAAGGCTGTTGTTTTAGGCACTTGTCTTAGGGTGAGTTGTTGTACTTTATTGCCCGAAATATAGCTCGGTGACCCCCAAACAGATTTCTCCTAAGTCTTACCGTTTCCAAGATAACCCCGTTTCTGGTCGCCATTTTCGATTTCCGAACATAGGTTCTATTCACATTTTACTCACGTATAGGTGTACATGATGAATCCCCAAACAGATTTCTCCTAAGTCTTACCGTTTCCAAGATAACCCCACTTCCGGTCGCCATTTTCGATTTCCGAACATAGGTTCTATTCATACTTTTTCTCACGTATAGGTGTACGTGATGAATCCCCAAACAGATTTTTCCTAAGTCTTACCGTTTCCAAGATAACCCCACTTCCGGTCGCCATTTTGGATTTCCGAACATAGGTTCTATTCATACTTTTTCTCACGTATAGGTGTACGTGATGAATCCCCAAACAGATTTTTCCTAAGTCTTACCGTTTCCAAGATAACCCCACTTCCGGTCGCCATTTTGGATTTCCGAACATAGGTTCTATTCATACTTTTTCTCACGTATAGGTGTACGTGATGAATCACCAAACAGATTTTTCCCAAGTCATGAATTGGAGGGTTCTATGACAACCAATATTAATTCTCGTAAGAGAACAGAAAACACACACAAAAAAAAAACAATACTGGGGTCACTACAACAAATAGTCTTCTTCAACCCCAATCCAACAACCCAAAAATCATCATCCTAACTAGAACCATGTAAATATCTGCCACCTGTTAGAGGTTTTGTGAACTAAGTGGTGCTTTGTGTGTAAAAAAAATGCTGTTTGCACTTGGTTATCATCACCTAACATGTTATTAATTGTTTTTTAAAATTAATTACAACTGAAAACTAATAATTAATATTATCTAAAGTTACTAATTAATATTATACAAGTAATTGATATATTTTTTTTGTTCTTGTTGCTAGTGTTGGGTAATTATAGTTGTTGCAAAATATAGCTCTCGCGTATGACAGTTTCTGAGTTTTGTTGGGTATATAAGAACAATTATACACAACCTTTTTCGGTTCTCCTCCGTAGCCGTGCGTGTTAAGGCGTTCACTCGTTCTTGTCATTGTTCGTTCTACGTGTGGCCTATAGGTTCGAACCCGGTCGTGGTCGAAAGTTTTTCAGCGTGTCTAGGAGTCTTTAACAGTGTGTATATTTACTTCTCTGTGTTGAGTCTACGGATTCTGAACGGGGTTGTTTAATGTATATGTTGTTGTTATGTATTTTCGGAATATTTTTTTTGTTCCATGACGACCTATGTTTATTTTGGTATGGGAGGACAGAGGACACCTAGACAATGCTAACGCAAGAAATCCCAGCTCTCTATGATCATCCTTTCGAAAGTTACGAGCGATGAAAAAAATATTTTGGCAATTGGCACACCCTTTACCCAGGACCTCTAAAAACTTTGTACACGTACTCTGCATCACCAATATCGACAAAAGGGTCAACGGGGAGGATTTTTGCACTCTCTCTCTCTCACCGTTTTTCGAGACATTAGCAATTTAACGCTGGACTTGGAAAATTTTCGACAGATGGGGGTCAAATTTGGTTCCATGACAACCTATGTTTTTTTGTTAGAAGATCAAAAAGGACACCGAGACTCGACCGACACACTAAACCCGACCTCTCTACGACTATTCGTTCCAAAGTTACGAGTGATCAAAGTTTTGGGAGGTGGGCTAACTTCTTACCCCTTGACCCCAGGACCACCAAAACTTGGTACACGTATTCTCCACGTCCAAAGTCGACAGGGGGGTAGCTTCGCTACCGGGATGGGGGTGTTTTTCGATATATTTTTTCGATAACTCTTACCATTTTCGAGATATTTGCAATTTAAGATTTTTTTAACGCTGGACTTACAAAATTTTCGGAACATTTTTTTTTGTTCCATGACGACCTATGTTTATTTTGGTATGGGAGGACAGAGGACACCGAGACTCGACCGACACACTAAACGCAACCTCTCTACGCGTACTCTACGTCACCAAAAAAGTTAAAGGTTCCAAATGACAATAGTTAGAGTTTCTCCAATCTAGTAAAGTGGATTGGTTGAAATCTCCAAGGCGTATTTTGCATATTTTTTTTCAAATATGAACATGTTAAAACTGAACTGTCTCGGATTTTGAGTTTTGTATTCACCCCGAGAAATTCTATATAAAATAACATACCTGAAAAATATATTCACGTTAAGTTGAATTTTGATTTTTTGTAATCACCCCGAGAAATTCTATATAAAATAACATACCTGGAAATTATATTCACGTTAAGTTGAATTTTGATTTTTGTAATCACCCCGAGAAATTCTATATAAAATAACATACCTGGAAATTATATTCACGTTAAGTTGAATTTTAATTTTTTTATTCCCCCGAGAAATTCTATATAAATAACATACCTGAAATTCTATTCACAGTAGATTGAATTTTTGAGTTTTGTAATCACCCCAAGAAATTCTATATAAAATAACATACTTGAAAATTGTATTCACAATACATTGAATTTTTCAGTTTTGTATTTGCCCCAAGAAATTCTATATAAATAACATACTTGAAAATTGTACCGCTATATACTAGACTTTTTGATTTCTGTGATTTTCGAAAAAGCAATGGCATCCACCACCAGTTTCAATCGTAAAAATGATAAAACTGAATGTGTCACTTGTGGGAAGCTAATCTCAAGGAACAATTTATCGGTACACAGGGCAAGATGTAGCGAAACAGGTTCGAGAATTAATCGTTCGTTACCTTCTAAGCCTTGTGCTCGATGTGGAAAAATGATCAGCATTGCAAATTTAAGTAAACACCTCAAAATTTTCAAACCATCGACCGGACAAGCATCGAAAAGGAAAATCGATAATGCAGATACGGAAGCTTCCACTTCCAAACTAAGTAAATTATCCAATGAACCCAAACCAATTAGATCCGCATTAAACAACCAACTCCAGGATTTATCATTTAAGTCAGAACCAGGCCGTGACATTCTAAGTTTCTTGGACGAAACAAAAACATCTGTACTAAATATTTTGAAAGATAAACTTGAAAACAACTCTATAAAAGTATACGTTGTTCTGTTTTCTGAATACGAGAAAGTTGATGGCACAACGAGTATTTTTTATCATCGTACAAAAAACCAGACACTTTATTTTGCTGACGTCGAAAATTTGGACAACTTCTATTATAAAGTTTCCAACGAGCTGGTTAAGAAACATGACGATTTCGAGGCTAAAGGGTCGGGATGGTCTCTGTGTGGAAGTCCTCACACGTTAATCGTTAACGTGAACCAATTCTCGCCTCTTCGTGCATCCAGCTACGTTCCTCTTCCACCGAACATTCAACTCAAGAGGGCTGTGTTAAATATACAGAACAGCGATAACAAGTGTTTTCTCTGGTGTTTGTTGGCAGAACTTCACCCGATTCATTGGTCAAATCATCCAGAACGGGTTTATCATTACAAGCAATACGAGACCGACTTTCAAAGTGTAATGTCTGACATTGAATACCCGGTGACATTGTCGGATATAACAAAGTTCGAAAATCATGCAGGAAAACGCATCGCTATTAATGTATATTCCTTCACGTCAGATAAATATCTCGTGCATCCCGTCAGGATAAGCGATATCGACGATGACGATGCTTGTGTAATAAATCTCCTTCTCATTTCCAACGAGGATGTCTATCATTACACGCTAATTCGTTCAATGTCCCGATTACTAGGAAGCCAAACAACCAAGCATGAACATTGCATCGAAGTTTGCCCAAGGTGTTTGACCACGTTCGACGATCAAAAACAACTCAATTATCGAAAATACACCGGACGTCAAATTGCTATCGAGAAACTTGCCGAACATAAAATTTATTGCGGTGACAACAGACCGGCTAGAATGTTGATGCCCGAAACGAACGAAGTCGAAGAATTCAAAATGCACAAGGCATTGTTAGAACATCCCGCAATCATCGTCGCAGATTTCGAGTCTTTCCTGAAACCACTCTCCTACTGCGAACCGGATCCTGAAATTTCCTCCACAACGCCGTACCAGCTTCATCAACCTAATAGTTTCGGCTATGTTGTTGTGCGACGTGATAAAATAAATGAAGCATATATATACCGCGGGCCAAATGTAATCGAACACTTCCTGGAAAAAATGGTGGAGGAGGTTGAGGTAATTGGTAGCGTACTGCTTACATCAAAACCGATGGCACCTTTAACTGAAAATGAACTTCAAAATTACAATTCCACTGAGGTGTGTCCGGTATGTGATCAAAGTTTCACTGATGAGAACAAAAAAATATTCCACCACGATCATTTCAGCGGAAACTACATAGGTGGAATTTGCAACACGTGCAATCTTAAAATCCAGAAACCTAAATTCATCCACATATTCTTTCAAAACGGAAGCGGATATGATTTTCACCACCTGGTGAGACATCTTGGCTACGATCCGAAACGTATAGGTGTCTTGGCCGAGAATGAAGAACGCTACATTAGTCTCAGCAAGCAAGTGTCGATTCCGGGAACGAAAAATACAATCGAGATGCTCTTCCTGGATTCGTATAGATTTCTCTCTGCAAGTCTGGATGCTTTAGCGAACAAACTCACCGATGATCAATTTAAAATAACTAGAGCTAGTTTTCCCAACGTAGACATAGAACTCGTTAGACGTAAAGGGGTTTATCCTTACGAATATGTTAGTGATGGTTCTAAATTTAACGACGACGCTCTTCCACTTCCAAGAGAATTTTACAGCAGACTCAGAGAGAAAGGAATCACGGACGAAGAATACCAACACGCGCAACTCATGTGGGAGAAATTAGAATGTAGGACACTCGGAGACTACCACGACGCATACTTAAAATTAGACGTGACGATACTTGCGGATGTTTTTCAAGCGTTCAGGAAAACGGCAACGAATATTTATAAATTAGATCCAGCGTATTTCTACAGTCTACCGGGATTAGCGTGGTCGGCAATGTTATTCCAGGCAAAGGTCAAGCTGGAACTGATATCGGACGTTGACATGTTGCTATTTATCGAAAGAGGGATACGAGGTGGAATGGTGCAATGCGTACAGAGACATGCAAACGCTAATAACGTACACATGAAAGAAGATTACGATTCAAATCGAGCATCGAATTACATCTTCTACGCCGACGTTAATAATCTCTACGGACATGCCATGGTTCAGAAACTTCCTTACGGGGGATTCCAATGGTTAGATCCCACTTCGATAGACATTATTCATTTCGACGATAGCGAGTGTGGTTTCTTCGCAGAGGTAGATCTCCAATTCTCCGACCACCTGCACGACACGTTTTCGGATTTGCCTCCGACTCCCGAAATCAAATGTCCACCCGACTCGGTTCAAGACAAGCTTTTGTTAACATTGGACCCTAAACAGAGATACGTCGTCCACTAAAAGAATCTCCGGTTTTTGATTGGGAAGGGTGTTCAGATAGTAAATGTTAGAAGAATACTAAAGTTTAAACATTCCACGTGGTTAAGACCTTACATAGAAACTAACACACAACATAGAACAGCTGCCACTTCCGATTTAGACAAGGACTTCTTTAAATTAATGAACAATGCGGTGTACGGAAAGACCATGGAGAATGTTAGAAAGCACGTAGACGTGAAATTAATTTCCGATAAGAATAAATGTCGCAAGTGGATAGCCGATCCTAGATTCAAGTCGAGAAAAATTTACAACGAGAAGTTGGCACTTTTCAATCTAGATATAAAATTGATGAAATTCAGAAAAACAATTTACGTTGGCGCAACGGTTCTCGACTTGTCGAAACTTTACATGTTCGAATTTCATTATGACGTGATGAAATCCTTCTACAATGATAAAATATCACTTTTGTACACGGACACCGACAGCTTTATTTACAGCATACAAACATCTAACCTATACAAAGACATAAAAAATGCTTCCATGCTTGAGTATTTCGATACACCTGCGTATCCTCAACCCAACAGATTTGGAATTCCATCTCGTAACAAAAAAGTCCTAGGTAAACTAAAAGATGAATGTAACGGTGATATTATTGTCGAGTTCGCGGGTTTGCGTTCGAAGATGTATGCCATGAGAACAGAGAGTAGCGTCACGAAGAAAGCAAAAGGTGTGGGCAAAAATACGGTGGAGAACAAACTAACCTTCCACGATTACATCGATTGCCTTTACTCACAATCGACGATACTAAGTATAGAACAAAGAATCCACAGCGTCGACCATATCATCACCACAAACAAAGTTAGAAAAATTGCGCTGGATCCCGATGACGATAAGAGGTGCGTCCTCGAGTGTGGTATTCACACATTGCCTTGGGGACATCGTCGTTTAGAAATAAATAAGAATTGCGCACAGTGCAAATAATTAGCACTCACCACCACACACAACAATTTTCACTAACTCAAAAAAAAACAACATTTTGTTACTCAGTAAAAAAAACACTTTGACTGTTATCACAAAATAAAACCTTGACCGTATCCTTAAATAACCAGCATGCCTATGAACTTGTTCGGTTTCAAAAAACAGATCATCATGGAAACTGCACCGTCCATACCAGATCATGAAGTCTTACCTTCCGTGTTACCTAAACTCAACGGTCTGTTGATCATTCACCTCAACAGCATTTGGACGAAATTGGATGAAGACGTCGGCAAAACTTTTTACATCTTCAACAACAATTTACATTTTTACGAAATTCCGATCGGTGGGAAACTTCAAATCACCGTGAATCCGGAAAACGTAGGCGAAATCAAAATATCTACCGGCAAGAACATTTTTCGAATCAAGCACGACAAGATGCTTTCTAACATTACGTACGATGTTTCCGCAAGGAGATTACCTGTACGTGGAACTCCTCGGAGATTATGACAAACTCATTCCTCTCTTCGTAGAATTACAAATCACCTATCCTATTATAAATAACCGTTAACAAAATGCCTAACGACATTTTCGGCCACACCAAGCGTGTAGACCACGCAGAAGAAATTCTCATGCTGGATATTCGAGTTAAAAAGTTGAGGAGCGATTTGATCGCTTTGCAGGACACATGAAACAAAAGTTTAGAGTCAGAGATCGCTACGCTCCAAACGCAATGTCTCGACCCTATTCTGAAAATTGATTCCGAGCTGAAAACGCTAATAAAAAATTATGTTGATGTACCTTCTTACGACAACGTTCAAAATATACAGTTGAGTGTGGATTCGCTTCAAAATGATTTGGCCAAGTTACAGCAATTTTCTATCGAAAGATTTGGAAAAAATGAAACTCGAAATCGAAGAACGAACTTCCGCAATTGAAAAGAATTTCTCTGAACTTCAAACCGTTGTGAATGATATCGATGTAGAACGCTTGCATGTCGTCGTTTCCAAATTACAAGAAGAATTCACCAGCACGTTGGAAGAAATTAAATCCAAGTTACAGACTTTGAAAGATACCATGACAAACCTACCATCCTCAGACGAACTGCAGGTCATCGGTAAAAGCGTCGCAAACATAAAAATTCAATTGGAGGCTTATCAAGATTTCGAACACATTCAAACCACCATCGCTACGCTTCAGGCGTCTTTGGAGTTGATCAACGAAGAGATTAAAAATATTCACGCTCAAGCAAGCGCGTTGAAGAGTATTCAAGACACGTTGAGCACGGTTCAGCATAAAATCGACTACCTGGAAAATTTGAACGTCGAAATGAATCTTGCTCATTTTCATCACGTCCTCGACAACATACAGGGTGACTTGGAATCGTTACGGACGAGTGTGCCTTCGAAGGAAGATTTGGAAAAATTGAAAACGGCGGTGACGACATTATCCGATTCGAGTGACATCAAAAATTCATTGAGCGATCTCGAAAGCACGGTGGCCAATCTCCCCACCTCTAAAGAATTACACGCTTTGAAAAGGAACATATCTCGAACGCTGAAACGACTATAAACGGAAACGGCAAACGTGGAACAGTTTCGAGATGAAATTACTTCGCTGTGAGACACGGTTTCCACGTTGCCTACATCGCAGAGCGTCGCGGATCTTCATACACAGTTTACCGAGATGCGAAGCATCGTGAACGATCTTACCGAGAAAATCTCGAAATTGAATCAAATTGAGAACCTTCAGAACATTGTCATCAACATTAGAGATCAAGTTGGAGTGCTGGAATCCACACAGGAATCGACGCTGGCCTCTTTCGGTGCCAAATTGCAAGAATTGAACGAAAGCTAGAAGCAGTTGAACGTGGAAGTGAAAATCAAACCGTCATTTTCTGCCATAACGGATCACGTTGCAGAACAACTCGTACCTTTAGAAAACACACTGGGTCAGCTTCACAGTAATTTGCTCAGCGTCGATACTAAAATCGCCAAATTGCATTCTCTGGATGCCATCGAAATCAACAGCGTACCCAATCAACAGAGAATCTCCACCTTTGTCGAAGGTAACAAACTGTACATGTTACATCCTTATCATCCGTACTACAAGTTTCTCCTCGATGGCACGATTCAGATAAACGAATTTTCGTACTGGTCTCACGGCAGAAAAGCTAGCGTCCCCACCATGACGTTGATATCGAATCGTGGTGTCCAGAAAGCAGGAAACATTCCTCTGGCACGTTGGAACGAAACGCGCAACATATATGAAATACACGAAGACGAAGATCTTACCGTCTTCGACGTGAGTGCCGGCGATAAGCTGATCATTCAAAACACGAGCGAGGTGCCACCCTCTTTGAATCCCATCACGCTCGTGCTTCTCTTCAAACGTAATCTTCAAAATGTCTAGGCAAGCCATCGTCGAAGAATTGCATAAACCTGGACGCCGCAACTACGAACGTTTGGCGGTGGTAACCAAGGGCATCGATGACCTCTGGCAAAGTGGCCTCGTGGAGATGAGCAGCGGCAATTTGAAAAATGTACATAAATTGAACAAGGGCAACAAGTACCTCCTCACCGTCATAGACACATTTTCGAAATTCGCATGGGCCCTACGTTTGAAAGCCAAAACGGGAACATGCGTCACGGAAGCATTCAAATTAATTTTTCGCGAAAGCAACAGACGACCACGGTTTTTGCAAACAGACAACGGTAAAGAATTTTACAACGCCGTATTCCAAAAGTTTATTCAAAAATGACATTCGA
Organism: Lepisma saccharinum; assembly: GCF_977018435.1. Lineage (NCBI taxonomy): Eukaryota > Metazoa > Arthropoda > Insecta > Zygentoma > Lepismatidae > Lepisma > Lepisma saccharinum. The sequence continues at coordinate 56,851,988 of NC_139236.1, read as the reverse complement.
CATTATTCGACCTTCAGTCACATCTAAGCCAGCATCGTGGAAAGATTTAATCGAACCTTGAAAACACACATGTGGAAACGATTCACGCTTCGGGGAAATTACAAATGGGTCGACATCCTGCCGGAACTCGTCGACACCTATAATGATACGGTACACAACGATAGGCATGAAGCCAGCGGACGTTACGAAATCTGACGAGCAGCGTTTAATTTCTACAGTTTACTGTCCAAAGTACACTCCGACTACCAAGAAATCAAAATTCAAAATTGGAGACCAGGTGAGGATCAGCAAATTCAAACGTACAGTCATGTTCAAAAAATCTGTCGCATGGATTTTTTCTAAGTCCAACGTCTTACGAAATTATGTTGGAAGCTCTGAAACAAGGAAGTGTTGTGAAATATACGATCCTCCAATCAGAGTGAAGTTCGATTCGGAGGAACAGGAGGCGTGACTCACGGTCTTGTCCACAGGAAGTTCAACCAATGCAGCATTTCCAAATATGAGATAACGTCCCCATTGGTTAAATATTGTTTCAATAATGCGAATCGGCAGAAAGATTGGGCAAAAGTTTACTTCGTCGTTTTAATTGCCTTTAATCGTTTAGCTCTAAGCTAAAGTTGACGCTACAATCGCTTGATCAACTCTTGCGTCTCGCTGCCAGACATTCTACGTTCCTGTTTGCTCCAGGTCTACTGTTATCAATTGTAGTACTCTACTGTGTCTCTCGGAAATCTACTCAAAATCAATGATTTCCTATTGAACACTTTCAGTAGGCCTAATGTGTAATTACAGTTGAGGAACTACAAGTCAAATATTATCTTCAGTACTACATGTAATATTGCATGTAGTGTGTTTGAATTTGAATTCAAAATTTTGGGTGCGGCAGCACTTAGGCTATTTTGCACCTGTCACTTTATACGGGGTCCAGCCCCTTACCAGAACTAAAATAACATAACTGTAACGTTGTGTTGTAACTAAAATATTAAAATATTCTGAATTCGGTTAAAAGCTGAGGCTGTAAAGAGGCACTCAGCACCCACAAGGACCAAACACAGGACAACACAGAAAATTATACTGGCCATGGGGACAGTCGCCAGACCCTCGTTCGCCTGCAAACTGAAGTCCATGGTGTACTACGTGTGAAGCAACAATTGGGTGTACATACTTCGTGGAAGGTCATCCCTTACACCCTTGTGCCCGACCCTGTGGCCGAGAGGTTAGCACATCGCGCTGCGACGCCAAGGGTCCCGGGTTCGAATCCCGGTCGGGCTTGGTTGTTTGTGAATGTCCATTCATCAATTTCATCATTTCATCACTCATCCCCATCTTCGCAAATTAGCCAAGAGGCACAAAACGCGAAGTAAAATAAACTAAATCAATCAATCAACCTTACACCCTTGTAGTGTGTTTAACTCAGCATGTTAGCTGTAAATATAACTTTTTATTCCTCCTCACTAACAATTTGTTTTTATATCTATTTAAAATTTAAACCAACCTCACTTCCATGTAGTACACCCTGAACTGCATTTTGCAGACTAACGAGGCTCTGGTGACTGAACCTACTGTTAGTATAATCCTTGTAGGACTGCGTGTGTGTTGTCCTTGTTTGTGCTGACTGTCTGTCGCTTTACAGGCTCAGCTTTTAACCCAGGTAAGGATATTTTAGTTTTCAGACACGCTTTTATTTTTGTCATGATAAGGGGCTGGACCCTGTATAGCGTGACGGGTGTAAAATGCCCTAAGTTTTCAGGCTCACAAATTGTAATTCAAATTTAAAAAATCTTAACATAGATGTTTCAAAACACGTATTGATCTACTGAAACCAGTACAGTAGAGAAACTGCAAGTGAAATTAATTTATTCAGTGTAGTGTATAATATGTTAAGTTTAATATTTTGGCTGTAAATATTAATTTCATACCCCCTTATTATTTTTTTTTGTATTTATATCTTTTTGAAAATCTGAACACAGTAGATGTTTCAAAACACCTATTGATCTACTGAAAACAGTAGACAAAAGTTTCATTGAGTAAGTAGAAAAGAGTCATGAAATAATACCCAAAGAAGTCAACCATTATGAAATAATGTTACATACTTTTTTATTTCACTTTCCAAAACCTAGGAGTTCGAAATAATACATGACATGCGATTTACTAGACAGTCTGCTTTTCTGTGATTGATTCGTCGTTCCCAGTCGGGGATTACTTCCGTTCAAGGTAAAAGGGGAAGGGAAAGAAATCCACCACAGTACCATGACGTATGAAGTAACATGTTCACAGGCATCCAATACAACTGATAAGGATTCACCTGACCTTGGAAGTGTGGGAAACACGTTTCACGCTGGTTTCCAGAATGCTGTGGCTAAATCTGGAACTATCGGTGGAATAAGAAATAGTTTGTAACATTTAATAATGATATTTCGCATTTACAAAATATGAGATATGTAGACTTTGATTGATTTGTTATAGTAGAGAATTACTTAACCACGAAAGTTAAGTTCTAAATTGCAGACATCAAAATCTACTCCAGGTTGTAAAATACATTTGTGATAGACAGCAGATAGGTTAATAAGGTTTACAAGATTGCTAACGACTCTTAAGACAAACGTTCAACGAAGGTTATTGAGTGAGAAAATGGGAAATTGTTAAAAATAGCGGCCTAGTTGAGTGAAGATCGAAGGTTCGAATCTCTTATAGAACCGGCTATTTTTTACACTAATTTTTGGTGCGTAATATATTTAATGTATTGTCGACATTTATAAGAAACAAAATATGAAAACTCTCCTCCTCCGTAGCGGTGCGGTCTAAGTGTCTGTGCTTTGGACTCCGACTGCAGCGGGACGGCATGGTTTCGAGTCGTCCTGGGTTCTCGGCCTGTTATCTCTATAGGACCGGTGGCAACCCACCATCGTGAGGAAATTGGGGAGCTACGAGTGACTGGTGTAACCTGGTTTCAGATATCTTCTATAATGGCTGAGGGTTCGACGTGCTGACCAACGTCACCTCGTTTCCAGTTGAAGATAACTGTAGGTGGGATTGTGGAAGGGAGACTGCCAGTCGGGAGATAGCCCATGGCCCTTCGAGGTTTTAAAATATGAAAACTATTCCTTCCCTAAATCTAATTTCTCGTCGTTGTCACGTGAGATCTCTTTTCAGTATGACTCCTGCAATACTAATTAGTTCCTAAGTAGGATAATGAGATGTACAGAGAGATATTAAATTATGAGTTCACTGTTTAAAAAATTAGCATTAACACATTTTTGTATTCACATACCTCTTTACAAATTCCTGAGCACGTCACTACAAATGAACCAATCTAGTGCACACTAGAGCCTTGGCTTATCGATACCTATGGGGTATCCTACAATTACAGTCAAACCACAACCTCAATTCTCGAAGCTGTAGCCTCTCCATGTAAAACGATTGCGTCGTAAATATAGTAGATTTTGCTTAAATGTTTTGTGACATTCATACCACCTTTATTTCATTTGCTACAAAGGAGCGTTTGGGTGTGTTGTTTATAAAGAGGGGGGTGGAGATTATATTTCTAATGCATATTGAACGAATTGGTCTTAACTCATAATCATGCCGTAAGAAGAAACGAACTCGTGGGGTATTGGTTATCATACTGGGTTGTCACTGTAATGGTCGTAGGTTCAAATCCGCACGGTGGCAAAAACTTTTCGTAAACTTTATTCGTTCCCATTGTTACTATTTGAATTAGTCTTCTTTGAAACTAACAACGAAAGATCATACAATTAACTCTCTCTCTTTCAAAATGGTAATATGAGGACAGGTTTCTTATTATAAGAATTGGACATTTTAGTGGTCTCAACGCATTTAAAATCCAAAATACTAGATCGACGTTATTTTCTACTGAATTCTAAATCCATGTTATACACAGATAGGCTAATGGGGCCTGGACCTACAGTTCAAAGTGAGATACGAACCACTATGTGTCTCCACTTGTTATCCTGCACTGAATGTAAAACAAACAGCTCCCCGCCCCCATTTTTAAAACAAATTTACATTAAATATGGTATTTATAAGATAATCATCATTGATTTGATTGTTTTTATTACTGAACGTCAAATAAAACATTTTCAACAATCACCTCTTCGTCCCATCTCTCCCAATATCTTTCTGCCCCTCTCTTTTCCGCCTTCCCCACCCCGCACACACATGTATCAAAATAAATATTTTCTTAGGTTTGTATGTGTATGAATATAACAGTAAATACCCTCAAAAGTACTATTTATTTTCTACTTTCCGTCACCCCTCTCCCACTCCCACAACCCCTCATTATTATTGGCATTCGCCAGAACATAGTGGTAATGTATCGACGTCTTGTAATCAGTGTGTCCTTTTCCGAGTTCCAGTCAGGTCGCATAATGTTTCAGATTCCAATTTAAATGTATCCCGAGTCGTGATTAGCCTATGTGTGCAAAAAGTTATGTTCAAACGAACTCTTGACCTCAATAATACAAGTTGTGTTTTTTCTTTCAGCTGAGGTTCCCTCTTTTCGCGAGAAATAACGAATTAAACTAATCATTAACTCAACAAATAAAAATGCATCTCTAAATTAATTAATGAAAACTGTTATTACACCCAAACCACTATTTTATCCTAAATGTAAATTAAATGTCATCTCACGTAGTGAAAACAATGTGAAAATTGTTCTAATGAGTGATACATGATTGTCAAACACATACATGAATACATTATATTAAGCTCGTGAACTAGAATTGGGACAATTTAATACTAATTTGAAACGATTAAAGGCAATTAAAACGACGAAGTAAACTTTTGCCCAATCTTTCTGCCGATTCGCATTATTGAAACAATATTTAACCAATGGGGACGTTATCTCATATTTGGAAATGCTGCATTGGTTGAACTTCCTGTGGACAAGACCGTGAGTCACGCCTCCTGTTCCTCCGAATCGAACTTCACTCTGATTGGAGGATCGTATATTTCACAACACTTCCTTGTTTCAGAGCTACCAACATAATTTCGTAAGACGTTGGACTTAGAAAAAATCCATGCGACAGATTTTTGGAACATGACTGTAAGTAGACCTATTGTCCCGGTACTGAACCCGAAAATGGGGCTCGGTGGGGCTCGCAGTGTTGTCAATGCTTTACTCGAAAAAATCACTAAGGTTTTTGGTCTAACCTAACCTAAAAAGCAAAGGAACTGCCAATTTTGCTTGAGAGTTCACAAACCGGAAGTGGGGCTCGTGGGGCTCGCAGTGTTGTCAACTTCTTACCCGAAAAAATCACCAAGGTTGTGGTGCTCGTCGTAGCTTTTTATGATGTATATTTTGAGGGGCAGAGTTGGCAACACTGTGGGTTTACTGTAGCCTTTTATGAGGGGGGTTTATTACCCCCCCTTTTTATATTTGGCAATTTTATTGGATGTTTTTTTTTTGAGGCTCGAAATTATTATTTGAGGCTTGAAATTATTATTTGAGGCTCGTCGGTATTACGTACCCACTCTACAAAAATTCCACTATATGATTTTTTACTGGCTAAGCTAACCTACAAATAGGAATTGGCAGCACTGACTTATAAACCCACTGGGTCTTCTTGGCATGTTTTTTCATGATGTGTTGCCAGCCTATTGGGCATCTTGGCGTATACAATGTATATATTTTGAGAGGGGGGTTATAGCTTTTTATGCTGTACGAATACTAAAAACTTGACAGTGACAACCAACAGAGTAAATAAACCTACATGCAGAAACTAACAACACTAGTTTCTGACAGTGAATTTGAAATAAAATATTAAACAAAATACATGAGTAAGCACTGTGATTACAAATAATACCAGTGTTATGCCCCCAACTCCAACTGGGCAACTGGGGAAAATAATTGTACAACAACTTGTACCTAATTGTACAACAACTTGTACCTAATTGTACAACATATACACAGACATAAAAAAAAGAGCCTTCCCGTAACTTACTTCATGTACAACTGTGAAAAGAAAGCATATGTGTTCTGTATGCACATATTCATTCTTATTTTTCGAAGTTGAATGAAAGCACGTGTTTTTACGCCTCTCGTAATACTGACCTTGCCCCACTGATTTTAAATTGCTTCCATCCGGTTTTTTTCCTGTGCTATTTCCGCATGCACGCAACATTCGCTTTCAATAGACAGGCTAGTATAGCAGGCTCCGAGTTTACAATTTATTAAATTAAACAATAATTTATGTAAGAATATACTTGTACTTACCGAACACAAAATAATAAAAGCACATGTGAATCTTTGCGTGTGTTCAATGTTATATGACGACTGAGTAAAAAAATAATGTTGACTCCCCGAAAGATAAAAGTTCTCGGTTCGACATCAGATGCATGCAAATTTTATGTTTTGCTCTCCAAAATCTTGATTTTTATGTTTGTGCTATTTGTCATACAGCAGAGGAGAAGAGGGGAGAGGGCAGGGGAGGGGGTACTATTAGCGCCATCTATTAGCAAACAATAGAAATAAAAAGTAGCGTCAAACTTTTTCAACACCCAAAAATTTTAAACGTCCTCGCGTAGTAATACGATCTAGCTGAAGATGTTTGAAGGAGTACTCTTAGTCGACGAAGCTAATTGCTAGGGCCCATATATTGCTAAAATGTTCTTTAATTTACATACTTCTCATACCGCCATATGTTGTTCTAGTTGACTTCTTCCAAAAAAATGCTAATTAGCGAGAGTTAATTAAGCAATGCAAGTAAAAGAAGCAAATAGGGCAACATGTGGCGGCGTGGAAATATGTAAAAATTCGACTCGATTCGAATTAAAATTGGAGGATATTTTGCATTTTTTCCCTATAATGTACAAAACATTTACCGTACATAATCTTTTCCATTTACAACAGTATAAAATAAGAGGAATGTGTGACAATATCTATATTAATTAGGAAGGTATGTTGTATGCTAGGTTAGCTAATTGTGTCTTCTACAACTTTACTGTATAGAGGAAAGATGGAAAAAGAGAGCTCTACAAAAACTAACGCTCTTAACAATATTGTACGCCCCGTGAAAATTATATATAAATAAGGCATAAACGTATTATCTGCTTTCATGTCAGATTTTCCCGACCTGTGAGCTGTAGTGTTTAGGTGACAAGCGACGCGCTCAAATATAATACCGTTGACAATATTGAACGCCCCGTGAAAATTACATATAAATAAGGCATAAGCGTATTATCTGCTTTCATGTCAGATTTTCCCGACCTGTGAGCTGTAGTGTTTAGGTGACAAGCGACGCGCTCAAATATAATACCGTTGACAATATTGAACGCCCCGTGAAAATTATATATAAATAAGGTATAAGCGTATTATCTGCTTTCACGTCAGATTTTCCCGACCTGTGAGCTGTAGTGTTTAGGTGACAAGCGGCCCGCTCAAATATAATACCGTTGACAATATTGAACGCCCCGTGAAAATTATATATAAATAAGGCATAAGCGTATTATCTGCTTTCACGTCAGATTTTCCCAACCTGTGAGCTGTAGTGTTTAGGCGACAACCGACCTGCTGAAATATAATACTGTTGACAATATTGAACGCCCCGTGAAAATTATATATAAATAAGGCATAAGCGTATTATCTGCTTTCATGTCAGATTTTCCCAACCTGTGAGCTGTAGTGTTTAGGTGACAAGCGACGCGCTCAAATATAATACCGTTGACAATATTGAACGCCCCGTGAAAATTATATATAAATAAGGTATAAGCGTATTATCTGCTTTCATGTCAGATTTTCCCGACCTGTGAGCTGTAGTGTTTAGGTGACAAGCGACCTGCTCAAATATGATACCGGCGACAATATTGAACGCCCCGTGAAAATTACATATAAATAAGGCATAAGCGTATTATCTGCTTTCATGTCAGATTTTCCCGACCTGTGAGCTGTAGTGTTTAGGCGACAAGCGACCTGCTCAAATATGATACCGGCGACAATATTGTACGCCCCGTGAAAATTACATATAAATAAGGCATAAGCGTATTATCTGCTTTCATGTCAGATTTTCCCGACCTGTGAGCTGTAGTGTTTAGGCGACAAGCGACCTGCTCAAATATGATACCGGCGACAATATTGAACGCCCCGTGAAAATTACATATAAATAAGGCATAAGCGTATTATCTACTTTCATGTCAGATTTTCCCGACCTGTGAGCTGTAGTGTTTAGGCGACAAGCGACCTGCTCAAATATAATACTGTTGACAATATATTGTACGTATATTGTATTGTATAGGAGACTAGAAGCATATAATTTGGCGAAAAAAAAACCCAAATGAGGTCATAGAAAATAGTTTAAAAAAAAGTGAGCAATTATATTTTGCATTGCACAGCATTTGGTATTAAATAACATACCCCCAAAAAATCTCTGCATTATGCGTTCTGAAAAAAATTGCCCTACGTGCCAAATTACTGTGTCAAGTAAACATTTTCAAAGGCACTGTCGTACTTGTGTGCCGGGAAAGCGAATATGTGCAACCAAACTGTGCTCTAAGTGTGGAAAAAATTTTTCTATTGACTACTTCAAGCAACACCAGCTTACTTGCAAGAGCACTGGAACATCTCTACCGCAACCTTCCAAGCGAAAGGTAGAAGTAACCTCCCTCGATGCATCGCCACCTGCCAAACGCGTCAAGCTGGCGAAGAAATCAGACCGATTTGCGTTTGAGCATTTATTAGAAGACTTTAACATAACATCAGACAGCTTCTGTGATGTGCGTAGTTTTCTGGAGAGCGAGCGAGCTAAGATAATATCCATCCTCAACGATGCATTGGCTACATACTCCACTAAATTCTATGCTGTGCTATGCTGCAAGTATAAGAAACCGTCTGATGAAATATATAAATTCTTCCATGCCACAAAAGCAAAAACACTGCATCAGGCAGATGTCACTGACCTCGACAGCATCTACGACAAGTTTGTCGAGGAGTTTGTGGCAAAGCACGAGGAGCATCAGGCTAAAGGCTCGGGCGGTTCGCTGTGTGGCGACCCCCACGAACTTTGTCTAACACTTAGCAAGTTCCTACCACTGGCAGGGTCTAGCTATATTGCCCTGCCACCCGAGGTTGAAGCAAGAAAAGCTGTTCTCAATATTCAGAACAAAGACACCAAATGCTTCCTCTGGTCGGTGCTGGCAGCATTGCACCCTATACCTAGGGAAAACAATCCACGCCGTGTTAACCACTACAAGCAGTATGAGTCGGAACTGGAGGTTGCAATGGCCGGGATTGCCTACCCTGTAGAAGTCTCGCATATTCACAAGTTTGAGGTTCGTGCTCGTGACTTGTTGGGCCTGCAATTAGCCATCAATGTTTACGGTCTCACCGAGAACAAAAATGAGGCCCATCCCATCCGGGTGAGCAACGTGAGCAACAACAACAAGGTACGAGAAATCAACCTCCTGCTCATCAAGAACGAAACCCATCACCATTACACCCTTATCCGTTCCCTCTCTCGGCTTGTTTCGAGCCAACGGAGCAGTGATAGTCACCACGTCGAGGTGTGTCGCAGGTGCTTGGCTATATTTTATAATCGAGAACAGCAGGGTTACCGGTACATCAGAGGTCCCAACATTGCTGCTGAGAAGCTAGCTCGCCACATGTTCTATTGTAGTACCAACAAGCCTGCACGAATTATCCTGCCCGAACCTGGTGCAGTAGAGTGCTTTCGCATGCACAGTGCTATGGTGAAGCATCCTGCCTATATTGTAGCAGACTTCGAGGCCTTTCTTCAACCTCTGTCTAACTGCGAGCCCAACCCCGAAACATCCTCTACCATTCCTTTCCAAATCCACGAGGCCTCGAGTTACTCCTATGTTGTGGTGTGGCGAGACCAACATATTGCCTCCGAGCCCTATGTGTATCGCGGTCCCGACCCGGTCAAACACTTCCTGGAGAGAATGCAACAGGAAGCCATCAATATAGGGAAGGTGCTGTTGGCCCCCAAGCCCATGCTGCCTCTGTCTCCCAAAAACAAGCATCAGCACGAAATGGCTCTAAATTGTCCTGTTTGCAAGTCGGTCTTCACTGACGATAACAAAAAGGTCCACCACCATGACCATTATGGGACCGGAAGCTACATTGGCCCGTGGTGCAACAGATGTAACTTGAGAGCCAGGGACCCGCGCTTCATACCGGTCTTTTTTCACAATGGCTCGGGATATGATTTCCATCACTTGGTCACACATCTAGGGTACGACAATGCGAGAATCAATGTCCTGGCACAGAACGAGGAGCGTTATATTAGCATCAGCAAGTGGGTGCCGATCCCCAACTCAAGCAACAGCATCGAGCTTCGGTTCCTCGACTCTCTGAGGTTCCTCCAGGCAAGCCTCGATGCTCTTGCTGGGAAGCTCAGAGACGACCAACTAGCCATTACCACATCAAGTTTCCCGAACTTAGATGTCACACTCATCAGACGTAAAGGGGTCTACCCCTACGAATACGTCACAGACCCTTCCAAGTTCGAAGAAGAGTTGCTGCCTCCCCAGGATAAGTTCTACAGCCAGCTGAGAGGTTCTGGTATTACCGACGAGGAGTACAAGCATGCTCAGTCTATGTGGGTCGAGTTGGGTTGCCGAACTTTCGGTGATTACCACGATGCATACCTGAAGCTTGATGTGACGCTTCTTGCCGATGTGTTCCAGGCGTTTCGGGCGACTGCGATAGACATTTACAACCTGGACCCTGTATATTTTTACAGCCTTCCTGGACTGGCATGGTCGGCCATGCTCCTGCTGACTAAAGTTAAACTTTCACTTATCTCCGATAATGATATCATGCTTTTCATCGAGAGAGCTATCCGGGGCGGCATGGTCCAAGTGTCGCAACGCTTCGCACACGCCAACAATCACCACATGGCCACTGGTTACGACCCCTCCCAACCATCAAGCTACATCATGTACACTGATGTGAATAATCTTTACGGGCACTCCATGATGCAGCCACTCCCAACAGGACAGTTTAAGTGGGTTGATCCTTTATACCACGACATCGAAAGCTTCGACGATTCAGAACATGGGTTCTTCGCCGAGGTGGACCTTGACTTCCCCGAGAAACTGCAGGATACATTCTGTGACCTTTCGCCTGCTCCGGAAGTCAAGTGCCCACCTGGCTCGGATCAACCGAAGCTAGTCATGGACTTGGAGCCCAAAAAGCATTATGTACTACACTACCGGAACCTCCAGTGGTTAATGCAGCAAGGGGTCTCGGTCAAAGCAGTTTACCGCGTGCTCTTGTTCAGGCAGTCTCCATGGTTGAGGCCGTACATCGAACTGAACACCAACCATCGCACTGATGCCACTTCGGAACTTGATCGCGATTTTTTCAAATTAATGAACAATGCGGTATTTGGGAAGACCATGGAGAATGTGCGAAATCGCGTTGATGTGAGGTTGGTGACGAAGAAAACACAGTGTCGTCGACTTGTTGCAAGCCCGCTGTTTAGGTCTCGAACAATTTACAACGAACAGATGTCTCTGATTCACATGAACCGGGGCAAGGTGTTACTCAACAAGCCCATCTATGTGGGAGCTGCAGTTTTGGATCTGAGCAAGTTGTGCATGTTCGAGACATATTACGGCATACTACGTGCACACTACAACCACAATATCTCGCTCCTCTACACAGACACAGACAGCTTGGTGTACCATGTTCGCACGGCCGATGCGTATGGTGATATGGCCAAAGTTCCAGCTCTTGTCAAGCTCTTCGACACATCGGGCTATCCCCAGCTAAACCGGTATGGAATTCTGCCCCGGAACAAAAAAATACCCGGCAAACTCAAGGACGAGAAAGACGGGGATGTGATTGTGGAGTTTGCTGGACTTCGTGCCAAAGCCTATGCGATCCGGGCTGAGGGTTCAGTAACAAAAAAAGCAAAGGGTGTAAGCAGGCAAGTGGTTCGGGAGCACCTCAAGTTTGAGGATTACCTCGAGTGCCTCAGAACAAAATCGCCCATTCTACAAAAAGAGCATCGTATCCAAAGCGTCGATCATGTGCTTACAACTAATATTGTCAGGAAAGTTGCTCTGGATGCACACGACGACAAGAGGTGTATTCTTGAATGTGGGGTCCATACACTTCCGTGGGGCCACTATCGCCTCCAAACTAGTAAGGCCTGCCCAGAGTGCAACAAAAAGTAATAGGCAATGCGAAAAAAAAAACAATTTTAATTTACTTCCACTTCCTCGATTACATGCATGCATGGTACAGCAAAATTAAACTTCTGGAAACTGCTAATTGCAATTTGTACTTATATATATAAAATTCCACATTTCTTATTGTGTGCTATTTTTTTTTATTTATTTAAAACTGTTCAGTCACTCTTTCATTCTTGACGTCATACACAAATGTTTTCTCTGCAATAAGAATGACACTGCACAGAGTATCTGCAGGCAAGGCATCGTGGAACTCGCATACAATCTTGATGTTGGTACGATCGTTGACCACAACCTTCTTCCTCTTAGATGTGTTGATGACGAACATCGGCCTGCGGATTTTGAATTCGCTGGGCGTGTAGTACATGTCCACGCTTCCCTCGGTCACGCGCTTGTAAGCCGAAAACGCTTCGTAAAGTTTGAGATAATCGTCTTTGGTCACGTCGAGGTTGTAATTCTCGCGCGGGAACACTTCGTTGCGTCCATTCTTGAGATAAACGTTCTTGATTTTGCAGTCGTCGAACTTGCTGGAATCTTTCTCCTGGTTGTTATCGCGCCCGGTCTGAAAGAGCACTACGACGAAATCTGGCATGTCGAACTGTATGTTGTTGAACTGTGTCGACACGTCGAATTCCATGTGACTTCCCGACGCCACCTTCTGCACGCACTGGTAACCGTGAAAGTGAATCGGCACCTGCGGACTTTTCAAGATCTCCGCTTTGTACTTGAGGGCGTAGTTCGTTTCGTATTCCACCACCGGCATTCTCAATTCCATGCTCCGGATGACGCATTTCGCTGCTTCGGGTAAAGTGTTGGGCAGCGGCGTGGTGCCGTCCGGACCCAAAGTAGCGTATCGCATCAGTGCGTCGTTGTCGTTGGCCGCTCTTCGAAACGTGATCCTTAGTCCTCCCTTCCACATGATCTCCTTGTAGTCCGAGAAGAAACCGGGCAGCAGACGCATGGGAAAGAGCACCGTGTGACTTCTCGTCGATATTTTGGTTCCGGCTTCGAATCCCCCGGCCTGGTAGTACGCTGCGTCCGTTTTGGATAATTTCAACGTTCCCACTGCCGTCGACGTGATGCCTGGATAATCTATTCTGTCGATGACGGTGTTGTGTTTCCTCACCTCCACCTGCGAGAACAGGTGAGGCACGAAGTTGTCCACGAGTATCAAGTTTGCTGCTGCGGGAAACGCGTCTCCGCTTTCTTTCTTCACCACGTCGAATTGAAGGTAGAGGTCCGCTCTGTGAGGATGAATGAACCCGTCCCCTACGTCCACGTCGTATTCGATCTCCCTGTTCGCCTCGTTGAGATTGGCGAACGTGCGACGGTTGGGAGGGAAAGATTGCAATTCGTAACTTTCGATTTGCTCCATTTTGCATGTATGGTTATTTATTATACGTTGATCTCCACGATGGCCGTCGTAGTGGCACCTGCGAAATCCACCACGTCTCCTTTCTCGTTCGTCACCACCAACTCTATGTCGTCTATGCGGTTGCGACATACTGGAAAATAGATCGGCGAAGAGGGCGTGTAGATGATCGGTTCCATGAACTCGGAACTTGGTTTGAAAGTGGCTATGATTCCCGTCTGCTTGTGACTTCCTAACAATCCGTCCGAAGATTTCGTGATCATGCCTTCCGCCACGTTGCAGTGTACGTTCAGAGTCTCTATGGCCAAGAATTTAGGAATGTTGGTTGCTGTGTGCTTGATGCCAGCTTCGAGTTTGGTGTCGTTCTCGAAACCTAAAAGTTCTCCCATGGTGCCCAGGTCCACGGTCTCCGTCGCGGATAGAATTTCCACTCTGTGCGTGACCGAATTTTGAGAAAAGTATGTGCCTTTGGGTAACTGAGCTTGCAAAGTGGAAAGATTGTATTGTCCTGGCGTGACGACGATGTGTTCGCTTCCAACGCTAATTTTGTTGTTGTGCTGCGTAACGTTAGGTATGAGGTACATGCTGTAGAATGCACGCAGAGCCACGGATTTAGGATAGACGATGTCGTCGTGCAGCGTGAGTTTCAAGATTGAAGATTCGCTCGTGAGATGGAACACGCCCATCCTAGTGATGCTGTTTGAGGTTCCACAGTGCTTTCTGGAAATCCTCGATCGTAGGGTTATTTATTTTAGAGAGAAACGCGAGCACGGAGAGGCAGAGATGACCGCAGTTCACGTCTCCGAAATTTTGAATGCGTTCGTCGTTGTAGTATATAGAGGTTTTGTTCGTTTTCAGATAATGAATTAAATTTGTAGGTGGAACACCTCCGAAAGAATCGAAAACGAATGCTTTATCATTGTCGTTTTTGTGGTAACATATCCAATGCGTGCCTGGATTTTCTTGACCGTCCAAGTTGACTACTCCGCATTCTTTTTTTTTAACGCTTGAAGGTAGCGAGTCGGACATGAAAACTCCTCTGAAGTGTTTGATTTGTAACGGTTCGATCAGAGATTCAATATCTCGGTTGGTGAGTGCTTCTGTTTCTTTTTTTTAAACTTTCTCATTACGCCCTTCCCCTTCTTCTCCATGGCCAGGTTGTGACGTTTCTGTTCTTCCAACTCGGCCTTGTTCTTCTTCGAGTCGATGACGGTTTTCGCGATGGCGGCACTTCCGCCGGCCAAACTTCCAACGGCCCCCAATGCTGCCAGGATGGCTGGGATGCTGAATATGAAACCTCCGATTTTTTGCTGTTTCCGCGAACGTTGCAATCTTTTCAATTGAGGTGTGCTGAGCAGCAATTTCATTCCATGTCCTTTCGACAAGCAAGAACGTTTCTTCTCGCGTTGTTTCTTGGTGAGTAACCCATCGAGGGCACCTAGATTTTTAAGATTGGAGTATGGTATCTGGTACACGACACCCTTGGGCTTCATGTTGATGCTCTATGTGTTATTTTCACGGTATGTTATTTATATATATATTCTGAGATTTTTTTTTGTGTAGTTTTTTTACGGTATGTTATTTATATATTTTCAAGGCCTCGCAGTCGTTACACAAATTCTATTACGTGCTTCGTTTTCTTGCCAAGAAGTTCCTTTGTCCCCTTGTACACGATTCGAGTTTTGTTCTCGATTAAAATAGATAGCTTCTCGTCGGATAACATGTTAGCGTATCGATCTGGTAAAAATAGACTGTATTGTGCGTTGAGCAACAGGCGTACCTTGGGACCATACTGGGTAGAAACGATTGAACCGGAAGTTATCGTGTAAGGTTTGTCGACTTCCAATTCCTGAATTTTTACATACTCGACTGACAAATTTAGCATTTGTTTTAATGCTTGGAGATCGCTCATTTTTTCAGTTGTCAGAGTGTTAGAGAGAAATTTAATTGCTTTTTTTTTCACGATGTGTGTTATTTATATATACCAAAAATTATTTTTTTACGATGTGTGTTATTTATATATCAAGTTTTTTTTTTACGGTATGTTATTTATATACCCCACCCCAATTTTTGTTTCGTGTTCATGGCGATGGTGGTACCCAGTGCGGCGACCCGTTCACCCAGCGATGCGTCTCTGCTCACGAACCTTTCGAAAGCTGCGTGCTCTAACTTTCTGTCTGCTTCGTGACGTGCGTCCAGATCCGTCTGCGTGGTGTTGTAGGCAATGTCGTGATCTTTGCATGCCGCGTCCAACGGATTCACACCCTTGTCTCCTCTCTCCAATCTTTTCTCGAGTTTGGTACCCGGCCCGCAGTACTGGTAGCCAGGTAGATGCATCTCGAAAGGTAACTTGTTGATGATGTCGTTCACGAGTCCCTTTCCTTCGGCCACGTTCCAAAATTTCGGAGGCAGCGTGTTGATGATTTTGATCAGGTAACCTATGCCCTTGTCGTCGTTCACGATGAAGTTGGAAAGTTTCGTGCTGATCATGTCCACGATGCCAACCTTCTCGTTGTAGAAATTACGGTTGCCTGCATTCTCTTCGCCGGCTATCACCAACAATCGGTCCACGAGTTTCCTAACGTCGTCCACCCAAACGAATTCTTTGGGTAACGTGTTGTAGCGTTTGACGCCGCTGCCTGTTTTGACCTGGTTCCAAATCGGTTTGATGAGATTCCTGTACTTCTCGCCGCTGCTCGATTTCACCCTATTCTGCGAGGCGTCGTTGTTCTGGTACAAGGCATCCGTCATGATCAGAATTTCCTTGTAACTTTGGTAATCTTCGTCGGTGTAATCTTTCGGCTGCTTTTTGGCGACGAGTTCCCACAGTCCCACCGTACCCGGATACCTGTTCCAACTATCCTTGTCGCCTAAATTGACTTTAATATCGTTGCCTTCGAAGGTCACCTTCGATTTCCCAATCTTCCACACCACACCGCCGCCTTCGCTGGTTTCCATGCTAGGATACAATCCGAACACTTCATCCTTGTCGAATTTCCCCGTGCTCAGGTAGTCTCGTGCCAAAGGTCCCAACTCGATTTTATCCGAAGACGACGACGTGCTACCTATGGCTCGACGTCGTGCCGGTGCATCCTTCAGTTCGAACGGCGTCGAAGGAATGCTCGAAATGGGTGTGGGTACGGCGTAACTTTTAGCTGCGAGCGGTACGAGTTCATTAATCAAATTTTTATTTTGTTCCGTGACACTTTTAATTTCTTTACCTAGACTGCTGATGGCATCGATCACGGGTTGATCCTGACGTTTCTTCTCTTCGTAGAATCCGCGATTCTCGGATTTCCAACCTTTGAAGCGTTTCGCGAGGTAATCGCGAAGCTTGAGATTTTCGTCTTCGATTTTTCGTTTCGTCATGACGTTATTTATACACGTCGTTTATCACAACGTTGCAACGTTTAGAAAGTCGTTGATTTTGTTTCTGTATTTTCCGTCGTTGGGTTTCCTCGTCATGTCGATCGTCACAAATCCGAAATCGTCACTGTTCCAGCAAGTAGAGCAGCAGCGTTCCGAAAATTGATTGTAGTTCATGTCTCCGCCTACGTAGTCATCGTACGCGTGCTTGAGGTTGGTGTGATCTTGACGAAACAAACATATGAAATTAGCGTTGTCGCGCACTAACTGTTTTGGAATTTTGGAAAACGTTTGAGCTAGGTAAAAGCAATCCATTCCTTTGTGACGACCTTGCGTGAAAAAGTTGCGAATTTCATTTTGATTTTCCAGGATGGCGTCGTCGAACACGACGACTGAATTTTCACGACAATCGTCGAGTGGTTTTATTTCCGAGGCGAACGTTGCAATGTCCAGACCATCGTACAGTTTCATCAGTTGCTGGAATTTGGATTGCTCCAAACTTTTCGAGAACACGTACAGGTGCCTGTTCTTCCAATCTAACCAATTCGGTGCGAGGAGAAAATTGTCCACGAGCAGTGTCGTTTTCCCACACCCCGAAGGACCTACGATCAGACAGCGGATGCTGTCGGGGAGCAACTCGCCGTTCTTTTTCTTCGTTTGACTTTCCGGATCCGGTAGACGCTTCACCACGTTCCACGTACTCACAAGATCACTTCGTCCGCGTCGATCCAACTTTTTTCTGGAAGTCCCAGCCATTTGACAAACAGTTTGTCACCTTTCCTACGCAATACTTTCTCGATGAGGTACGTGTCGGGGTGTTTCGTTTTAGAGAGTTCCTTTTCGTAAAATCTTCCTTTCAAAATCTCGTCGCTACTATCTTTTATTATATACGTGTGTTGGTTTCCAGGTAGAACTCGAACCACCGTAAAAAGTTCCGTGCTCCAATTTTTTGTGAATCCCTTCTCGAAGGTGCGTTTGAATTTGCTGATCCTCACCTGGTCTCCAATTTTGTATTTAGCTTTTTTTGTCGTGGGTGTGTACTTTGGACAGTAAACTGTAGAAATTAAACGCTGCTCGTCGGACTTGGTAACGTCGGCTGGCTTCATGCCTATCGTTCTGTGTACTGTATCATTATAGGTGTCGACGAGTTCCGGCAGGATGTCGACCCATTTGTAATTTCCCCGAAGCGTGAATCGTTTCCACATGTGTGTTTTCAAGGTTCGATTGAATCTTTCCACGATGCTGGCTTTGATGTGACTGAAGCTCGAATAATGTCGAATGCCATGTTTTTGAATAAATTTTTGGAATACGGCGTTGTAAAATTCTTTACCGTTGTCCGTTTGCAGAAACCGTGGTCGTCTGCCACCGCTTTCGCGAAAAATTAATTTGAATGCTTCCGTGACGCACGTTCCCGTTTTCGCCTTCAAAGGTAGAGCCCATGCGAATTTCGAAAACGTGTCTATGACGGTGAGGAGGTACTTGTTGCCCTTGTTCAATTTATGCACGTTTTTCAAATTGCCGCTACTCATCTCCACGAGGTCGCTTTGCCAGAGGTCGTCGATGCCCTTGGTTACCACGGCCAAACGTTCGTAGTTGCGGCGTGCAGGTTTATGCAATTCTTCGACGATGGCTTGCCTAGACATTTTTTTTTAGAGATTACGTTTCAAGAGAAGCACCAGCGTGATGGGATTCAAAGAGGGTGGCACTTCGCTCGTGTTTTGAATGATCAGCTTATCGCCGGCACTCACGTCGAAAACAGTGAGATCTTCGTCTTCGTGTATTTCATATATGTTGCGCGTTTCGTTCCAACGTGCCAGAGGAATATTTCCTGCTTTCTGGACACCACGATTCGATATCAAGGTCATGGTGGGAACGCTAGCTTTTCTACCGTGAGACCAGTACGAAAATTCGTTTATCTGAATCGTGCCGTCGAGGAGAAACTTGTAGTACGGATGATAAGGATGCAACATGTACAGTTTGTTACCTTCGACGAACGTGGAGATTCTCTGTTGATTGGGTATGCTGTTGATTTCGATGGCTTGCAGAGAATGCAGTTTAGCGAATTTAGTATCGACGCTAACGAGGTTGCTGTGAAGCTGACCCAGTGTGTTTTGTACGGGCAGCAAATGTTCGACTATGGTATCCGTTACGGTAGAAAACGACGGTTTGATTTTCACTTCCACGTTCAACTGCTTGTAGTTTTCGTTGAGTTCTTGCAACTTGGCACCGAAAGAGGCCAGCGTCGATTCCTGCGTGGATTCCAGCACTCCAACTTGATCTCTGATGTTGACGACGATGTTCTGAAGGTTCTCGACTTGATTCAATTTCGAGCTCTTCTCGGTAAGATCGTTCACGATGCTTCGCATCTCTGTAAACTGCGTGTGAAGGTCGGCGACGCTCTGCGAAGTGGGCAGCGTCGACACCAGCGAACTAATTTCGTCTCGAATCTGTTCCACGTTCGCCGTTTCCGTTTCTAGTCGTTTCAGCATTCGAGATATGTTTCTTTTCAAAACGTGCAATTCTTTGGAGGTGGGGAGATTGGCCACTTTACTCTCGAGATCGCTCAATGAACTTTTGATGTCGCTCGAATCGGATAGTGCCGTCACCGCCGTTTTCAATTTTTCCAAATCTTCGCTCGAAGGTACGCTCGTCCGTAACGATTCCAAGTCACCCTGTATGTTGTCGAGTACGTGATGAAAATGAGCGAGATTCGTTTCGACGTTCAAATTTTCTAAATATTCGATCTTCTGCTGAACCGTGCTTAACGTGTCTTGAATGCTCGTCAACGCTCTCGCTTCAGCGTGAATATTTTTAATTTCTTCGTTGATCAATTCCAAGGACGCCTGAAGCGTGGCGATGGTGGTTTGAATGTGTTCGAAATCTCGATACGCCTCCAATTGAATTTTTATGTTCGCGACGCTTTTACCGATGACCTGCAGTTCGTCCGACGATGGTAGGTTCGTCATGGTATCTTCCAAAGTCTGCAACTTGGATTTAATTTCTTCCAACGTGCTGGTGAATTCTTCTTGTAATTTGGAAACAACGACGTGCAAGCGTTCTGCGTCTATATCGTTCACGACGGTTTGAAGTTCAGAGAAATTTTTTTCTATTGCGGAAGTTCGTTCTTCGATTTCGAGTTTCAATTTTTCCAAATCTTCATTTTTCGATTGAAATTGCTGTAATTTGGCCAAATCATTTTGAAGCGAATCCACGCTCAACTGTATATTTTGAACGTTGTCGTAAGAAGGTACGTCGACATAATTTTTTATGAGCGTTTTCAGTTCGGAATCGATTTTCAGAATGGGGTCGAGACATTGCGTTTGGAGCGTAGCGATTTCCGACTCTAAACTTTTGTTTAAGGTCTCCTGCAAAGCGATCAAATCGGTCCTCAACTTCTTAACTCGAATGTCCAACATGAGAATCTCTTCTGCGTGGTCTACACGCTTGGTGTTGCCGAAAATGTCGTTAGGCATTTTTGGTTAACGGTTATTTATAATAGGATAGACGATTCGTAATTCTACGAAGAGAGGAATGAGTTTGTCGTAATCTCCGAGAAGTTCCACGTACAGGTAATCTCCTGCAGAAACATCGTACGTAATGTTAGAAAGCATCTTGTCGTGCTTGATTCGAAAAATATTCTTGCCGGTAGAAATTTTGATTTCGCCTGCGTTTTCCGGATTCACGGTGATTTGAAGTTTCCCGTCGATCGGAATTTCGTAGAAATGTAAATTGTTATTAAAAACATAAAACATCTTGCCCACATCGTCATTCAGTTTCGTCCAAATGCTGTTGAGATGAACAATCAGTAAACCATTGAGTTTAGATAATACGGAAGGTAAGAGGTTATTGGAATTTGGCGGTGCAGTCTCCATGTTGATCTGTTTGCGGAAGCCAAAAAGATTCATTGTCTTTGTTAGTTATTTAAGAATACGGTCAAAGTTTTTTTTTTTTTGTAATGACACGCAAAGTTTTTTTTTGTTTGCTTGCGTCACAATACAGGCACGCGCGCGCACGTGTGTGTGCGACACATTGTTCCCGAAAGAGGTTTACAAAAGTCACGATATATAAACATTTGGTCCCACAGTTGGAAAATTACGATAAGTTGCATTCAAAAGTTTCAAAATATCATATAGTAGAATTTTTGTAGAGTGGGTAGGCAACACCGACGAGGCTCAAATAATAATTCAAGACTCGTCAGCGTTGTCAATTCCTATTTGTAGGTTAGCTTAGCCAGTGAAAGATCATATAGTGGAATTTTCTTCGGATGGGTTGGCAAAAACCCAAGCCTCAAAAAAAAACATCCAATAAAATTGCCAAATATAAAAAGGGGGGGGTAATAAACCCCCCTCATAAAAGGCTACAGTAAACCCACAGTGTTGCCAACTCTGCCCCTCAAAATATACATCATAAAAAGCTACGACGAGCACCACAACCTTGGTGATTTTTTCGGGTAAGAAGTTGACAACACTGCGAGCCCCACGAGCCCCACTTCCGGTTTGTGAACTCTCAAGCAAAATTGGCAGTTCCTTTGCTTTTTAGGTTAGGTTAGACCAAAAACCTTAGTGATTTTTTCGAGTAAAGCATTGACAACACTGCGAGCCCCACCGAGCCCCATTTTCGGGTTCAGTACCGGGACAATAGGTCTACTACTGTACCTTCGAGAAGGGATTCACAAAAAATTGGAGCACGGAACTTTTTACGGTGGTTCGAGTTTTACCCGGAAACCGACACACGTATATAATAAAAGATAGTAGCGGCGAGATTTTGAAAGGAAGATTTTACGAAGAGGAACTCTCTAAAACAAAACACCCCGACACGTACCTCATCGAGAAAGTATTGCGTAGGAAAGGTGACAAACTGTTTGTCAAATGGCTGGGACTTCCGGAAAAGAGTTGGATCGATGCGAACGAAGTGATCTTGTGAGTACGTGGAACGTGGTGAAGCGTCTACCGGATTCGGAAAGTCAAACGAAAAAAAGAACGGCGAGTTCCTTCCCGACAGCATCCGCTGTGTAATCGTAGGTCCTTCAGGGTGTGGGAAAACGACACTGCTCGTGGACAATTTTCTCCTCGCACCGAATTGGTTACATTGGAAGAACAGGTACCTGTATGCGTTCTCGAAAAGTTTGGAGCAATCCAAATACCAGCAACTGATGAAACTGTACGATGGTCTGGACATTGCAACGTTCGCTTCGGAAATAAAACCACTCGATGATTGTCGTGAAAATTCAGTCGTTGTGTTCGACGATGTCATCCTGGAAAATCAAAATGAAATTCGCAACTTTTTCACGCAGGGTCGTCACAAAGGAATGGATTGCTTTTACCTAGCTCAAACGTTTTCCAAAATTCCAAAACAGTTACTACGCTAATTTCATATGTTTGTTTCGTCAAGATCACACCAACCTCAAGCACGCGTACGATGACTACGTAGGCGGAGACATGAACTACAATCAATTTTCGGAACGCTGCTCTTCTTGCTGGAACAGTGACGATTTCGGATTCGCGACGATCGACATGACGAGGAAACCCAACGACGGAAAATACAGAAACAAAATCAACGACTTTCTAAACGTTGCAACGTTGTGAGAAACGACGTGTATAAATAACGTTATGACGAAACGAAAAATCGAAGACGAAAATCTTAAGCTTCGCGATTACCTCGCGAAACGCTTCAAAGGTTGGAAATCCGAGAATCGCGGATTCTACGAAGAGAAGAAACGTCAAGATCAACCTGTGATCGACGCCATCAGCGATCTAGGTAAAGAAATTAAAGGCGTCACGGAACAAAATAAAAATTTGATCAACGAACTCGTGCCACTCGCAGCTAAAAGTTACACCGTACCCATGCCCATTTCGAGCATTCCTTCGACACCGTTCGAACTGAAGGACGTACCACGACGTCGAGCCATAAGCAGCACGTCCTCGGATAAAATCGAGTTGGGACCTTTGGCACGAGACTATCTGAGCACAGGGAAATTCGACAAGGATGAAGTGTTCGGATTGTATACGAGCATGGAAACCAACGAAGGCGTCGTGTGGAAGATTGGGAAATCGAAAGTCACCTTCGAAGGCAACGACATTAAAGTTAATTTAGGCGATAAAAATAGTTGGACCAGGTATCCGGGTACGGTGGGACTGTGGGAACTCGTTGCCAAAAAGCAGCCGAAGGATTACACCGACGAAGATTACCAGAGTTACAGGGAAATTTTAATCATGACGGATGCCATGTACCAGAACAACGATGCCTCGCAGAATAGGGTGAAATCGAGCAGCGGTGAGAAGTACAGGAATCTCATCAAGCCGATTTGGAACGAGGTGAAAAGTGGAAGCGGCGTCGAACGCTACAACACGTTACCCAAAGAATTCGTTTGGGTGGACGACGTGAGGAAGCTCGTGGACCGATTGTTGGTGATAGCCGGTGAAGGGAATGCAGGCAATCGTAATTTCTACAACGAGAAGGTTGGCCCCGTGGACATGATCAGCACGAAACTTTCCAACTTCATCGTGAACGACGACAAGGGCATAGGTTACCTCATTAAAATTATCAACACGCTGCCTCCGAGATTCTGGAACGTGGCCGAAGGAAAGGGACTCGTGAACGACATCATCAACAAGTTACCTTTCGAGGTGCATTTACCTGGCTACCAGTACTGCGGACCGGGTACCAAAGACAAGAGACAAGGGTGTGAATCCGTTGGACGCTGCATGCAAAGATCACGACATCGCTTACAACTACACTCGCACCAATCTGGATGCACGTCACGAAGCAGACAAGAAATTGGAACATGCCGCTTTCGAAAGGTTCGTCAGCAGAGACGCTTCTTTGGGTGAACGGGTCGCCGCATTAGGTACGACCATCGCCATGAACACGAAACAAAAATTTGGGTGGGGTATATAAATAACATACAGTAAAAAAAAATAATAACAACATGTCTCGTATAACTCATTTGCCGCCCGAGCTACTATGTAAAATATTCAAACACGCAGTAAATGGAGATTGCGAGGATGTAGGGAAACTTGTAATCATAGCAAATACAACGCCGGAATTTCATATCCCTTGTGAAATGGTTGTCAAGGACCATCTTCGGGAGATCAGCGGCCTGAGGTGCGGTGATCTCGACACTCTTCTTTCGGCCGCAGGGGAAAAATTAAACGATAGGATGGACGAACTTCACGAGGAGAGGCAGGGGAGAAGACGATACACGGATGATTGGTGCAAGTCTAAACAGAAGACGGAAGATATTATAACACACATCATCTCGTTTTCCGAAGCACGAGCTTTCTTCCTCTTAAACACACTGTGAAAAAAATAATAATATACGTGTCAAAAAAATATACGTGTCAAAAAAAATGAGACAAAAAAATGTACATGTTAAAAAAAAAGTTGCCATGGACATCCTCAGAAAAAAGTTGCCTTATCGTAAAAAAAATTTATCGTAAAAAAAAGTTGACGTGGCATCGTCAGAAAAAAATTTGTCTCGACAAAAAAAGTTGACGTGGCATCGTCAGAAAAAAAGTTGCCTTATCGTAAAAAAATGTTATCGTCAAAAAAATATTGTCTCGTCAAAAAAAAAGTTGACGTGGAAAAATTATCGTCAGAAAAAAAAGTTGCCTTATCGTAAAAAAATTTTATCGTCAAAAAAAATTGTCGTCAAAAAAAAAGTTGTCAAAAAAAATGTGCAACAAAAAAAGTACGTCAAAAAAATGTACCTGTAGTAGTATAAAATACCCTATCACTGGGACGAGAAAGTATGAACCCCCCTCAGGCAGATTTGCCTACACTTAAAACTTGCTCAACATGCCTATATGAGTTTTTTGCTCAAGTGTGGCACCCTGTCTAATCCAAGATTTTTGTAAAAATGCCCTCGGGAATTTCCCGTGAAAGTATGACCCCCTCAGATTGATTTGCCTACACTTATAAAGGGCACTTCTGTGAGATTGTTGTCCATAAATTTGTTAAAAATATGCCCCTCTTGATATTTTTTTTGGCTACACTTAAAACTAGGCCAAACGTATTAACACACACCCACTTTCACACACACCCACCCACACCCACACATATTTACTTCCAGTCCACTTCCGGTTATTTCTGTAGTAGATGGAAAATAGCGGAGCTGGATCGCCCGGGCGAGTCGTAGCCTTTTAAGCTGTATATTTTAAGGTACCTTCACGATAAAGAGATTTTGCATTACATATCAGCTAGTATTGTGAGAGTGGCTGAAGATTATGGGTATGTTGTTGCAGTGCTCCTCATATTTTTTAAAAAGCACAAAAATATAACAGATTTGTATAAATTGAATTATAGGTTTGGTTGATTTAATATACAGAATTTTTTATTATTCATATCAAACATATTTCTAATATATTGAACAAAGGGTTTATATCTGCCCCAGTTTGTTATACATGACACATGGTATTAAGTTTTTGCTTTTCTAGGACATGCCTGTGTTGATATGTATTTGTTGTGGCTTAGTGCTTCTGTAGATTAATACTTATTCTATTCTATCAAAGCACACTGCTGAACCCAACTGATATTTTTTATTAAGTATAGAGTTTTGATTTGAACCCCAAGAAATTTTATATAATAAACATAACAAAGCCAAACATATTTACACACTAAGTATATACACTAAATATACAAAGCACACTGCTGAACCCAACTGATATTTTTTATTAAGCATAGAATTTTGATTTGAATCCCAAGAAATTCTATACAATAAACCAATAATAAAAATGCCAAATCAAAAATATTGTAATCAATGCAAAAAGAATATATCCAGCCCCAATTGGGCCAGACATCAAAGGAATTGTAATCCAGACAAATGCAGAACTCCCACAAAAATATGCCCTAAATGACATAGAAAATATAGCATGGAATATTTCACATATAAACATATAGATACTTGTTCTGCACAGTCATCAACATTGCCCCCACAACCATCTACATCTGGTCTGAAAAGGAAGCATGAAACACCTGTTAATGCTAGAGCAGCAAAGCAGCCACGCTATGAACCCATCCATAGCAGTTTTGCTGGCCAACTTAGGGATTACCGGTTTGTATGAGAGCAAAAATGTGGTATTAAGAATTTTTTGAACAGTATAAATCCTGATGTGCAGGCAATTCTAAATGCACAAAATGGCTCTTATAAGCTGTCCCTCAAATTGTTTACACAATATAAGAAATCAAATGGCACAAAATTTACACAGCCCCACATAACAGAAACTGTACCTGTATATTCAAATACAAATTCAGACAAAATAATAAGCAGTTTGATAGATCAATTGAATATTAAACACTCTGAATTTGCTGGAAAAGAGTCAGGATGGAGCCTATGCGGATCTCCACACAAGTTATATATTAATATTTCTGAATTCAGCCCATTACAAGGATCTACATATGTGTCTTTACCTGACAATATCAAAAACAAAAAAGCCGTGGTTAATATAAAAAATAATGATGAGAAATGCTTTTGTGGTGTATTTTAGCTGCTTTGTATCCAGTTTCAAGCCATCCTGAGCGAATAAGTTATTATAAACAACATGAAAATGATTTTGATGAAGCAATGGAGGGTTTAGAATATCGAATGTCTGTTCAGAATATTGATAAATTTGAAAAAAAGGCCAGGGATATTAATGGTAAACAATTATCTATTAATGTATTTATTTGTTCTACTGGCCGTGGCAATTGCTTGATAGCACCTCTCAGAATCAGTACACATGATGATGATTCTGCTGTTCCGATTGATCTGCTCTTAATTGAAGGGGATGATACACGCCATTATACTCTGATACATAATCTTGAAGCTTTAGTTAGAACACAACTAGACAAATCTAAGACAATATTCAAGTTGTGCAGAAGATGTTTGACTGTATTTGATGGTCAAAAAATAATAAATGGGGTTCGTGAAAAAAATGCAGAAATTGCTAAAAACAAGTTAATTGAGCATCTGAAATACTGTGGCAACCATAAACCTGTTCATATGGTGATGCCTAATCCAAGTGAAAATGCCAAATTCAAAAAATTTGAAGCCTTGTTGGAACACCCAGCATATATAGTCTGTGATTTTGAATGAAATCTCAAACCTCTTGCATTCTGTAGCCCAGATCCTGAGGAATCTTCAATTACATCATACCAGCTACATGAACCTTCTAGTTTTTATTATGTGGTTGTACAGGATGGGGTTGTTAGTAAAGAAGATTTATACATGGGAGCAGATGCCATCAAAGAATTTGCAGATAGAATAGAAAATGAGTGTCATGACATAGCATCTAATGTCTTATTAAAATCAAAACCCATGTTGCCTTTAACAGAGGAACAGATTGAAGATTTCAACAATGCAGGAACATGCCCGGTATGTGATTCTGAATTTTCAGATACAAATATCAAGGTACATCACCATTCTCATACAAGTGGTAAATTCTTAATGGCGCTGTGTAATAGCTGTAATATTAAGATCCAGAGACCAAAATTTGTCCCCATATTTTGCCATGGAGCATTCAATTATGATTTTCATCATTTGATCAGGTACGAGGGGTTTGACAAGCAGAATTTAAATATTTTAGCTGAAAATAATGAGAAATATATAGCTATTAGCAAAATAATTAAAGTTAATGGTGTTCCTATTCACTTAAGATTTCTTGATTCATACAGAATTCTGTCTGCTAGCCTGGCTACACTGGCCACTCAATTATCTGATGATCAATTCAAAATCACATGTGCTTTGTTTCCAAATCAGGAGCTGAAATTAATTAGGCGGAAGGGTGTATATCCATATGACTATGTTACAGATTTTTCTAAATTTGATGAGTGTTCTCTGCCACCACAACGAGAGTTTTACAGCAAAATCAGAGGATCTGGAATCACTGATGATGATTATCACCATGCCCAGTTGATGTGGAACAATTTAAAATGCCAGACATTTGGTGATTATCACAAGGCTTATTTAAAACTTGATGTCTCTCTCTTAGCTGATATACTTCAGGCATTTAGAAAATCTTCCATGCAAAATTATAAGCTGGATCCAATGTATTTTTACAGTGCTCCGGGCCTAGCATGGTCTGCAATGTTTTTAAACACTAAAATGCAATTGGATCTGATCCAGGATCAAGATATGTATCTGTTTATGGAACAATGTATAAGAGGAGGCATGGTGCAATGTTCTCAGAGATATGCCAGAGCAAATAACAAATATATTCCCGATTATGATCCAGCACTGACATCAAATTATATACTGTATGTAGATGCCAACAGCCTCTATGGTTATGCTATGATGGATAAATTGCCATATGCAGGGCTTGAGTGGGTTGAAGATTTCAACATTGAAGATCTTAAGGATTTTGATGACAGTAACTATGGCCTGTTCTTAGAGGTTGATCTGACAATTCCTGATGATTTACACAACACATTTTCTGATCTGCCCCCAATTCCCGATGTTAAGTGTTCACCTGGCTCTAAACAGAAGAAATTGATGATGACTCTAGAGCCGAAACAGGATTATGTCATATATTACAAAAACCTCCAGTTCCTGATGAATCATGGTGTTCAAGTGACCAAAGTTGGAAAAGTTTTGAGGTTCAGGCACTCAAGATGGTTGAAACCATATATTGATACAAACACAGAGCTTCGAACATCTGCAATGAGCCAATTTGATAAGACCTTGTTTAAATTGATGGTCAATTCTGTGTATGGCAAAACAATAAAAAATGTCAGAAAACATATTGATGTTAAAATAATTACTGACCCCAGCCGGAGCAAAAAATTGATTGCAAATCCCAACTTCAATTACGGAAGAATTTATGATGAGAATATGGCACTTTTCAACATGAAAAAAACAAAGATTAAGTTTGATAAGCCTATTTATGTAGGGGCTGTGATATTGGAATTGGCCAAATTACACATGTTAAAATTGTATTATGATGTGTTGAAGCCTTTTTATAAGGATCGTGTAAAACTGATGTACATGGACACAGATAGTTTTGTTCTTGATATTCAAACAGAAGATGTTTATCAAGATATGGCACGCCCTGAATTGTTTAAATATTTTGATACCACTGAACATACAAAGATTCAACCCCACAACAAAAAGGTGCCTGGCAAGTTAAAAGATGAGACACTTGGTGATGTTATTGTGGCATTTGCTGGGTTAAGGGCCAAGATGTACAGCTTTGAAACATGTAGTGGCGCTATTGCCAAAAAGGCCAAGAGCATTGGCAGAGTGACTGTAGACAAAGAGCTTGAATTTGAAGATTACAAAAATTGCCTCAAATCATGTAGCACAATCAGAACATCAGAATCCAGAATTCAGAGTGTGGATCACTTGTTGACTACAAATATTGTAAGAAAAGTGGCTCTGGATCCACATGATGATAAGAGATGCATTTTATCATGTGGCATACATACTCTACCATGTGGTCATTGTGATTTGAAAAGTGGCAATCAATGCCCAATTACAGAGCATGATTTGAAATAAATAAACATGCCTATGAACTTATTTGGGTTCAAAAAACAGGCTATTATGGACCTGCCAACACCACAACCCTCTTCTGATATAATATCTAAACTAAGTGCTTTGTTAATTATTCATCTGAACAGCATACTTACAGATGTTGATGATGAAACAGGTAAAACATTGTACATATTTAACAATAATTTAAATCATTACCAATTACCTGTAGGTGGTCAATTGCAATTTATTACAACCCCTGAGGGTAATGTCAAGATTTCAGTAGGGAGAAATATTTATAGAATTAAGCACTCAAACATGATTTCTGGCACTGTATATACTGTTTCTGCTGGTGACTGCTTATATATTGAGGTCTCGGGATCATATGACAAGCTTATACCTTTTTTTATAGAATTAAGAATCAGATATTCAATAATAAATAACCACTAAAACAAAATGCCTAATGATATATTTGGCCATACAAGACATGAAGATCACAGTGATGAGATTCTGATGCTTGATGTCAGTCAAAAAATTAAGAAGTGATTTACAAGCTTTACAAACCACACTCAATGCCAGTCTTCAACTAGAAATTACAAATTTACAATCACAATGCATGGATCCTCTCCTTAAAATTCATTCTGAACTCAAATTATTGCTTCAGAAATATACTGATTTGGCAGATAAATAATGTCCAGACACAGCTCCAAACAATTGTCAAAAGCATAAAATCACAAGAAGATTTTGATCTAGTGATTTCCACTCTAAAGGAACAGATTGAATCACTGGAGATACCTAATCTGGACCCTCTGAACAATGCCATTGCCGAGGTTAAAGAAAAAATTGAGACACTTGAAAATTTTATGAACAACTTGCCATCTTCTGATGCTTTGAGTGCAATAACTCGGAGTGTTGCCAATATTAAGCTGCAACTTGAAACATATGAAGATTTTGGAAAAATTCAAAGTACCATAACCCATCTTGAGGGTACAATAGCAGCAGTGCAAAGTGATTTGACAATTGTACAAGAATCCCGCCTGCCTGGTATTGTAGACACACTTGTCAGTGTCCAGCAACAGATCACAAAGCTTGAAAACCTCAACACTGAATCTGAGCTATCTCATTTTCATCACTTGATCGATGATATCCAAACAAAGCTTGAAATTTTACAACAATCAACACCCACTCAGGCTGTTATAGCCCTGCTCCAAAATGCTATGCAAAATGTGGCTGATGCTTCTGAATTAAATAATGTGAAATTGGCACTTGAATCTTTGCAAAATACTGTATCAAATCTGCCTACATCACAGGAACTTAAAAATATAAAGAGGGCAGTGAATCGCATATTGAAATCAGAAGATATCAAGAATATCCAGACAGAGATAAAACAACTTACTCAGACAGTGGCCACTCTACCAACTAATCAACATATTAATGAACTGCATGCCCTGTTTGAGGATATCAGAAGACAGGTCCATGATCTTACTGCTCAAAATTCAAAATTGGCAGTTATTGAAAATTTACAGCAAATTGTAGCTAATATCAAGCAACAGCTAGGGACCATGGAATCCAATCAAGCAAATGCTCTGTCTGTTTTTGCCACCCAGCTACAAGAGATTGTGCAACAATACAAAAACTTGTTGTGGACATAAAAATCAAGCCAGGCCATGATGATGTTGTTAGGACTATCAATGAGCACCTTGAATCTGTAACAAGTAGTTGCTTACAGCAGAAAAAGAAATAACCGGCATAATCGAGAATCCTAAACATACAATAATTCTTGAATTGTACAGCATCCCCAACAAAGAATATGATTCACCATTTACACCAGGTGGCAAAATATATATGCTGTCCCCTGCACAATTTTATTACCAGTTTTTTGTTGGGGGCACACTGAGACCAATCAAGATCAAATATTGGCTTCAACCACAGGCACACCACTACCCCACCTTATCAATAACAAATGCTGATAACAAAGCAAAAATCACCAGTGTAGAGTTAGAAGATTTTACAGACCCCAATACATTAGAAACATCTTATGCTGAAGATGATGGCTCTCTGGAATTTCATATAAAAATAGGAGACAAATTATATTTAGAAAATCCTGTAGTATCAGCTGCTGAACACCCCATAGTTGCAATATTCTTGTTTTCATATTATGTCTAGACAAATTATTGTTGATGAATTACACAGACAAGCTAGACATAATTATAAGAGATTGCCAGTAGTCACAAAAGGTATAGATGATTTATGGCAGAGCGACTTGATTGAGATGGCAAGTGGACAGCTGAAAAACTTAGACAAAATCAACAAGGGCTACAAGTATCTACTCACTGTAATAGACACATTTTCAAAATTTGCCTGGGCTGTACCACTCAAATCCAAGACTGGAAAATGTGTTACAGAAGCCTTCAGGACAATCATCAATCAGAGTGGAAGATCACCGCGCTATTTGCAAACAGATAATGGCAAAGAATTTTATAATTCTGTGTTCCAACAATTTATTAAAAGCCAGTCAATACAACATTATTCGAGTTACAGTGATCTCAAGGCCTCAATTGTAGAGAGATTCAACAAAACTCTAAAAAATCTTATGTATAAACAATTTACACTTCAAGGTAATTATAAATGGTTTAATATTCTTCCAGAACTTCTACATAAATATAACAACTCGGTCCATTCCACAATCAACATGAAACCCTCTGAAGTAACTTCATCTGATGAGCAAAAATTGATCAGGACTGTTTATTATCCTAGATACCAGCCAACAACAAGAAAAGCCAAATACAAGGTGGGTGATCAAGTAAGAATCAGCAAATATAAGCACTTATTCAAAAGAGGCTTTACAAGAAACTGGAGCACTGAATTATTTACAGTGGTTCAAGTTAAACCTGGGACCCTTAACACATATATAATAAAAGACCACCGAGGAGAAATTCTCAAAGGCCGATTCTATGAAGAAAAACTCAGCAAAACTAAACAGCCTGACACATATCTCATAGAGAAAATCATCCGCAGAAAAGGCAACAAGTTATTTGTCAAATGGCTAGGACTTCCAGAACACAGCTGGATCGATGCAGACAAAGTGATAATATGAACACCTGGGATGTTATAAAAAGGCTGCCAGAACCTGAACAGCAGATTAAGAGAAATGGCAAGTTGCTGCATGAAAATATTAGATGTCTTATTGTTGGGCATCGGCTTGTGGTAAAACTACACTAATGATTGATAATTTTTTATTGGCACCCAACTGGTTGGACTGGAAAAACAGGCACTTGTATGTCTTCTCTAAGAGCTTGGAACAATTAAAATATCAGCAGCTGATGAAGCTATATGATGGATTGGATATAGTCACTTTGGAACCAGATGTTAAGCCACTTCATGAATGTCTCGATAATTCTGTTGTTGTGTTTGATGACATTATACTGCATAATCAAAACAAGGTTAGAAATTTTTTTACACAGGGGCGACACAAAAACATTGATTGTTTCTACCTGGCACAGACTTTTTCTAAAATTCCGAAGCAGCTGATCCGAGACAACAGCAATTTTATATGTGTGTTTCATCAAGATCATACCAACCTCAAACACATACATGATGAATATGTAGGTGCGGACTTGAGCTACAATGATTTTTCCAAGTTTTGCAGTAGGTGCTGTAATCAAGACAGTTATGGGTTTGTCACAACTGATATGACAAGAAAACCCAATAGTGGCAAATACAGAAATAAAATCAACAATTTTCTAGACATTGAAACATATATAAATAAACATGAAAAGGCCAATCATTGATGATCTTAAATTAAGAGATTATCTTGTAAAAAGATTTAAGGGATGGAAATCAGAGAACCGAGGAATTTATGAACAACACAAACAAACAGAACAGCCTATTATTGATGCTATTAGTGAATTAGGTAAAAATATCAAAACTGTTACAGAGCAAAATCAAAATTTGATCACAGAGCTTGTACCTGTAGCTGCTAGGAACATATTAGATTATCCAATCACCCCACTTTTTAGTATTCATACACCTAGTCCTGTTGCTCCTCGAAGAATTGAAGCTACTCAGGATCCAATTGAATTGGGTCTTCTTGTTCAAAAATATTTAAGCACACCTAAAGACAACAAAGATGAGGTCTTTGGCTTATATGCTGACACAGAGCGTGATGGTAGCATCATACATAGAATTGGCAATTTCAGAGTAACATTTATGGGAGATGATCTCATTGTATATTCAGAATCTCATCTTGGACAAAGAGATGGTTTTGTTAAATATCCCGGCACACCTGGATTGTGGGAACCGATGACTAGGAAAAGGTCTGGCACCTATACAGATCAAGATTATGAGCATTACAAAGAAATATTAATAAAATCAGATGCTCTATACCAGAACAATGATCCCACACAAAAAAGAGTCAAGTCTAGCAGTGGAGCAAAATACAACAATTTAATCAAGCCCATATGGTCACAAATTAAGACTGGCAGTGGAATCAAACAATACAACACCCTGCCTAAAGAATTTGTCTGGGTTGATGATGTCAGGAAACTTGTAGATAGGTTATTGGTGATAGCTGGGGAGGAAAATGCTGGCAACCACAATTTTTACAATGAAAAGGTTGGAATTATGGACATGATAAGCACAAAATTGTCTAATTTTATAGTGAATGACACTAAGGGGATTGGATATCTTATAAAAATTATTAATACTCTACCACCTAAATTTTGGAATATTTGTGAGGGCCGGGGGTTGGTTATGTGACATTATAAACAAGCTGCCATTTGAACTACACATTCCAGGCTATCAGTATTGTGGTCCCGGTACAAAATTGGAGCATAGATTAAACAGAGGTGATCCTGGTGTTAATCCCCTAGATGCTGCTTGTAGAGACCATGACATAGCATACAACACACATTCCGATCTTGACAAGAGACATGTTGCAGACAAGAAATTAGAAGAGGCTGCATTTGGTAGATTTGTAAGCAAAGATGCTTCTTTGAGTGAGAGAATAGCAGCATTGGGGACCACCATAGCTCTGAACACCAAACAAAAACTGGGGTGGGGGTTGTGAATATATATATATAATAAACCTAGGATGAAGGCCAAGGGTGTTATGTATCAAATACCTTATGCAGGTCTTAAATCTCTTAAAACTATTGTTGGTCTTTTAACCAAAAAGCAGCGCAAGAAAAAAAATTCTTGTATTGCCAAGGGCCATGGTATGAAATTGTTGCTTAGTACCCCCCAATTAAAAAAATTACAACAATCCAGAAAAAAATCACATGTGGGGGCTTTCATATTTACTATCCCGGCCATCTTAGCAGCACTTGGGGCTGTTGGGAGCTTGGCTGGGGGATCAGCTGCCATAGCAAAAACAGTAATAGATGCCAAGAAGAATAAGGCAGAATTAGATGAAATAAAGCGCCATAACCTGGCCATGGAGAAACAAGGCAAAGGTGTTAAGAGAGCCATGAATAAGTTTAAAAAACAAGAGCCGCTTACAAACCAAGATATTGAAGCTTTAATGAAGCCACTGGGCATCAAAAATTTTAGAGGTGTGTACATGTCTGATTCTTTACCAGAACAACCACTCAACAAAGAGTGTGGCATTGTTAATTTGGATAAGTACAAAAATCAGGGCACTCAGTGGATTTGTTATCTTAAATATTTAAACAATGAGGCATTTGTGTATGATTCATTTGGAGGTGTTCCACCTGAAAATTTAATAAAATATCTAAACTCAGCTAATCTTTATTACAATAATGCCCGTGTTCAAAATTTCAAAGATGTTAATTGTGGACATTTGTGTTTATCTGTTCTTAGATATATGTCTCAAATAAATAAACCATCAATTGAAAATTTTCAAAAGCCTTGTGGTATTTAAAACATCATGGGGGTATTCCATCTCACCAGCCAAAATTCAATATTGAAACTTAGATTACATGATGATATAGTGTATCCCAAAACAATAGCTCTCAGAGCATTTTATGGCATGTACTTGATACCTAATATTACACACACAACAAAATTGCAGTTGGTGATCAAAAAATTGTCATCACTCCAGGGCAGTATAATCTGTCCACTCTAAATACTCAATTACCCAGAGGTATAGTATTAACTCAAAATTCTGTCACTCACAGAGTAGAGATTGTATCTGCTAAAGAAACAGTGGATCTGGGTACTATAGGAGAGCTGTTAGGCTTTGAGAACAACACAAAACTTGAACCGGCCATCAAACACACTGCTATTAATATACCTAAATTCTTAGCCATAGAGAGCATATGGAGCCCATCATCTACACTCCATCCCCAACATTATATTTTCCTGTGTGCCATAATAGAATAGATAACATTGAGTTGATGGTCACTAATGAAAAAGAAGAATTAGTTGATTTTGCTGGAGCCACAACAACTGCTATCATAGAGATTAATATTTAAATAAAAATACATACAAAAAAATGGAAAATATTGAGAGTTATGAGCTACAATCATTCCCCCCAAACAGGAGGACATTTGCAAATTTAAATCAACCCAACACAGAAATTGAGGTTGATCTTGATGTAGGGGATGGCTTTATACACCCCCACAGAGCAGATCTATACATCAAATTTAATGTTGTAAAGCTCGATGGAACAGATTATCCGGCAAATTCAAATATAAGATTGGTGGACAATTTTGTGCCACATCTGTTCTCTGAAATTGAGATCAGAAAACATGGTGTTGTTATAATCAGAGTAGATTATCCCGGCATTACCTCCACAGCTTTGGCCACATTAAAATTATCCAAGACCGAGGCTTCTTACTACAAAATAGGTGGATTTGAGTCTGGTGATAAGATATTATCTAAGAACCACACAGTACAGTTTCCAATGCGCCTGTTGCCAGGATTCTTCTCAGATTACAAAGATATTATGTGGAAGGGTGGTTTAAGAATCACATTTAGAAGAGCTGCCAATGATAATAATGCTTTGATGAGGTACAGTACATTAAATTCTACAGGGGAAGCTCTGCCCAATACCTAACTGATGAAGGCAAATGCATTATTCAGACTATGGAGCTAAGAATCCCAGTTGTTGAATATGAAGCCAGTTATGCTCTTAAATACAAAGCAGATATAATAAAAAATCCACAAGTACCTTTACAATTTTATACATATCAATGTGTACAGAAGCCTGCCGCTGGTACTTATTATGAGTTTGATGCTACAAATTCATTCTCGAGTATACAATATGACATGCCGGATTTTGTGGTGGTACTGTTTCAGACTGGAAGACACAATAATCAGGAAAAAAATTCAAGTAGATTTGATAACTGCAACATCAAGAACATATATCTTAAAATGGCAGAAATGAGGTGTTCCCCAGAGAAAATTATAATTTAGACATGTCCAAGGATGATTTTCTTAAATTATATGAAGCATTTACAGCATACAAAAGGGTCACTACTGGCAATACTGACATGTATTACACACCAGATGAATTCAAAGCACAGAGACCCATGTTTGTCATCAACACTTCAAAAAGGAAACAAGTTGTGGTTAATGACAGGACAAACATTAAAATTATCTGTGAATTCCACAATACACTCCCTGATGACACTATATGTAGTGTTATTCTCATAGGTGAAAAATCATATGTTTATGATGTAAGAAATGAGAGAGTCACAGAGCAATTCTAGAAAGCCTCTGCAAAATGCATTGTCTTAGTACTAGTTTGATATGAATAATAAAAAATTCTGTATATTAAATCAAACAAACCTATAATTCAATTTATACAAATCTGATATATTTTTGTGTTTTTTAAAAAATATGAGGAGCACTGCAACAACATACCCACACTCTTCAGCCACTCTCACAATACTAGCTGATATGTAATGCAAAATCTCTTTATCGTGAAGGTACCTTAAAATATACAGCTTAAAAGGCTACGACTCGCCCGGGCGATCCAGCTCCGCTATTTTCATACTACTACAGAAATAACCGGAAGTGGACCGGAAGTAAATATGTGTGTGTGTGTGTTTGTGTGTGTGTGTGTGTGTGTGTGTGTGTGTGTGTGTGTGTGTGTGTGTGTGTGTGTGTGTTAATACGTTTGGCCTAGTTTTAAGTGTAGCCAAAAAAAATATCAAGAGGGGCATATTTTTAACAAATTTATGGACAACAATCTCACAGAAGTACCTTTTATAAGTGTAGGCAAATCAATCTGAGGGGGTCATACTTTCACGGGAAATTCCCGAGGGCATTTTTACAAAAATCTTGGATTAGACAGAGTACCACACTTGAGCAAGAAACTCATATGGGCATGTTGAGCTAGTTTTAAGTGTAGCCAAATCTGCCTGAGGGGGGTTCATACTTTCTCGTCCCAGTAATAGGGTATTTTATACTACTACCTGTCCAAAAAAATATGACAAAAAAAATGTATGTCAAAAAAATGTACGTTCAAAAAATATACGCCACAAAAAAAACGTACGTGTCAAAAAAATATACGAGACAAAAAAAATGTACGTGTCAAAAAAAATATACATGTCAAAAAAAATATACGTGTCAAAAAAAATGTACAAGACAAAAAAGATGTACATGCCAAAAAAAATGTACAAGTCAAAAAAAACTTGATATATAAATAACACATCGTGAAAAAAAATCTACGAGATCAAAAAAAAATTCTTCGGTATATATAAATAACACACATTGTGAAAAATTAAAATTCTGTAACACACACCCTGAAATTTCTCTTCGATATGACGACTGAAAAAATGAGTGACCTCCAAGCATTAAAACAAATGCTAAATTTGTCAGTCGAGTATATAAAAATTCAGGAATTGGAAGTAGACAAACCTTACACGATAACTTCCGGTTCAATTGTTTCTACCCAGTATGGTCCCAAGGTGCGTCTGTTGCTCAACGTACAATACAGTCTATTTTTACCAGATCGATACGCTAACATGTTATCCGACGAGAAGCTATCTATTTTAATCGAGAACAAAACTCGAATCGTGTACAAGGGGACAAAGGAACTTCTTGGTAAGAAAACGAAGCACGTAATAGAATTTGTGTAACGGGGCTGCGCGGAGTATATAAAATAACATCCCTTGAAAAAAAAAATTACACGAAACAAAAAAAAATCTCGGAACATATATATATATAAATAACATACCTTGAAAAAAAAATTACACGAGAGGGAAACAAAAAAATCTCAGAACATTTATATATATAAATAACATACCGTGAAAAAATAACATATAGAGCATCAACATGAAGCCCAAGGGTGTACCAGATACCATATTCGAATCTGAAAACGCTGGGTGCCCTCGATGGGTTACTCATCAAGAAACAACGCGAGAAGAAACGTTCTTGCTTGACGAAAGGACACGGAATGAAATTGCTGCTCAGCACTCCACATTTGAAAAGATTGCAGCGTTCGCGGAAACAGCAAAAGATCGGAGGTTTCATATTCAGCATCCCGGCCATCCTGGCAGCATTGGGGGCCGTTGGAAGTTTGGCCGGCGGAAGCGCCGCCATCGCGAGAACCGTCATCGACTCGAAAAAGAACAAGGCGGAATTGGAAGAACAGAAACGTCACAACCTGGCCATGGAGAAGTAAGGGGGGAAGGGGGTGGGCGTAATGAAAAAGTTTAAAAAAAAGAAACAGCACTCACCAACCGAGACATTGAATCTCTGATCAAACCATTACAAATCAAAAACTTCAGAGGAGTTTTCATGTCCGCCTCGTTACCTTCAACCGTTAAAAGAAGAGAATGCGGCGTAGTCAACTTGGACAGTCAAGAAAATCCAGGCACGCATTGGATATGTTACCACAAAAATGATAAAGTATTCGTTTTCGATTCTTTCGGAGGTGATCCACCTACAAATTTAGTTCATTATCTGAAAACGAACAATCCTATATACTACAACGACGAACGCATTCAAAATTTCGGAGACGTGAACTGCGGTCATCTCTGTCTCTCCATGCTCGCGTTTCTCTCTAAAATAAATAAGCCACAGGTGGAAGATTTCCAGAAAGCATTGTGGAACCTTAAACAGCATCACGATGGGCGTGTTCCATCTCACGAGCGAATCTTCGATCTTGAAACTCACGCTGCACGACGACATCGTCTATCCTAAATCCGTAGCTCTGCGTGCATTCTACAGCATGTACCTCATACCTAACGTCACGCAGCACAACAACAAAATTAGCGTCGGGAGCGAACATATCGTCATCACGCCAGGTCAATACAATCTTTCTACTTTGCAAGCTCAATTACCCAAAGGCACGTACCTTTCTCAAAATTCGCTCACGCACAGAGTCGAAATCGTGTCGGCGACGGAGACCGTGGACCTGGGCACCATAGGAGAACTTTTAGGTTTCGAGAACGACACCAAACTCGAAGCTGGCATCAAGCACACGGGTGCAAACATTCCTAAATACTTAGCCATCGAAACTCTGAACGTTCACTGCAACGTGGCGGAAGGCATGATCACGAAATCTTCGGACGGATTGTTGGGAAGTCACAAGCAGACGGGAATCATAGCCACGTTCAAACCCAGTTCCGAATTCATGGAACCGATCATCTACACACCCTCTTCGCCGATCTATTTTCCAGTATGTCGCAACCGCATAGACAACATAGAGTTGGTGGTGACGAACGAGAAAGGAGAGGTGTTGGATTTCTCAGGTGCAACGACGACGGCCGTCGTGGAGATCAACGTATAATAAATAACACACATAGTGAAAAAAAATGGAGCAAATCGAAAGTTACGAATTGCAATCTTTCCCTCCGAACCATCGCACGTTCGCCAATTTGAACGAAGCAAACCGGGAGATCGAATACGACGTGGACGTAGGCGACGGGTTCGTTCATCCTCACAGAGCGGACCTCTACCCTCAATTCGACGTGGTGAAGAAAGAAAGCGGAGACGCGTTCCCCGCAGCAGCAAATGTGATACTCGTGGACAACTTCGTGCCTCACCTGTTCTTGCAGGTGGAGGTGAGGAAACACAACACCGTCATCGACAGAATAGATTATCCAGGCATCACGTCGACGGCAGTCGGAACATTGAAATTATCCAAAACGGACGCGGCATACTATCAGGCGGGAGGATTCGAAGCGGGGACGAAAATATCGACGAGAAGTCACACGGTGCTCTTTCCCATGCGTCTGCTGCCGGGATTCTTCTCGGACTACAAGGAGATCATGTGGAAGGGAGGACTGAGAATCACATTTCGAAGAGCGGCCAACGACAACGACGCACTGATGCGATACAGTAACTTGAACGCGGACGGCACGCCGCTGCCCAACACTTTACCCGAAGCAGCCAAGTGCGTCATCCGGAGCATGGAGTTAAGAATGCCGATCGTGGAATACGAAACGAACTACGCCCTCAAGTACAAAGCGGAGATCTTGAAAAGTCCACAGGTGCCGATTCACTTTCACGGTTACCAGTGCGTGCAAAAGTTAGCGTCCGGAAGTCACATGGAATTCGACGTGACGACTCAGTTCAACAACATACAGTTCGACATGCCAGATTTCGTCGTAGTACTCTTTCAGACCGGACGCGATAACAATCAGGAAAAAGATTCCAGCAAATTCGACGACTGCAAGATCAAGAACGTTTATCTCAAGAATGGCAGGAACGAAGTGTTCCCGCGCGAGAATTACAACCTCGACATGACCAAAGATGATTACCTCAAACTTTACGAAGCTTACACCGCTTAGAAACGCGTGACCGAGGGAAGCGTGGACATGTACTACGCGCCCAGCGAATTCAAAGCACGGAGACCCATGTTCGTCATCAACACGACGAAGAGGAAGCAGGTGGTGGTCAACGATCGCACCAACATCAAGGTCGTGTGCGAGTTCCACGACGCGCTGCCAGATGATACCGTGTGCAGCGTCATCCTGATTGCAGAGAAGTCCTTCGCGTACGACGTGAAGAACGAGAGGGTGATTGAACAGTTTTAAAATTCATAAAAAAATTGCCACATAGTAAAAAAAATCAACATCCAACACATTTTAGGTTATATAAAAAATATGTGAAAAAACCTTAAAATACTGAAATATTAAAACAAAACAGGGTCCCTTGTAGGTTAGTTCGGTGCGTAAAAGATCGTAAATAAAAAAAATGATAGGTGGATCGTAAAACAAATTAAAAAATCGTAAGAAAAAAAGATAGGTTAAGTTATGTCACGTAAGCTCGTGGCATTCGTACCAAGTACGAGGTGGGAAAAAAGGGAAATTTCACTAAAACATCGCTAAACGCTAAAACATCGACAAAAAATTGTCAAAATATGTCAAAAACTGATATTCAATTGATAAAAAAGAGGGAAAAAAGGGCTCGTACCAAGTATGGCGTAGAACCGGCCAAATTACAATACTCGCATTATACCCTACATCAGTGATTCTCAAACTGTGGTACGCGTGAACGAATTGAAGGGGGTACGCTTAGAAGAAAAATGTCGAGAATACCCATACGACAACATCTTTGGTGCGGACTTCATATCTTTAACACTCAACAGGACAATAAGGCTGATGTTGTCAGTGACACTCTTATCTTTGTTTCATATGTTTTGAAATAAAATACTCGTTCGAAATCTATAATAGACTAAATTTGGAGCCGATTCTCCGCTTGAAAGTGGACGACCAGACGTCACGAAACACCCTTCTCACTAGAAACTCTGAGGATTTACAATAAAAAACTCCAAAATTGTTTGTCTACAAACTTATTTCTGATCTTTACTTTTTGTTTCAACAACTTTGGAAGAAATATGTGAAAATTTAAGATTTTTTCCATACTTCTTAGCATACATGTGTTTTACAATTTTATTCTTGTAACCAATAATAAATATTGTAGACGTAGGAACACCCAATAAAATAATAAACGTAGGATTGTAATGTTTGTTTACCATCTTTCCACATACAATCGGAATGTCATTTTGCTCTATTGCAGATAGACGCCACACCAATCAGGCAGTCAAAAACGTACTCCAAAACCCACCAATCGGAGAAAATCTATGGTGGGGTTACAGTAGACGTTTAGTTACGACCAAAGAGTAAAATCAGAAAATGGCATGAATCGAAATGCTCTTTATAACCCGTGAATATTTTAGCGCAGACGGGTAGCCTAGATTTTCATAAAGAGCATGCATGCTCTTTAAGAACAATTTTTGAAACAAATCTATATTAACGAACGAGGAATTGCTTACGTATTTGAAGTTGACTGTGTCTGCGCATTAATATTACTAAGTATTGTATAACATAAACAATAAAGGGGGAACCCCCGAATGTTACCAAACCTCCACCCGTATGCATTCGAGGGCATACGCTTTGTCCCAGTGCCTCTGTGAATAAACTGGGACGTCTTTTGCTCGAATTACGGTTCCCCCGTTATTGTTTTGCTCTACCACTTTATTAAATTTCCCATTGCAATATTTGAAAGTATACAAGAAAATAACATTACTACATACATGAAATGATTACATAAAATAGTGTATGGACACAGTATTACAGTACACAATTATTTCTTCGTGAGATGGAGATTCTGTATGAAAGTGTTTGCAGTTTATTGTAGTTTGGTATGGCTGTAAGTACCGGATTCTGTGGTACCAGAATCTAAGAAATTGAGGATTTGTATGGCTCGAGTGCTCTATTTAATATAGTTGGTTTTTAAAGGTATGATTAGGCTCCTGGACCAGCCACCGAGAGAGGGTGAGTTGATGGTTGAAGACCATGTTGTGTATGTGTAGGCCGAAATGTGTGCACTTCAGCTAATTCATGGCGACGTGTATAATTACTATCAGATAACTAGTAAATGTAAAGTAAAATAACTTTTAATAAAATATTAATGAAAATAACAATGATAATACGAAAATAAGATACTATATTATTATGAGTATTAATAATGAATACAAGGGTTTATGAAGCTCCGGATTTCCGGTGCTATGTTCTTACTGGCGTACCAGTACGTGTATCTACAGAGGGGTTTTATTTGATAATTTTATGAATTTGGGTTGTGTTGTTTTGAGGCTGTCTCCCTCAGAAGGTAGTCCTTGTGTATTTCTCCTTGCATTCGCATGAGACGAAATCTTCTTCTTTCGGTTGCTTCACTTCTGCCTGTAGATGTCACGAAGAATTTCCTTCTGGGGGCATTTACTGGTGCGTCCTCCTTATCGCTCTTCTCCCCGGGAACTACTGTGGGTGCTCTCTACGCGTCGAGAGAGCATTTTGGGACCTCGTCACCCTTCTATCTTGAGGCTGGTTGGGAGTAATGAGAGGTGTAGTAGGTCGAGCCTGCAGCTGTGAGTTGAACCGTTTCATTTTCTCCAAGGAAACTGCGTTTGTCAAGCATTTCAATTTGTCTATTTGTTGCTGACAGAAAAGGATTTTGATATTCGTCGTTGGTAGTTCCTTTCTCAGATTCTTGATGTAGTCTTCAGCTGCCGGGCAGAAGAAGACCTTATGTTCTGGAGTATCCTCTGTCTCTCCGCATGTGGCGCATACTGTTGTTTGCCTGCTACCAATTCGGTGCAAGTGAATTCCATAAGGACCATGGCCTGTCAGCAGGCGAATAAGTCCTCTTATGGGGAGATCACCAGTAGGAATTTTGGCTCTTATGTTCGGGATGAATTCATATGTTCTTCTCCCGTTTATCGCTCTTTCCCATTCTCGTTGCCAGTCCGTGGTTATTTTGTCGTGAATTTCTTGGAGTGTCGGGTGGAAGGTCCCTATCGTTCTTATTATGTCTCTTTCATTGCCCTTCTTGAAATGGTATTTAGTGGCTCTCCATCTCGCTTCCAGATCCATTGGCAGGTGTCCTGTGACAGCCAGAAGCGCCTCAGTTGATGTTGTACCAAAGGCACCTGTCGTTCTTAAAAGTATCCTTCGTTGTGAGCCTCTTAGTGTCCTTAAATTTTTTTGTTGTTTAGGCCATCTACCCACGTTGAAGCCGCATATGTTACTATTTGTGCATATATGGATTTAATGTAAGATTGTATAATTCTAGGATGTAGATTAAAATTCTGGGAGGCCAACCTTGTCAGTTTATTCATGGCTAGCTCCCCTTTACTTGTAATAGATTGTAT
This sequence comes from Lepisma saccharinum, assembly GCF_977018435.1. NCBI lineage: Eukaryota > Metazoa > Arthropoda > Insecta > Zygentoma > Lepismatidae > Lepisma > Lepisma saccharinum. Next base: position 56,807,567 of record NC_139236.1, on the reverse strand, counting down.
ATGAGCTCCAAATTTTAGCCCCTCTTCCAATGTTACTCCCAGATATTCTACTGCATTTGCTCGCTGTATAGATTTTCCTGAGATTCTGATTGTTGGATTTCTACTTCTGCTGAGGCGACCTTTGACGATCAGATACTTTGTTTTAGCAGCCGATATCTCAAGCTTAGCATTACGGCACCACCCGTTTAGTTCACTTAGAGCGTTATTTGCTTTTCTCTCCAACTGAGCTCTCGTGTTTCCCGAACAAATGAAGGCAACATCGTCTGCATAGGCTATGACTCTATCGACATTATTGTTCCTTCCTAATAGTCCCAAACAGGGCTCGAGGTTTATATTCCACAAATGTGGTCCCAACACTGATCCTTGTGGGCATCCTTTTGTTGACATTTTGGACACAGTTTCACCATTTAAATTTAATTTAACTTTCCTGTCTTTGAAATAGCTCTCCAGGATTTGGATTATGGTCACGGGACAATTCATTTTGTATAGTGTGGAGAAAAGGTGCGGCCACCATATATATATATATATATATATATATATATATATATGTATGTATGTATGTATAACATAAAATAATGAAATACTGACAATGAGAATATAATATAAATTAAATATTCTAGCAATTTCGACTCCAAGCGTGCATAGTACTTCATCAGCGCCATCTACACTTACGTCAGAAAAACGTATGAATATTTATTGCGAGACCCTTTATGTTGTCAATTTTGAAAGTAGTCCGTGAGACTGTGAAGAAATACGAGATAAGAGCCAGTCTACATGCTTTTGTTCATTTACATTAAGCTCCAGTGCTGAAGAATTTTAAGCCAGGCTTAAATAATCTGTGGAAGTTGTATTATGTTGATTTTAAAATAACAAATCCTTAGCAACAAGTGAACGTTTTGATAGAATGAAGTATTTGGACTTAAGCATGACAATAGTATAATTTTGCTTGTGTAACGTGCAAGACTCACGAAGTAGGCAGCTCTCCGGTGGCCGACATTTGAACCGCGTCGATTTCAAGTCCACAGTAAATGTGGAGACAAGGACAATGCTGTCTGTACGTAAAGAGAAATTGACACCGTAACAATGTATATACGTATATCTATAACAAATAATACATCAATCTACAGGGTAAGTCAAAAGTCCCTTAACACCCGATAAAATGCAGAGTTATGTTGAGTACAATTGGTCATGATAGAAACAGGTTAGGCCCAGGAGGAACCATAGTTGTGTGTGTCAAGGCGAGGTCCGCCATATTGAATTCAATTCCAAAGAATTGAGACACCTACCTAAGAGAGATCTGCTTGCAAACGTAAGCATAAATACTCCAGAATCACGTAGATACGTTGCAGATATGAAATTACTACATAAGATCATAAATGGAAACCTAAGATGTAGCACCCCACTCCACGAACTCTCCCTCAGAGTGCCCAGACATAAAACACGGAGCAAGGAGACTTTCCACACTTCAACTCCCAGACTATCACTCATACAACGTTCATTATTCCATAGGCTACCGAACCAAGTCAATATCATCTCAAACCAAGTAGATATATTCAGTTCATATTCGTCTTGTATCACCAACTTCGAAAAAAGTGTACATAAGTAATGCATTGTGAAAGTAATCTGTTTACTTTTGTACTATCTTGGCTTGTTTATGTTTATATGTATGTATGTTTATATATATTTTTTGTTTATTTTATTATATTTTATCTTGTTTGGTGTGTTCTTTTTAACACTAGTGTACTGTTTTACTGCTGTGTCTTTCCGGTATAAAATGGCTTCTGCTGTACTGGAAATTTCGGTAAATAATAAAATAAATAAAATAATAGATACTGACGACAACAAAGCATGATCGTTATTGAACCTAACGACGTAACCCCACCTCGGGCTTATTTACCAAGAACTTGTTTCCAACCTTGTTGCCAAGGTTGTAGGCGAATTTAGAATATGGAGTTAATCCTACTACATTGAAGCTGTTTCGAATTAATTTCAAAACTCTCCGCTAGGGGATGCGAGATTCATTAGCAATCTCCCACAAGCCCTGCCCTGTAATAGAATCCAGCCACATGTGCCGAACCACAGCCTCTTCTCTGCGAACAGTAACGGCTGCGGAAAGACAGGCGACCGCGCCAATTTGCTACTCTGATAGGAAGATGATGAAGTACACCTATGCAAATCTGGTAATTAACAATTGGGATTCTAGCCAGATTTTTCCTCAAGGTATGCAAAATTATCCGTTCTAGTTCGTTCCCGTATAGGATTTTTCTTTGATAGTACGCTATCATGAAATTGCACTCATTGCCTCTGGAAGATAAGGAATGTTTATTATATTTGATATCCTTAGCGAACACTGTCAGACAACCCTCAGTTCGTAATATTCCACGAATTATTATTGTCAAGCAATAATGCTCAACAATCAGCGATGTATTTCAAGTATTCATTTTATTGTCTAGAAGTGTTCCAAAGAGATTATCGGACCTCCCTGATGGTGCAGTGGTGGCGTCATTGCCTTGTAAGCAAGGGTTCCCGGGTTGGATACCCGGTGGAGGCACATAGTAGTACGGACCCCATTTTAAACTGTAGGTCCAGTCCCGAATAATCTTTATTGTGCATAAAGTGGACATAAAATACCAACTCAATCAATCAATCAAACCAAAGAGGTTCTCCAATGAGACCTACAATTTCCTGCGAATGCGGAGAACCTAACCAAACAAAAACGCGTCTGTTTCTCCAATGCCTTTTACGACAAGATCATCCAGAATCGTTATACAAAACTCAAGTCCGAATAAGTATCCCATTTCCGGTGTCAATCACAACCCTGACAAGCAATCCCGAAACCTCCATCATACGGTCTCTGCATAGATACTTTAGGGAACACATTTCTATGTAAACAGACAGACGATGGCCAGAAGTGTAACATACCCACCAGGATACAACTCCCACAGTACATTCGCGAGTGAAAGTGAAAGTGCACCGCACAAGTGCAGTAATAAAACAACGAGATCGGAGGCAATAAGACCAGAACTAGAATAAAAAGTAACAGTACCGCTGGCTAGAAACCAAAAATGATAGGTGATGTGAGCCAATAGCAAACAAAAACAATAATAAAAGGCTAAGCATAGCTGGAATCTTGGAATCGTCTTTCTTTTGTGCAAAATTAATGCATGATTTTACCTACATCTGCTTCTGCTTGGCAGCCGGTCTAGTACAAGAGGAAAGAGATCTTCGAACTTGCTAAGCATCAGGATAACCCTCATCTCTGTCTCCGACCAAAGTATTATTTCATTTAGAATTACACTAAATTATATAGAATTTCATAAATTTTCAATCGGTTTCTACATTATTAAATCGCTTGTTTATTTTTAAAACATTAATCATAAATCCTAGGCGTATGACATATTTTGACGTAAGACAAAATATCTGATTGACGACGTCCTAGCAAGAAATGATACCAAAGTGGCAATATGCGGATTCTAATTTACCACATAATAATTAATGAAAAATGTATTTAAAAGAAAACGTTCTTGCAATTCAATCCTACTCGACTGTCCTAATTTTTCTTCTGGACAGGACATACAAAGCAAGCATTTCACCTTGAAGGTATGCAACCCAAATAACCGTGGTGTATATTAGGTTGCATTAGACACAGGCTGAGGGGCAAAAATATTGGATATGGTGCGAACATCGAAGATGATAGAGGAGAAAATCTTATCACACAGCCTTTTCTATACTGCAGAACAAGCAGTGCAGCTTGTGATTCGAAATGTACTCCAGAAAGTGGTTCGGATCTCCGACGGGACTTGTTAGTACTGATCAAAAACTGGTTCCCTCGCTTGAATGAAGCTTCGCGTTCTTGCCATTGGCGGCGCTGATCATTAACCGGCGTCCTAGTTTTCACCGAGCTGTCACCATAACGATTTTTTCGTTCGTCGTGAAATGAAATCATTTGAGCCACCTCGTAAGGAGCCTATTTAGACGGCGGATGCCTGTTAGGCACGCTCAGAAGGATATTTTTGTTCTTTCAGCTTAATCCTATCATACCCCTTGTAGCCTCCCGAATAAGATGGCTCGGATGAAATTGGATTCCTTTACATGGGCACACTGAATCTATCTTCTGCTCATAACTCAAAGGAAAGTCTCCATTTTCGGGTTGTTCACTATTAGACCCATGATTTGTAGGTTTTTTCGTAATAAAGAAAATCTCTTAGTGGCATGCTAGTACAGGGTGTCTCCAAAGTAATTGAATTTTACAATTCTGTCGACTAAAGGCAAGGCTGGTGTCAAGGGGTATTGTGACTACTTTCTAGGCACGCTACTGTATAGTTACCGACATGATTAAAGAAAATGTACAAAATATAAGGAAAGGTTCTGTTATCACATTATATGCAAATGTTATACAGGGTGTCATTTTAATAGCGCCCACGGACCACAGATTCGTATAAAGGACATCAAAAGAAAAAACTTTTCTCAGTAACATTTTTCTCATTGGTGAGTCGTTCAACGCTACAGACGTTCGAAGAAAACCGTTTTTCCGCCAGGATGCTTACAACTCAACACAACATTTGATGCTATCTGCGAAATCATTTCCTGTTGCGAAACAGCGCACGGCAGGGTTGCAAGGAACACACAAAGTTTGTGAAAATGAAAAACTACCAACCACATTATTAGCTGTAAAACGAAGCGAGAAACGCGTCCAGTAGACCGAACATCATAGCGACTACCAGCCAGAAGATCAGCAGTCATCTCAGGGGAAATGAACCAACGATATGAGAAATGATTAAAAAAACGTATTCAAAATAAAGTGTCAATATCGAATTTTACCTCAGCCTACATATCAAATATCAACAACAATAAATTTTATTGGACTTACAGCTTACATGTGGCTGTTTACGGCCAGCTACATGTCAAATATTTGCAAATCTCGTTGCAAGGTTGATATCTACAGGTTTGTGTCCAGATGTCTTGTGGTATTTTTGTGGTTATAACGGAAGTATCCGAGGTTCACGTTGTTACATTACGGCTAAAACATGTACAACCACAGTAACAATCTAATTATGATCAGTAGCGAATATACTGCCCTGTTCACAGCTGCAAACTATTCCATGTGTATCCGGTGCATAGATAAACACAGTCGTCGAGGAGTTTGTTTTACTACTACTTATATCCCTGTATTTTCAACCATTCTTGCCACTTGCCTCATAATGCCCTGAATATACGTATATATCTTTTTACAGGAACTTTTTTATATAACTTTATTAATTCCAGAAACGTACGCTTGCCAGTCTGTAAATCATAATATCTCCTTCCTTTGCACTAGTCAGTCCTATTTGTATCTTCCGATTCTTTCAAATACTCGTTGCTTGTCATCTTGTTTCTCTTTCCCTTCCTCTTCTTCTCTTTCTTCTGTTTTCTTTTCTATTCTTCTCAAGATCCATCTTCCTCCTCTTCCAACTTTCTTCCAGTAAAGAAATTACTTTCATTTCTCTCTTCTTCCAATCTGGGTTCTGCCAAAATTTCTTCTTATGTTCTACATCTTCATAAAATGCATGCTCTCCTTGTCTTTTCCGTCTCGTCTTCTTCCTTCTCTTTGGCGAAGTAGCATTAGATTGTTACTGTAGCATCAAAATTCATATTTTCAACCATTCTTGCCACTTGCCACTCATAATGCCCTGAATATACATTATATTATGTGTTGCTTACCTTTGGAATTTTGAATTGTATTCGTTAGTACTGAATATATATAAACTGTACCTTCATTCAGCTTATTGTATCGTTTAATACGCACATGTTTATTTATGCCCGATAATGTCAAACTCAAAGCGTTTGTTGAAGTTTGTTTTTAGTTCACTACGCGCTCATGTAGGATAATCGAATTTGAACCTTCAGTTTAAAGTGAAATTCAAACCACCGTGCATCGAGCTAACACCATGAAAGCTAATTAAACTGAGTTATTCCGGTTTCAAACGCCACGAGTGCATATTTACAATGCCTCTAACAATTCTGGAACCAACTGTTTATTAATAAATACCCCACAGCAATTTGTGATGATAAAATATTACACGAATTTCAAATATTTACACGTGAAGACTGACAGTTTGCGTTACATCGCTAATATATAATATTAATCACGCCATCCAGAATATAAGTGTTGCAATAATCAGTAACGTAAGCTAAAAATCAATTGAAATCATATGTATCGCCGGAACGTATAGGTGGACATGGTATAGTAGGAATGCGTCAGGCAGTGACCTAAATCTCCCGCGCCGCTTTTTTCGTTGGGGATGGAGACTTCAGACACGCTCTGTGAACGTAAATTCAAGTACGTCGACATTTTGATTCAACTATGCACGTAGTAAAACACGGGAAGGTAATCATACACGCACTTTATTCTCCATGCTCGCTCCTTAAAACACATGCAGTCCTTATACGTATATTTATCTTGCTTAGTATTACAATTAATGATCATGGATTATGTGTAGGGCCAGGATAGTTATGCCTCTTGAATATGTCATATGCAAATCCAATTAAACCTTTTTTGATAAATGCATATGCAAATGCATATATGAATCATAAATATATAAAACAACTAAAATTGTATTTACGTCTGTGTGTTTGGCGTATTGTCTTCTCAATAAATAACTTCCTATTTCCTTCCGTCATTGCTGTATATTCTCCACTTTGTTTTACAAAACAAGGAGATAAGACTTCCTTCGTCGCCCTCAGAGGAACACTCAACGACTGCTCTTTTTGAAAGACCTAAACGTAACAGAAGCGACAACAATGCAATTGGGAGTCCATAGATCGTATCATTCTACTGAATGATGGGATCGAACCTGCCACTCCCAATGGGCGATGTAGCTAATCATCATTCATCCTCATAAATGATGAGAGCACTTGTCATAACGACAAGTTAAATGCTTGGCTGCGAAAGGCACAACTGAAATAAAATACCTTAAGCAACTAGAAATGGCAAATATTCACTCGTTCGATTTTGTGAACCTTTGTACCTGAATCATGCATGTTATGGTTAGGATAGTTACCTGTCAATACTTAGAAGAATGATGACGAATTTAGTAACGTAGAGTAAAATAAAACTGAGCTCTCTGTAGGCTTCGTAGGTAGTTCACCTAACTCAGGCTGACTCCTCTCCTTCTCTCTTTCCAAAGTGTTCTTCCCTCTCTCTGAACCAAACGAAAAGTGAGTCCCTTGCCAGCCTGTCCGTTCCCCTAAACCCTTGTCCGTGGAGTTTCCTCCACGCTGACACGTGAGTTATCCTTCCTAGTATTCTCCGCAGCTTGCTGCTTGTCAAACCTTTTGTAAACCTTTCAGCCTCCATACATCAGGAAGTTTGCTTAATGCACGACAGTGCATATTTCACACACCTGAGAGGAATGGACAGCTGGTAACTAACAAGTGAAATAAAGTATAATCTTAAGGATTGAACGAGATGAACGTGACGTGTCCAATTGTATCTTGTGAACTAGAGCGAGTTTTTATTTCTGTGCATACAAATATCCTTACCCAAAACATAATAAGTTTCAAAGTTAAAAATTTGAGATCATGTTGTAATCAAGTGCAATCATGGTATGTAAAGAGCGCAATTTTTCTTTATTTATAAAAAAGTTTGAAAGTAAATAAGATTGTGTGGATACAAGTTTAGATCTGAATTTTTTACATTTATTACAACATGTTAAATCGTATGAGCTGAAAAAGAGCAAATATCTTTCTACATGTAGGTCTTTTGCGGTAACTGAAACAAAACATTTTAAAAAGGTAATGTGTTTTTCTAAAGTGTATATTTATTTGCAAAATTTGCACTTTTTATTGCATGTTTGCCCAAAATATGTGTAATCTGTTTGTAAGGTAATTTACAGCCAAAGTAACAGTAAAAGTAACGTCTAGTTACTTTCCAAGTAACAGGAACTGTAAGGGAGTTACTTTTTAAATTAGTAACTAATAGTTACTCAGTTACTGACAAATTATAATATAAATACTGCATAATATACAGAAGGAAAAAATATAATCTCCTAACCCTACTAGGAACACCTGAAATCCGGAATGAACAGAGTTTTCTGAAAACAAAATATTTAACAGTCCCTCCATTTCACATTAACAGCCAGTGCAAATAATATATCTCTACTCTCCTGCCATCTGGTGTCCAATACATGACATGCACCTTCGACCTGTTCCTTTTACGTGATTAAAAATTCATGCATGTATGTCAATATGGCTTTTTCAATTTATTATTACCGCTCTGATAATTATCGACTGAAACATTGTTACCTGTTCGTGGAAGCATTAATGCATGTCGTTCTCGTCGGCGGGGGAAAATGAATTAGTGAACCCAACGAACTTATTATTAATACATGATTGGGTTCATTACCTATAGTACCTTTGTACAGATCATTTTTCATCGGAAACAGAGTAAGTAATATTTACATCATAGTAAATGCAATCTCCAAACCCAAATCTCAAATGAAAAAAGCAAATATATACAATGAGCTCAGATAGAAGACAGAGCAACATAATTACCATTAAAAACACGAAGAAATATGATAACGTTAAATTGGGAGAGATTAAATTCGCTATGCGAAGAGCCGTCACCACATAGGATATAGCGATTTCGTGTTTATGTGTGGCCCATACGGTGCATTATATTGCTTTGTACCATCAAATAAACTAAGTGCCAACTTTGTATCTTCTGCTGGCGAGGGTGGCTTTAAAAGGAGAACTTAAGTGATAGGGGTGCCAAAGTAAATTCTTTGCAAGGGGGGGATATGGGTGCAAATAGAAAAAAATGTGTCCTGAAGTGAGATAAATATATTGTCATGTTTACGAAGGGCGAGAAATGAACAGAACTAACGACGCAAGACACAGAATGAGAGATGGGGGAGAGAGAAAGAGAGAGCGAAGATCAAGAACAAATACAGAAAGAGAGGGAATTAGAGGAGAGAGATAATGAAGTGAGACGAGGAAAACCAGGAATGCTAGAAAGGAAACGAGCCAGAGAAACTGAAATAAATAAAAGAAAGAAGACAGATATGTAGAGAGAAGCTGAAAGAAATGGAAGTGTCATGCACAAGGCAAAGATAGAGAGATAAAAGAAGATCGTCATGTGATCCACAGAGGGTGAGAGGGAAAAGCAGTAAAGAAGGAAATGAGACAGAAAACGGAGAAGAAAATATGGCTAAGATATATTGAGCAAAGGAAGGAATATGCATGGAGAGGACGATAAATAAGGCCAAGAAGAAAGCCAAAAATGTAAACATCCAAGAAAAGATAGAAAGCCAGAAATCTAAACATCCAAGAAAAGATAGAAAGCCAAAAATCTAAACATCCAAGAAAAGATAGAAAGCCAAAAATCTAAACATCCAAGAAAAGATAGAAAGCCAAAAATCTAAACATTCAAGAAAAGATAGAAAGGCGAAAATCTAAACATCCAAGAAAAGATTAAAAGGCGAAAATCTAAACATCCAAGAAAAGATAGAAAGCCAAAAATCTAAACATTCAAGAAAAGATAGAAAGGAGAAAATCTAAACATTCAAGAAAAGGTAGAAAAGCGAAAATCTAAACATTCAAGAAAAGATAGAAAGCCAAAAATCTAAACATCCAAGAAAAGATAAAGCCAAAAATCTAAACATCCAAGAAAAGATAGAAAGCCAAAAATCTAAACATTCAAGAAAAGATAGAAAGGCGAAAATCTAAACATTCAAGAAAAGATAGAAAGCCAAAAATCTAAACATCCAAGAAAAGATAGAAAGCCAAAAATCTAAACATTCAAGAAAAGATAGAAAGGCGAAAATCTAAACATCCAAGAAAAGATTAAAAGGCGAAAATCTAAACATCCAAGAAAAGATAGAAAGCCAAAAATCTAAACATTCAAGAAAAGATAGAAAGGCGAAAATCTAAACATTCAAGAAAAGGTAGAAAAGCGAAAATCTAAACATTCAAGAAAAGATAGAAAGCCAAAAATCTAAACATCCAAGAAAAGATAAAGCCAAAAATCTAAACATCCAAGAAAAGATAGAAAGCCAAAAATCTAAACATTCAAGAAAAGATAGAAAGGCGAAAATCTAAACATTCAAGAAAATATAGAAAGCCAAAAATCTAAACACCCAAGAAAAGATTAAAAGGCGAAAATCTAAACATTCAAGAAAATATAGAAAGCCAAAAATCTAAACATTCAAGAAAAGATAGAAAGGCGAAAATCTAAACATTCAAGAAAATATAGAAAGCCAAAAATCTAAACATCCAAGAAAAGATTAAAAGGCGAAAATCTAAACATCCAAGAAAAGATAGAAAGCCAAAAATCTAAACATTCAAGAAAAGATAGAAAGGCGAAAATATAAACATTCAAGAAAAGATATAAAGGTGAAAATCTAAACATCCAAGAAAACATAGAAAGCCAAAAATCTAAACATTCAAGAAAAGATAGAAAGGCAAAAATCTAAACATTCAAGAAAAGATAGAAAGGCGAAAATCTAAACATCCAAGAAAAGGTAGAAAGCCAAAAATCTAAACATTCAAGAAAATATAGAAAGCCAAAAATCTAAACATCCAAGAAAAGATAGAAAGCCAAAAATCTAAACATTCAAGAAAAGATAGAAAGGCGAAAATCTAAACATTCAAGAAAAGGTAGAAAAGCGAAAATCTAAACATTCAAGAAAAGATAGAAAGCCAAAAATCTAAACATCCAAGAAAAGATAGAAAGCCAAAAATCTAAACATCCAAGAAAAGATAGAAAGCCAAAAATCTAAACATCCAAGAAAAGGTAGAAAGCCAAAAATCTAAACATCCAAGAAAAGATAGAAAACCAAAAATCTAAACATTCAAGAAAATATAGATAGCCATAAATCTAAACATCCAAGAAAATATAGAAAGCCAAAAATCTAAACATCCAAGAAAAGATAGAAAGCCAAAAATCTAAACATCCAAGAAAAGATAGAAAGCCAAAAATCTAAACATCCAAGAAAAGATAGAAAGCCAAAAATCTAAACATTCAAGAAAATATAGAAAGCCAAAAATCTAAACATCCAAGAAAAGATTAAAAGGCGAAAATCTAAACATCCAAGAAAAGATGGAAAGGCAAAAATCTAAACATTCAAGAAAAGATAGAAAGGCGAAAATCTAAACATTCAAGAAAAGATAGAAAGGCGAAAATCTTAACATTCAAGAAAAGATAGAAAGGCGAAAATCTAAACATTCAAGAAAAGGTAGAAAAGCGAAAATCTAAACACCCAACAAAAGATAGAAAGGCGAAAATCTAAACATCCAAGAAAAGATAGAAAGCCAAAAATCTAAACACCCAAGAAAAGATTAAAAGGCGAAAATCTAAACATTCAAGAAAAGATAGAAAGCCAAAAATCTAAACATTCAAGAAAAGATAGAAAGGCGAAAATCTAAACATTCAAGAAAATATAGAAAGCCATAAATCTAAACATCCAAGAAAAGATTAAAAGGCGAAAATCTAAACATCCAAAAAAAAGATAGAAAGCCAAAAATCTAAACATTCAAGAAAAGATAGAAAGGCGAAAATCTAAACATTCAAGAAAAGGTAGAAAAGCGAAAAGCTAAACATTCAAGAAAAGATAGAAAGCCAAAAAACTAAACATCCAACAAAAGATAGAAAGGCGAAAATCTAAACATTTAAGAAAAGATTAAAAGGCGAAAATCTGAACATTCAAGAATAGATAGAAAGGCGAAAATCTGAACATACAAAAAGAAAGATAGAAAGGTGGAAAATGAAAGAAATAAATGGGATGACGGAAGAATAAGTCAGCATTTTCTCCACCCCCTATATAAGGTCAAGGGACCTCTCCCTTTCCGGGGGCACACATATAAGCGACAATTCGCTCAATCTAAAACTGGCAGAAAGAAAATGTACCTGTTGCTTTCCCCTCAGACCCAATCCTACCATGTACTTCGTCGTCTTCACCACCAGATGACGCGCATCATCAGGTAGAAGTTTTGGAGGAATTCACTAAACTTGGTAATTTTGAGAATCCTCCAGGAACTGAGTAATTAGCAAGCGCCGTAAGCAACTCAATTGGTTTGTTTAGTTCCTCCCTTGAGGGCAAACAAACTTGACTAATTTGCTACACTTTATGCTTTGCTATCCCCCTATGTGCTGAACAGAGATGGAAAACTATGTTTACTGGTCTCTTCTGCTTTTGCAAATATTTTCTTTTCCCAGCAGGATTCTCGCGCCAAATAACCGAGCCGTGGCCGACTTACTGTAGTGCGAAAATGAGCGTATCACTCCGCGAGAAGGCTAATACTGCAATAAAGCATGTAACCTATGCGAATTAGACATTCTAAGTGGAAAATAGTAAGAAAATAGAGCTGATGTTTGTATCAGTGACGTTCACAGTGTTGAACACAGCTTTTGCTGTCATATTGGAAAGTTTTTTACTCATATTTCATTGACAGCTGTAGACCCTGCAAAAACTTTCGAGCAAGAAATACGGTATTCTGTTCGAAATTAAGGTTCTTGTTCATAAACCTTTCCAACATTTTCACATTTTGATGCAATCGATGTTATAAGTCATCATCAAATTGGCTGTTATAGTAAAGATCAACCAGGAAGGCGTTTGAAGAGTGAACACAACGTATCTTATTAGAATATTGCAACCGATCTCATCAGTTGTGTATCTATCATGTCTTTTGTGGAGATTAGACAGTCTACGTGAATTCATTGAAAAAGGTTGTTGTAACAACAGCCTAATTTGATTGGGATAATAAGTACTCACGTCTGACAACAGATGGTACTTTCTGTAAAAAACGTACCTAAGAGATTTTGAAGGGTGAATAAGTTTTAATTATACTGACACATTTGAAAAAGAAATAGCTTTATTAAACTGGTAGTTTCTTACATACAAAAATGCCAACATTATTTCTTTAACTTGCGGTTCATCAAAACGTAGGCCTTGCTACAATTTTTCGTCTGTCCACAATTTCATGTAATTAAAATAATGCAATTTCAGCACTTAAAAGGTATAATTACAAAGTGGTGATGGCATGCCGTAAACTCTTTAGAAATACAAAAACGCAATCGCTGAAGAAATAGTGGTAACATGTAAATTATATGTGATTTTTATGTACCATCCTTCATCTTCTATGGTTCTGAAATTTTGAAACATCTAGCTAGATATGAATCATTGTCTTGGTCTGTATAAGGCAAAAAGAAAAAAAAGATATCCGCTTTGCATTGGTCCGTATATGAAGGTACATAGGGGATGTGCAAGTATGGAGTTGCACATTCTGGATCTCGAACATTGTAGAGGTGATGTGATCAATTATAAGATCCATCGGCCTTAATCACCCTCTCAGGCACTGGTTTACGCAGGATTTTTTTTTCTGGAGGGGCTGGAATTGTAATGGTGATAGTGCATATAGCTGTCTACTAGGGCGATGGTATACACAATAATAACTTTATATTTCGTATATATGGCAATCTAGGACAATTTTAATGGGGTTTTGTATTTGCCACTCTAGTTTTGCCTAGTTCTTCACAGCTTTTATTTGAAAAATTTGATTTTTCTCAAAGTTTTGGAGGGGGCTGTAGCCACATCAGTCCCTCTCTGCGTACGTTAGTGCTTCCAGGTACTCATTGATGTAAGTGGCAGAGCTACTTTATGGAGATACAATGTCGGAACCTTCTCACCTGAGATCAGAGATCATCCACGAATGGTGTAGATTTCACTCCTTCAGAGTGACGCCTTTGAAGCATTTCTCACACATTTACCCAGTCCCTGGCGTGCAAACGAGGGCCAAGACTAGTTCCAGCGCACAACATGGCAACGTTCACCATACGGTGTTGCGTAGTCCGGGCGTCAACCGACCCTGCGAACATAATTAGACCATTTTCATCCCTGATCTCTCCAACAGACATTGATGCCGTTCTTGAACCTCGCATTACATTGTGGAGACCGACTGCATAGCAAGAACCCGATTGTCGTAAATCTCCTAACAATTTCAGTGGCAAGCATACATTTGACAACAGCGTGATTTTTTCCAGACGCCTTGTTTTGTGGCTCCAAGTGTAGGCTGCAGTCTCCCATACGGGCTTTCCATAACTTTTTCACTCCTACAAGACAATCAAAGATTCATGTAAATGCTACAACTAGGTATGTTGAAAGAAAATATTAGAACTTTGACTTACTAGAAAATAAATGAACATTCGTATCTCATTTAAACTTTTAAATACTTCTTGCGAGCATTACATAAATTAACACTCGGCTATAGCTATCTAGGAATCTGTGTTGATTTATAATCATTATTTAATACTGTACACTGTCCAGGGAATCTTGGGAACAATCAACAAAACCAAGTCTCTTCGCAAGCAGTAACTCGAGAGGGCTCGACCGATGTACACGAGCGAGGGAACGGGATTGTGTGGAGGGGAGAAAGCGACTGCGGCTTCCAGCTATTTGTGTCAGCGTGTACAGCTTTGCTCCGACCACCTCCTTCCTATTCATCTGCGCGACCTTGCTTCAGAGATTACCGGGATAGAGTATATGTAAAAATCGGAAATTCTCGTCAGTGGTGTATTTATGGGAGTTCCATTTTTTTAGTTCTGTCATGATTATATTTCTGTTATACCTCAGGTTAGTTAGTCACATTGAAATATCAACTTTTAAATCAACTTTCTTCCACCCATGGAATTTTAAGGATCTCAAGCCCTTCTCTTAAATACGGCACTCCGCCTCGTACAATATCCATACAAAGATTTTCTTTGCCGGAGCTTTTTGCGTACGATTCATTCTTCACAAGCCACGTAGTGACAAAAATGGCAAAAGGAATAAAGTTTCAGAAACGACTTTTGGAAAAGTAGAACTCTGAATAAAATTCAGCACGAAGAGTGGAGAAAAAGTTACGTATCCTGGCGACGGAGGAAGAGGCATAGAAGACATGGATCTTCCTTGTCGGTCTCTACAGTTCAAAGGATCAGACGAAAAGGAATAAATTGTCAAGGGAAAGGCACGACACGGGAAATTCAAGAAAGGAGAGATTTTCAATTATTCCTCTGCCTTGAATGAGGCGCCTCTGATTCGTATTGACATGTTCAATATTAAGCGAGCATTTCGTATTGCATCCTACCCTTTCATGCTGCATTCCGATATCTCCAAGTTGCATTACTCGAGTGTGCATTATTCAATAGTAGAAGATGCATTTCCGGTGAAGGTTAGCTTTCGGGTAAGTAAACAGACTTGGGAATTTCGAAATGTTGTGACGGAATTATTGATTTCGTTTGTAGTGCCTAACGTAAGGGGTGAATATGGCTCGTTTCGACTGGATGCTAACGAGGCCATTATTTAAAAATAAATACGAGAACGAGACTTGATGACACGAGACCGAGACTGGCGTTTGTAAAATCGAGAGGGATCGTAACCTGATAGCCTCGTACAATTCTAGACGTTTTAGATTTCGAATGACATTTCGCTTAAATCCTACTTGTTCATTCAAGTATGAGGGCATTCAACGAAAAGTAGTCCCAATTCCCAAATTATTCTTTTTATATTGAATTAAAGTTTATATGTTTGTGAATGCATATAATTTGCCTATTTCACCAATAAAAAATATTTACACCTTTGTCGTGTATTCACACGCAGAGGTTAATTGATTCGCACACGTAGGTACTTCACAGTATGAAGATAAAAACGAGGATACAAAATAACGATTTAATACTAAACTTACAATAACCATTTCTAAGATGGCTGAACTCACAATTTTATCAATAACAACTTTACAAACAATTGAATATCGATTCAGATATTATGCACACTTAACAACCTGTAGTCTACATGCTTCACACACAGTGAAGTAGTCAAACTTTGCTAAGTTTTAGATCTGATTCC
This sequence comes from Lepisma saccharinum, assembly GCF_977018435.1. NCBI lineage: Eukaryota > Metazoa > Arthropoda > Insecta > Zygentoma > Lepismatidae > Lepisma > Lepisma saccharinum. Next base: position 56,791,710 of record NC_139236.1, on the reverse strand, counting down.
GCTAATTAGTGAATCAAATAAAGCAATGGAAAGAAACTCACCATAACCACACTGCTCTCCGATCTTTCTTAATTTCCTTACAAAATTCTCCATTTACTTCCATAGTAATCATTCCAACCCTTAATTCATTTACATCTAACACCTCACTGTCCATATCACCGTCTACATCGTACTTGGATGATTCCTGCAGCCCACATCAGCGACAACAGCAGCATCAGTGTAGGCGGTTTTCTCTAACGGGAAAGAAAGCAACAATATTACTGTAAGAAATTCGGTCACGATGTTTCCCAGTGTTTCAAGTTACAGCGCAATAAAGAAACTAATAGTACTAAACCTTATAGCAAGTACAAGGCTAACGCTGTACAGGCTGTTGAACTTGTTTCTTCGGATGATAGAATCGTGTGTTCAGCCATCTTAGAAATGGTTATTGTAAGTTTAGTATTAAATCGTTATTTTGTATCTTCGTTTTTATCTTTACTGTGAAGTACCTACGTGTGCGAATCAATTCATGTATAAATCTGTCGTAACCTTCGACTTAACCAAAGTTTGCCCTTAAACAAATTTCAACTTGTCAGATGTTAACATAGACGAAACACGAGTCTTGTTTGTCTTCATACACTTCCAACGATGGCCTAAGTTGAGATAGATTAATGTGACAATCAGGCAATAAATGCTTAATCCATTGTCTTCCCATGAGTGGATATTTTATATTTAATTCATTTAATCGGAGAGCAGTGTGGTTATGGTGAGTTTCTTTCCATTGCTTTATTTGATTCTATTTGATTCACTAATTAGCGGAATCAGATCTAACACTATTCGTAAGAAACAAGCCTCAAATTACAATCATTCTTACACACAACGACCATAGGACTCGCCCAATCAATTAGTGAATCAAATAAAGCAATGGAAAGAAACTCACCATAACCACACTGCTCTCCGATCTTTCTTAATCTCCTTAGAAAATCTCCTCTTTGGTTCACCTTTTCATCTGCTTCTGCTTTATCCTTTTCGCAGTTTTGATCTTTTATTTCTTCCATTTGGGCATCAAATTTATTCCTGAGAATGTAGGAAAATATTTGCTGTGGCGTTTTGTCACCTGATGCGTTATATTCGCTTCTCAAAGCTACCAATACTCTCTGCAATAATTCTTCAACGTTGACATGCGTATTCGTATTCAATTGCTCCCGTACAGCACAGTCTAGCTTTGTTTTTACTGTCTGCACGTAGCTCTCGACCTGACCATTGCTTTCAGAATGGTTCGCAGGAGAATGGTATAAATTGACGTGAAGTTCATCACAGAATGTTTTAAATTCTGAAGATGAGAATGGGGGACCATTATCTACCACAATACACTTTGGTAGCCCGAAAATAGCAAAATGTTCAATTAGATAACGCTTTACTTCTTTAAATGAAGTAGACGAAACTCTATCACAATCTACCCATTTGCTGTAGGCATCTACTATTATAATATAAGTAATACTTCTATACACAAAAAAATCCATATGCATCCTTTCCCACAGATGTCTGCATTCAGTCCATGCACTATAGTTCTTAGCACTTGTATTTACATGTACATGTAGCTTGACTGCTGCACAAACTTCACATTTATTTACATATTCTTCAATAGCCTTATCTATTCCTGGCCACCAATATCTCTCTCTGACCATAACTTTCATGTTTACAATACCACAATGATCTTCATGGGCTCTCTGAATAATGTAATTTCGCACTCCTTTGGGAACGACCAGTGTCCGACCCCAATACAGTAACTCATCCGTAATGCTTAATTCTGCCTGTCTTCCTCTTGTACGCCAACAGTTCCTTCAATTCATCTCCTTTGAACACTTTCACATCTGGTGGCCATCCATTCTTGCAATAAGATTTCGTTAACTTAAGGATTTCATCTCGTTTCAAATACGTCAAAATCGCCTGCTTTGCATTCGGCGTAAGCGTAACCTGGTACACAAATTCTTCTTGACTAGAATCATCATCATGTACGTCAGGAAGTGGCAATCTTGATAACATGTCTGCAAGTTCAACCTTTTTAGTACATATTAGTTTATATGTGAAAGAAGCCAAAAATAAGCACCACCTTTGAATGCGTGGCGACGCCATAATAGGAATTGGTTTTTCCATAGCTAACAATTGCTTAGCTGGCATTGAATCTGTCCATATTTCAAACTATCTACCTTGTACGTATTTTTGAAATTTCCTCACTGCATATACGATACATAAAGCTTCCTTCTCATGCATAGGATACTTAACCTCATGCTTATTTAACATACATGAAATACGTTCTATCGTACCTAATTCCCCTTGTACTTTATGGCATAATTGCGAACCTAATCCACTTTGAGATGCGTCACACTGTATAATAACTTCTTTATTCAGGTCGTATGGAACAAGGACCTTGGTATTTTGCAAAGCCAGTTTAGCTGCCTCAAATTGCCGCTGACAATCATTTGTCCATTGCCACCGCACATTTTTCTTCAATAAATTGTAAAGATCCGACAAGATAACTGACCGATTAGGCACACATCTTCTGTAAAAATTTATACCTCCAAGGAAAGCCTTTAATCGTTTGGTGTTGCAAGGCTTTGGACATTGTATCAATGCATGCAGCTTCTTTTCAGAAGGATGTATTCCTTCTTTACTTAAAGTTAATCCTAAATAATCAATTTTGTTTTTGAAGAATGAACACTTGCTTAAATTAACCTTAACATTGTACTCATTCAAACGGTTTAAAACTTCTGGATACTGCTTGTTCTAAACCCTTGCTAACAATAAGTAAGTCATCTTGGTATGGAATGACAAAATTTAATCCCTGTAGTATCCTTCAATAGTTCTTTGAAATATTTGTGATGCGATCCGTACACCAAATGGCAATCTAGTATGTTGTACTAATCCCCATGGGGTATTCATTATTAGTAACTGTTTGGCTTGATCATCAAGTTTTATTTGAAGGTAAGCACTTCTGAGATCCAAGGTAACAAATACATCACGTCCATTAACTTTTGGAAACACTTCGTCTATCCTGGGCAATGGATAAGTTACGTTTTCAACATATTTATTCACAGTGTTCTTGAAATCGCAGCAAAGCCTCAAATTACCATCATTCTTACACACCACGACCATAGGACTCGCCCAATCACTTGAGTCAATCTTTTCTAGTGTGTATTGCTCGATTAATTTGTCTAATTCAGACTTAACTTTCTCACGTAAACCATACGGAACATTATAATTTTTTAAAAAAAATTGGTGTAATGCCTTGTTTCATTGGAATCGTGGCGGTAAAATGTTTAATTGGCTGCGACAAATCATTATCGAATAACTCTTTATATTCGTGCCTAATAAATTTTATTAATCCTTGCACATCACAAGATGCAATCAGATTTTCACACTTAACCATCTGTGATTTAATCAAGGCTTGCCCATACACAATTTTCAACTTGTCAGCTGTTAACACAGACGAAGCATTAGTCGTATCCTTCGACTTAACCAAAGTTTGCCCTTAAACAAATTTCAACTTGTCAGATGTTAACATAGACGAAACACGAGTCTTGTCTTCATACACTTCCAACGATGGCCTAAGTTGAGATAGATTAATGTGACAATCAGGCAATAAATGCTTAATCCATTGTCTTCCCATGAGTGGATATTTTAAATCACATGCGACTACATATAAGTCTAATATTTTATCTACATGTTCATAACGAACTCTTACAGCAACCTTTCCTACTAACGGCAAAGTCATATTGCTAGCACATCGTAAAACACAGTCAGCTTCCAGATATTGCAAACCATGCAGTTGACTGTCACAACATGTTTTACTTGCAATCGAAACTTGTGAACCTGTATCTATTTCAAAGTTCAACATAGAATCATTAATATTGAGAGCAATTACATATTCGGACGAAGAAACAAACTTACTAGTAGCTTTATCACAATGAGCTATTTTGATAGGCAATGTAGAATGGTCAGATTTAAGATATGGTTGCGACGAAACTGCACTTTCTTTACAGTGGGACAAACTATACTCAATCGATCTGTCTAGCATCAATTTACTTTCTCCATTTACTTCCATACCAATCATTCCAACCCTTAATTCATTTACATCTAACACCTCACTGTCCATATCATTACAAGAAACAGGTTCAACAGCCTGTACAGCGTTAGCCTTGTACTTGCTATAAGGTTTAGTACTATTAGTTTCTTTATTGCGCTGTAACTTGAAACACTGGGAAACATCGTGACCGAATTTCTTACAGTATCTGCAATGCTTGAAATATTGTTGCTTTCTTTCCCGTTCATTTTTAGTTCCCTCATTATCCGATTGATTTTGTCTGAACCTAAGATTGGATCCACTTGACACAGTATTTTGGAATTTCCAGCTATCCTGTTTTGGATTAGAATTGGCACCGGAGTTCAAACGCGTATCGCCCTTGCACTTATTTACCTTTGCGCGTTAAGTGTTCACAAAATTTACATTGGACTGGACGTAATACTCCTTCATATCTGATTCTAATTTTTCCATTTGCTTAGCTACCTCAAAAGCTTTGTGAAATTCCATTACATTGTCAGCAATGAGTTTCCTACGAATAGTGTTAGATCTGATTCCGCTAATTAGTGAATCAAATAAAGCAATGGAAAGAAACTCACCATAACCACACTGCTCTCCGATCTTTCTTAATCTCCTTACAAAATCTTCTATTTGTTTGTCTTCTTCTTGTACACATTTTCTAAGCTTTAACCTTTGCACAACATAGTTGCTTGATGGACTATAATAAGATTTTAATCTTTGTGCAATTTCCTGATAGGATTTATCATGAGGCAATGCAGGTGCAAATAATTCACGCAGAACTTCATTAACCTAGGAACTTTCTTGTCCTCTGGAATAGCTTGTGTTTGACAATAATTATCAAAGCGCTCCAAATACGCTACTATCGATCCATCTTGGGGATCATATTTATCAAAACCAGATACTAAAGCCATTATACATTTACACTATAACATAAAGCTTAGAAGTGAAATATACTTATCCTCGATTTCTAACTAAATTCTCGTCGCCATGTATAAATCTCTGTCGTGTATTCACACGCAGAGGTTAATTGATTCGCACACGTAGGTACTTCACAGTATGAAGATAAAAACGAGGATATAAAATAACGATTTAATACTAAACTTTCAATAACCATTTCTAAGATGGCTGAACTCCCATTTTATCAATAACAACTTTACAAACAATTGAATATCGATTCAGATATTATGCACACTTAACAACCTGTAGCCTACATGCTTCACACACAGTAAAGTAGTCAAACTTTGCTAAGTTTTATAGCGGCACATACGTAACACATTTCCGTTAATGCTTTTCAGGAATTCAGGCTCTGTCGTCATACTTATTTTTTAAATTTGTTAGCAGATACTACAAGATACTTCATAATTCTAAGAAATCAGTTCATTACGAATATTTTAATGCAATGGTAATTCCAGAACCTTTCACTTTATGTATGAATGTTACATACGCAACGCTGGCATACCGCCATATCTATAAAAGTGACTGTCTATTTAGCTACGGGTCCCGCGATTGTCATGAGTATGGAAGATTTTTTTATATCTGTAATCCAGTGCTCGAAGTAGGAAACAGTTCTCCCAGCCCTTCCCGCGCCACGAAACATTCCATAAAGCATTTCCCTCCCCCGGCTAGTATCATTTGCATAAACGTTCCCCGCACCACACTGTGTCATCTCCATGTTGATCCATACAAGAACCCACCCACCTATCCCGAACTCGACCAAGCCCCCCCCGCTATATTATGCTACATCAATACAGTAAAACTTCGTTAATCCGGACCCCGAACTTCGCTTAATCCGGACAAAAAAAGCAGAATACAAGGTTTTAAATGTGGCTAGAAGTCAACAAGAGAACTTCCCAAAGAAAAGGCAGTCAACCACTGATGAAATTCTGTTTCCCGACTTTGCACTGTACTGTATAGTGTATTTAGGCCTATGCCCCTTAAATACACCATAATAAACGTGTTTTGTTGCTATAAACGGAGTTTTAATGCACTTTCTACTGTTCCTTTAGGTTATTGCAGTAAATCCAGAATTTCGTTAAACCGGTCAACTTATCCTCCCCCATTAGTAAGGATTAACGAGGTTTTACTGTAATTAAATTTTAACTTACTCTTCGTAATATCAACACTGTGTCGGCTATATGTCACCCCAACAAAGAATATATATATTGATTCACGCACAGATAATGTTGGAGGTTGTCGTTTGGGCCTCCCCAGTGGCGCAGTGTTAACGTGGTCGTCTTGTAATCAAGAGATCCAAGATTCGATACGTGGTGGAGGCATATAGAGGTTTGGATCAACTTTAAACAGTAGGTCCAATCCCGGTTAGTCTAAAGTGGACTCAAAATAATTTTGCAGAATTATAAGTGCAGCCGGAATTTTTTTCTTTAGCGTAGGAATAGTTTTCTTAATTTTTAAAAAGTTTATTATGGTTAAAATGCGTCATTATTGGCGTGTTTTGAAATTTGCTTATACGTACGTGCAGTTATATAATAACATGCCAAGGAAATTAGTAAGGGAGGGTTTATACTTTGTTCACACGTCTTAGCAAATAGTTTTACCTGAATTAGATATTGTTTTAGAAATATGTCTCATTTTCTAAAATACTAGAGCTGTTATTAATGCACGGTTGTTACTATTTACTTTATGGTATGTTTATATAGTTTCAGCTTGAACAGAGCTAGCTGAACGTGCTTTAAATTTGTTTAAATACGCAATAGGTCATTTGGGATTTGGATGTGAGATTGTTCCCGCTTTGTTTGCTTTTCTATTTCTCCCCTAATGAATCCACGCGCTTGTCTGCTATTGTTGAAACAAGGGAAGGGACTTTTGTTGACAATAATGGGAACCTGATGGTTTGTTTTCTTTTCTGGTCCCAGTGTTGAGTTTCGTCGGTCTCATTTGGCGTTGTCGAGTTGCCATACTCTTCCTATGGTGAGATGTAGTTTTGTCACTCTGTATTTGTTGCTGACGACTCACAGATGTAGATGTCACGGTTGATAAAAGATGGACATTTTAAAGAATTATGTCGGGCAATTTTAATGGCACCAGGAAAAGAAATAGGTAGGGAAGCAGAAGAGTGATGGTATGATGAAATTGATAAAGGGACACTCATAAATAACATCCATGCCAGCGCCGCGATTCGAACGCGAAACCTCTGGCGTCGTAGAGCGCTGTGCTAACCACTCCGCCACGGATGTCGGCAGTTGTTCAAGTGTCCTGCGGCGGCAGAAAGAGGAGGCTGACTGGAGAAGGTGTTTCCCCCTCTGCCCCCATTTAGCGCCGTTGTTGTGTGGCATGGTATTAAACCTAGATTAGGATGTTTATTTCTGTCATCTTATTTTCCTCTTTTCTCTTTGTTTGGCTGATTCACTCTTCCTTCCCCCATTTTACCATCAGTTCCTCTCTCTCTCTCCCTCTTCCCCCTCTGCGTGTATATCCTAGAACTCTATTTCTCCTTTCCTTTTAATCTTGTTTCAACAGCATTCTCTCTCTCTTTTAACTTTCCTCCCCCATTCTCTCTCATTCTCTTTGTCTCCTGTCTTCCTTCTCATTCTTTATATTTTCTGCTCTTAATTGTTAGATTTTTTGTTTTAAGTCTACTTTATGCACAGATAGGCTAATCGGGACTGGACCTACAGTTTAAAAGGCGATCCGAACCACTGTGGAAGGTGGCTCCACCGGGTATCGTTGCCTCGCTTTGTCTATTTCTGTTTCTCTCTCCTCCTTCTTCATTTATTTACTATTTCCTTGTTTCTTTCTCCATATCTTTATATCTTTTTCTCAATTTCCTTTTTACTTACTCTCAATTTACTTGTTCTCGATTACGTTCTTCCTCTTCAAACCTCATCTCTCTCCGTGGGTACAGTTACACCACGTCAACGTGAGCACGGACTTTGGTTTTCTAGCCATCAATTAGCAGCTTACAACCAGCACTGTCAAACGGCATGTACCAATTAGAAAATCACAAGGCAACATCTGCAACCGGGACTGCTGGCGCGGCCTACATTCTGTGTGAAGTATCAGATGGGGCCACAGGTTAATGTGATGTGAGAATGACCCAAGTGCCTCCCTCGGTTGAAGGTCAATGGGTGATTTATGGAACTTGCGTGGTGGCGAACGTTCGTTTCGTTTCCGATCGATTGGCTGGAACTCCGGTTCCACATGTTACCTAAAGCCGATGCATACGAAGTCTTTTTGGACAGTTATGATCTTCTCACTGTGAGGACAGATTGGAATGGACGACTGTTAGCAGCTCAATACCGCTACAAAGCAAGTACTCTGCCTTCGTAGTTCTGCAACATGTGGGTGAAAAACCAACCTAGCCGAACCGTAATCCCGATCTCAATCCAACTGAGAATCTTTAGATGAGCTGAAGCGACAGTTGTGTGCTAGTCTTACATGACGATCCACACATTATGATGCCCATGGTTTCGACACCAGTTACCCTGTTGCCCGTCTCTAAAGCGCTGTTTTCTGTAAGATGTCCGATCTATTTTTACTGTTATAGTCCAAAACCTTCTGCAGAGACGTTCTTGGAGGTGTTTCCGTGCATCACGAAGCCGCATGAGAGATCACTCACCTAAGAATACTAAATATATTTACAACTCAGTTTTAATATTTTGCTTTCCGATGGAAAAATCTGTTTCTACAAGCTGTTTTGGAACAGTTTTGAAAATGGTGCCCTACTATAATCAAATACTGCACGCCGGCGACATACATGAAAAAGAAGACCGGTACATAAACATAAGATCAATATCAAAGAAATAATCATTTAATATGATTTATTTGATTTGATTCGTTGCCTTAAGTCCACTTTATGCACAGATGGGCTAATCGGGACTAGACTTACAGTTTAAAGTATTCTTTTAAAATTTTGTTTAGATTCAGCTTTTTTTACTTGGAGTATATACGAACTCCATTCTCGCATCAGAGATATGATATGTAAATAATAATGCCTAAAATTACACTAATTGTGTATAGGAATGGGATTTCCGGGAAGTATAGAACCACCCTAGATACTTTGAAAATATCAATACAGAACTTGAAAAACAGTGATGGAACGTAGTTTTCCTTTCCCCGACAGAACTTTATAAAGGCTGTTAGCCCCGCCCACTTTATCAGAATGAGTGCGCACGCCTATGCTTCCCAGACCTAATTATGTTTTACCGACAAGGCCAACAGTTTGATGCACAGCATTTTACACAACGTATTAGTCAACGTATGCAACGGAACCCGGCCAGCGAGCCTCTAACCATGCAGAACGTCGGCAAGAGTGCTGCTGATAGTTTCAGAGACGAGCAGAAGCCAGAAACCACACGAAATGATTGGACAAGAAGTGCAGGACGACTCGCTCTCAAGCTACTCATGCGTAAACGTAGAAAATTTATTAATTTAATCAACTTGTTCACGTAACTAATTAGAAACCATTAGAAAATAGAAAGCTGTCATCAGTTAATGTGGCCACAAATAAACAAAGGACAAAATAATCACATTCATTAATGCTTGCTGACATTGGGGATGGATCATCCTTGTAGGACGAACCTTAAACACAAACTGAGAGCAATTAATTAATTACTTACTGAACCATAGCTACGAGCGGCCTAATTAGACCTGAACAGGATACTTTATTATGGATAAACGAATCCTGTGTAGCAACGCTCCACAGTTCCCTTTGAAATGAAAATACGGTTGTTACTTTTGAGAGAAAAGCTTCTCCATTAACGAAAGTATGCTTGTTAATCTGTTCCTATTTTAGCTTGTTCAAGAGCAATGACACGTTGACTAGGAAACACGAATTTTCTAATACCCGTATTTAATGCACGTCTGAAAATAACATTGTGTATACCTGGCAACCCTATCTTAACTTTGTACCGGGATGGTTTGGAAGCAAATGTAACGTTACCATGTCGAAGTACTTTTGCATTCAGAAATAATGCTCGATTTCCATATCCCACGACTTTTTGTGCACACATCAAGATACAAACTTCTACGTAGTGCAGTTTCCATATTGTTTCACACTATACATACACGGACACTCGGTTATATTGATCAAATTGGAGCTGTAACAACATAGAAATGTCCGTGACTGTACAAGTTCCACATGTTTTCAAATTACTTGACTATGATCACGGACATAGACCGAAACTTTTCTAAGTGGGGAGAGACAAAATTTTAAAATTTGGTTCTGAAGTGAAATATATTTGTTATTTGTTTATTGAAACTGTGACGTCAGTTTAAGGTTCATCGTAAAATAGCAATACTCACAGAGAAAGGACGGCGGCAAATATATGCATGAAAGAACAAAGGAAAATAGAGGGGGTAAAAAGATTGACAGAGAGAAAGTGAAATGTAGAAAACGAGAGAGAAAAAATAAGAGGAATAATGAACAATATACAACCAGAGAAAAAATGGAGAGAGACAGTACGCAAGAAGAAAGAGATCTCCTGAGTAAGAAAGAAACCGTTATATCTACAGATACAATACGGAAAGAGGACAAAAGGAATATAAAGATAAGATGGAGAGTAAGCAATTTACAGATATTTCATGTGGATTTCAGTTTCAAACAAAAATTATTGTGTTAATGTGTAACCTAGTAGTATCTGTATTTCTACACGATGTACCGTTTTAGGTTAAAGTAGTAAGATTTATCTCAATAAATGAGCGTTTACAATAGCGCTTTCAGCTTTCCAAGTTACTAACCATAACTGGAAGGGATATTTATAAACGTACACGTACATCCATGCGCATACCAGCGCTCGAACCAGAGGCATTAGTACCAGACAACAGTAGAAAATCAGGGAGGAAACTGCAAAACCGGATATGCTTAACAATCTCGGCTAGTTTCTGGCCTACGAAGCTGCAGCTATGTGATACAGTAGTAGCATCAATATAATTTTCCAGCTTATTTACATGTTCCTTTCCACAATTGAAAGTTTCAATGCCAGATATTCTCTCACTGCAGCATGGGAACGAGAAAAATCCACCAAAAGAAGTAAATTCACGGTTCTCTGTTTCACAAACTCTCGGGACAGAGAAACTCTCCGAGAACCTAAGGTAGCGAGAGGTATTCGTGAACGTGGAGCATTCGCAAACACACAAGTATGAAGCTTCCGTATATTGAGATACATAAAAATTGTTTGAACTCCTAGTTTTATGATTAATTGCCCGACGGGGTTTATATTTTGGCTTTCAGAATGTTTGGTAAATAGGTTTTCTTGGTCTTTTAGTTAAATCGACCTCTTTAAGAAGTAAAAAAACTTCGTACGTAACATATTTTTTATGTAATACCAAATGTGTTCACCATTACCCCACGACGATGGGTAAGGGCAAACATTGCCATATTTCATATATTGTAATAATCCTAAACCAGAATTCAGTGTAACATTGTCTGTGAACAATAAAATTATTAATCACAAAATACTGAATAAGTGAAGCATGATTCGAAGTATTTTAGTTGTTAACAAGTAACCCACAACGCTCATCTCCCTTAAGTGTTCACCATTACCCTACTCTCCCTTGTATCAAACAATTCGCTCAAGACGTGAATTGCAAGAGGTACAGAGAAATTAATACATTAGTGGAAGACAGGATGAAGTGTAGAAATTCAACAAAGTAAGAAAAACATTTCAAACAAATTCCACATTCCTCTTCTGTAGGGGCGTAAGGGATGACTTTCCACGTAGTACACCTAATTGTCAACCTCATTTCCACGTAGACACCCAGGACTGCAAACTAACGAGGCTCTGGCGTGTGGACCTACAGCCAGTATAATCTCCGCAGGACTGTGTGTGTGTTGTCCTGTGTTTCCTTATGTGTGCTGGGTGTCCCTTTACAGTCTCAGCTTTCAACCGAAGTCAAAATATTTTAATATTTTAAGTTATACGACATTATAGTTATGTTGTTTTAGTTCTGGTAAAGGACTGAATCCCGTATAACGTGACGGGAGCAAAATAGCCTAAGTTCTGACGCGCCCAAAATTTTAAATTCAAATTCAAATCCTTTGCTATAATTACGAAGCAGGAAACGGAAACAAGGAACAAAGAAGAGAAGATGGAGATATGAAGTGAGCAGAGAAATAACCAGGAGGGAGAGAAGAGTAAAATTTTCCAATGGCAAGAAAAGAAGATCTTGAGCAAACCAACCTCAGGGCTGAACACTTAAGAAGAAGAAGAAGAAGAAGAAAGGGTTAGGAAGTAGAACAGCACACAAAACCGGAAAAGATTTCAGAATTCCTGATAAACAACAAGAAACACAGGAAAAAATGTTTCTCGATTTATTTCATCCTTCAGAAGCGCATCAATTTCTAACACTTTGAAAACTTGTCATAAAGTTACCGCATCCGCTGACGTAGAAAAAATCTGTAAATTCGTGGAAATGAATTTTGCATGAAGCCTGTCTGCAAAACTTTGAATATAAATATTGACAGAGATAACAAGCGCGCAAAACTTTCTTGAAATCCCGAGAGAGCCGGAAGCTGTCAGAGCTTTGAAAGATAAACAACCTCTGCGCATCAGGGCAACGAACTATCTATTTACATGGGTATTATAACAACAATGTTACCAAACATTCTAGTATCGACAGTGGCGTTCCCAAGGGGGGTCTTTTGGAGGGAGGGCCATAAACCGTTTTTGACAGAACATTCCTAAACAAGGGAACATCAAATGTGAGAGAAGAATGCCATTTTTTTGGGCCTACACTAAAAAAGTAAAACGTAACTAGCTTTTATGAAAATTTTGACACCTCACTGAGTTAGGCGCTAAAATCTGGTAATAAACGTTAATTGTTGAACTTAATATGGGCGTACAATGTGTGAAGAACTAAAGCTAAACTAACTGTAGTGTACAATCTTTTGTCTGTACACTCTTATAAAGTCGAAAATTAGTTGTGAAGTAGAAATGCACAATGTATAGGCTTCCACTATTCCCACTTTTGTGTCTTTACATAAAGAAGAACTGTGGCATCATTTTATATAAGTATTTTCCTACTCCTCCTGTCTGTATTCCAGGAATAATGTTTAATGTGTAAGCCAATTTAAGTGTCATAAAAAGAACGGAAAACCTTCCGATTCCGATGCATATACTCTGATGCCGATTAGAATATCTGTTTTGTTACGAAACGTAAGAAAATAGTTTTAACTTGCGTTGAATTCACTATAGAGAAAAACATTATTTGTATTTTTCTTATCTTACGTCGCTTTCCCACCATTCTTGGTTAATCGCGACGAAGAGGATAAATGTAGTATATCCAAGATTATTGTGTAATCACATATTTATTGAAGCGTAACGTAAAGTGCCACATGCTCATTCTAAAGTGCCTGAAAACACAATTGGATGCGAAGCTAAGACCCCACACATTCTCGATCTCAGCCATATGAAGATGGTGTGTCGAGCACCACGCTCCGGTTGCTTTTATCACCAGAAATGCCTCCATGAATCCATTTATTAGAGGAGAACCGCTTCATGCAGGGACAACTCTGGAAAGTTCCGTCCACAGATCCCCCACCCTGAAAATTGAACCCGGGCCTCCCCCTTAGCAGTCAGGCGCTCTATCGACCGGACCTCTCCGGGTCTTATTAAGCACAAATTCGGATCAACTCTGGTAAGTAAAGTATGGAATCAAATGCCTCTATACTGCAAAAAGGAGAGAAATTTGACCAAATTTAAACAACATATTAGAACATCGTGCCATATTCACCTCATTGCCTTCCTCCCATATGCTAGCTGCAAAATTGTACGCTTTTCTCATTTCTAAGTATTTGTAATTATCTTAATTGGGTGATTTCCTATATTTTGTATATTTATAAATTGTGAGTTAACAGTTTATATTAGGACAAAAAACTGTTTTATACAGTTAGAAAATAAGTAAAACTGACTTATTACTTAAGCTTAATTAGACTCCAAATAAATGAATAAATAATAATAATCTAAAATATCAACGAATTACAGTAACATGACACTCAAATTAATTATTCATCCTGCATATTTTTCATATTCCAATTAAATCTACATATTTTAACTTAAATTTAATTACAATCCATTACACATAATACATACTTCAGAAAAAAAACTAATGAAACCCCGCCATTCATTCTCGGAGACCCTGTATTTTGGGCTTTTTAGAATTATTGTTACGTATTTCTACAATATGAATAAGCTCAGAGCCATGAATGTTACTGTATATGTTTCGTAGAAACGTGTTCATTGCCAGCAGATTGTGGAACGGAAATTTGCAATCAAACAGAATGAAACGATCATATATTACAAACGATTCGAACCCAGGACTCCTAGTAGACAGGCAACCACTTCATCACAATGGCTGCCTTACACTCCATATTCTGGATTTGAAAATATAAGATCATCATTTTCCCCTTCATAATACATAGATGTTTGTGAAATAAGAGGTTTGTAATCGCAATTCTTTCGTTGTTTGATAAATATATTTAATTTCATTAAATATTTAGTATTTTGATTGTAAATATGCGATAATTTGTATTTTGAAAGTTTGCATACTTTCGCAATGTTACATGTTGAACTACATATTTATGCACCAGAAGGGTGCTAGGCTATTTGCGAAACCCAAAGCCAAGATACTAAAATGGAGAAGAAAAATCGATGTGCCAAAAATTGTTCGTTTGAATAAGAAGATGGAGTTTCAGATATTGGCAACCTGATTTCAATGCACCTCCCCAGACGGAAAATTCTAAATAAATCCCTACTAAACAGGTCTCTGATCTTCGTACCTTTCGCCTTCAAAACACTGAAGGCTGCTGATGACGTGCGCGAAGGACGGTGTAATCCATTGTAACAATGCGGGTGTTGAATTCTGAACACTGAGCGCCCCCACCCAAAGCCCCTCCTTCCGTGGTCGGCTGAAAGGGACGAGCTATTCATCCACGGCCTTGGAACGACCACCGAGTGACATTGAGCGCTCCAAATTGGGTGACTTACCCACTTGTTGAGCAGCTTGAAAGGAGGAGGCAGGCTTGCAAACGAAGCGCTCGACGAAATAACTAAACTTGGTCACTTGCGCTGTCTGCTTAGAGCTTCTTCTAAGGCTGCAAGACCGGGTTTGTATACTCTTTCCAAACTATCTCTGGAGCAAACGAATGAAACCAAGTCTCTGCGCAAATAGTGACGCGAGACGTGAGAGGGAATGGGATTGCTTGGAGGGGCAAAGTGATTGGCGTTACCATACCAGCCTTCGCAGCAGCTTGTACTGCTTCGCTCTACCCTGTAGATTTCCCACCTTCTCTGTCGGCTTTGCTCCAGAGATAGTTAGCCGGGACATAGTACACAATTTTAAACTCTACAGCTTTGCTCACTTGAAATACTCAATTCTACAACCCGTTTCTCTTGACAATGCACGTTCCTATTGAAATTTTCAAGCTTGATCTGGACGCAGTAGAGCCTTGGGCAACGTTAAACAATCCATTACATTGATCATTCATCCCAGTATCCCTGTCTCCTTGTTATCGAAGGATCCAGGGTTCTATCTCTGGAACGTACAGTCACCCGCAATAAAAATGGGACACCTAGATCCTGAAACACTCGCTTCCCTGCAAGGCGTTTTGCGTATTGCCTAACTCTACAGCGGTGGTAGAAGTTGCCATTGAAAATTGAATATGAAAATCCACTTATCGCCGTAGAGTTAGGCAACACACATAACGCCTTCCAGGGAAGTTTGTATTTCAGGATCTAGATGTCTAAGTTTTATTGCCGTTGGCTGTACATTGCATAATGGCTCCGAAGTGAAAATATGAAGATAGCTATACTATTCGTGAGTTCTCGAACGCAGAGATTGTTCATTTAATAATAGATTTGGTGTTTTAAGTCCACTTTGTGCACAGTAAGGCTAATCTGGACTGGATCTACAGTTTATAGTGGGATCCGAACGACTATTTTCCTCCACCGGGTATCGAACCTGAAATCCCTTGATTACAAGGCAACGACGCTACCACTGCGCCATCGGGGAGGCCCTCATTTAATAATAGATTTTTAAGTTTGTCTTTGAAGTTGTAACGATTGGTAAGGGACGTTATGGAACGAGGAAGTTCATTCCATGCCCTTGTAAAGGATGTAGCGTCGTCGCCTTGTAATCAAGGGGTCCCGGGTTCGATTCCCGGTGGAGGCACAGTGGTTCGGATCCCACTTTAAACTGTAGGTCCAGTCTCGATTAGCCTTACTGTGCATAAAGTGGACTTAAAACACCAAATCAATCCAATCAATCCAATCGAATGTAAAGGATGTTTCAAAAACCACTAGTGTCTGCTTTAGAAGTTCAAGTTCTGATTTTCCCTTCTCTTATAGGCATGTATTTCCCTTCTCAATTTTAATTTCTAGAAGAGATTTTCAGGCGTTCTTGTTTCTAAGAAACTATGATTAAAACAATATAGATGAAGTTTTCGGCTTCAGGTCATGTACAGAATTTTGTTTGGGTGTAGGCTTGGGAGGATATGATCATATTTCCTTACGTGCTTATCTCCAAACATGTATTTGTCGTCCGGTTTTCCTCAAATACCCTATGTGTGTGCAGGACACGCACCTACAATTGAATATACGATTCGATAGATTCGCATTCGCAAGAACCTCCCCCTGAAGGCACAGTTAAAGTAAATCTCCCAAGTAGCTATAATTCCAATTACGTGTAACATGATTTAATTACCACTAATCACCTACAAAAGAAATACACAGGGTGTCCATAAAGTCTCTTTACAACTTCAAGCTTTTATTTCAAACACATATGAAGAGATAATCAAATTAAATTTGCCACATAGTAGCAGTATATATTGAAGTTTTTTTCATAACTTAATAAACCTCAATATGGGCACCATTGGTTGCACGAAGGACGTCATGGCGAAAATCGATTTCGCGCCATGTCCGCTGTAGCATAGCCTCATCAATGGTGGCAATGGCATCAGTGATCCTTTGCTTGAGGTCAGTAATGTTCCGTACCTTTGTTCGATACACATTGTCTTTAACGTAGCCCCATAGAAAGAAATCTAGGGGCGTTATGTCTGGTGAACGAGGTGGCCAGGGAATAGGGCCATCCCGTCCAATCCACCTACCGGGAAATTTTTGGTCCAGGAAGTCACGAACATTTAATCCCCAATGTGGTGGTGCACCATCCTGTTGGTAAAGGACGGTTGGTTGAAGGTCAGCTAGTTGTGGTGTCACACATTCAGTCAAAAGTCAAGGTAAACATTTTCAGTAATTGTTTGCTCCGCAAAGAAAAATGGACCAATGATTCGATTGAACAACAGTCCACACCACACATGCACCTTTGGACTGTCTCATTTGAGGTCCATTGTCACATGGGTATTTTTCTGAGCCCCATATTTTCGCATTGTACGTGTTCAGTTTACCGGAAACATGAAATGTTGCCTCATCAGTAAAACACACTCGGTTGAGGAACATTGCATCCTCCGATATTCGATGAAGCACTGCAAACATTTTGCGTTTCGGTTTATCATTGGGCTCGATAGCATGCAACAGTTGCACTTCATACGCATACAATCGCAGGTTGTGGTGTAGGACCTTGTGTACTGTTGATCGTGCTAGCTGTAACTGTCTGGCAGCAGTGCGAATGGATTTCTTTGGAGAATTAACAAAGGCATGTCTTACACGTTCGATGACTTCCTGTGAAACTCGTTTTCTTCCACTTCTTGCTTTATCCAAAATTGTACCGGTTTCCATGAATTTCCTGTGCCATTCACGAATTGATGGACGTGCTGGTGGTTTGTTTCCCATACCTAGTCCTGGAGTTTCACTGAGTCTGAGGGTCAGATTTTGTTTCAATGAACCACGCCACACATTGTGCCTTTTCTTGCGGAGTAGCCATTTTTCTTTCGAGGACCTCTCTTTTTTCACAATGTTACCTGAAATACACAAATTGACTATTAGTACAAACTTTAATAGTAAACGAGTACAATAAAAACAATTCACTCAAATATCGTATCATTTGCATTTGTAGTGAATTTTTGAAGTTGTAAAGGGATTTTATGGACACCCGGTATTTCTTTCTTTGTTTCTCGTGAGGTGGGTCAAGATTTTAAGGCGTTTTTATGCGGGTGTATATGGAACTTGTTGCTTATCTTATGGGGTCGAACTATTCTACTGAAACCTTAGTCTCTATTTCCTGCTCTAACCCTATGTCGAGTAGGCACTGGCTAGCGTTAAATGCTATTTTTCTTAACCCGTTACTATCGTATCGCGCTGTGAGCATCAAACTTTTAGAAACTAGATTATGTTGTGTACGTTTACAGAGGAATGCAATATGGTTATCATGCTGTGTACTGTCACCAGCAATAAAAATGGGACACCTAGATCTAGTAATACTCGCTTCCGTGGAAGGCGATATGTGTTTTGCCTAAATGTACAGGGTGGCTCAAAAAGTCACTTAACACCCTCGGTACAAGGCCACTGCAGCGCGCAACATGGAAATGGTGATGACCAATCGTGGCCAGGCCAAGGGGGAACCAGATTGACGCCACCCGTTCGGTCGGCGGCCATCTTGATGTCCGCCATCTTGAATTCAACTTTATAAATTTAAATGGGAAGGGGGTGATATGATATATCAAATCAGGCTAGAATTTCACGAGAAATGCAATGGTGAAGGTTATTTCGACGTATCTTTAACCAGTAAAAAGTTATGACTGAATTCTTGTACCAATTTGCTCCTTTTCGAGGTGTTAGAAAAACGCCTTAAAATTTGTTTAGCGCATCGGTAATGCATCGAGATCAAAGCGATGTCTAGGGAGAGAAGTTCGCATGCCATTGCACACGATTTTAATCGGATACATCCACGAAGAGCTGCGCATTATGAATGGTTGTCGCGAACAATTTACAGTGTGACGCTTCCATTGAATGGAAAGTCCTTCACAGTGACAAGGCTAATGTTTATGTTCATAAGGAAGTTCATAAACAGAATATTCGATGCTTTTTATCTGATAACCCATTTTCGACAGATCAAAACTGAATGGTTAGTACTGGTAAGTTAATGGTGTGGCGTGCTGTGTGGAACACGATTGGTTAGTCAATTTTCCATCAACGGAACCTTAAATGCTTAGAGCTACTTGGATTTGTTAAATAAACAGTTTTTTTCATCCTTGCTTATGGAAGAAGGTACTTCTTACAGAGTTTTTTTTTCAATAGGGAGGAACACCAGAACACTATGGGAACGTTGTGAAGCAGTTTCTGTCCAAAGTTAGTTAGCCCTGCACATGCACTATATTCATACGCGCAGCTGCCATCCCAACAACCAATAAGATCTCTCAACAGACACGTGCATTTGTTTATGCTGACTTCTTTTTACAGTGAACAGAAAATGGAAAGAAGCAATGATTCATAACACATCCATATAGCCAGCCAGGCCATACTGCACGAGCTGTATCTATACTTGGCAGTATTTCTTACCATTACAGAACTATTCCTGGGTAGAAGCGGGTGTATTATAACGAGGCTCGTTGTAAGTGTGGAAAAAAAAAAAGTAGCTCCGGAGTTCATTTCGAGAGACGTGTCATGGCGCTATCTTCTTCCCATATTACCGAGACAACTTTTCCGGGTTGTTAGCGAATAGGGAACGAGGCTGAAGAAGATGGCTTCCTGCATTAGGGGAGAGGAACAAGCCCAGCAGTTCAGGGACTGTGTGAATTTAATGAGCAGCTTCTCGGAAGAAAGGTTAAGTTGCGAAGTCAAGACAAAAACGTGAACGTCACTATATCTACAGACATTCTTTTTATTTTGACTAACAATATGGACGCCTGCATAGGCACTGCCAATTCTATCATGATCTTCAGACTTCTGACTTTGCAACTGCTCATCCTTATAAGCATTCTATGATGTTCAAAGTTCAAACCAATATGTTTCTAAGCTATATAGAAATTTATTCCATGAAAAACACTAAGGTGATAAAAAAAAGACCTATAAAGAAGACCTAAATATGTCAAAAAAGGACCTAAAAACGGAAAAAAGGACATATAAATGTGATCCAAATTAATTAATAACTTCAGTTTTAATTACATATTTAATGAATATGCGCGGCACCTCCTCATCTTACTTGATATCTTTGCAGGAGCGTGCTGTCTGGTCGTATACACCGTGCTGAAAGCTTCAAAACAAGAGAAAGTTGGCACTTACAGCGCGACCTTCCAGACAAGTTACGGTTAAAGGACCTTGTACATACCATACCTGCTTCAGTCGTCCAAAAATGTTTTTTCTCTCGTTTCAGGGATGGTTCAAATATATTTCTTTCTTTTTTTATTTTTTTACTACAGAAAGGATGTTTAAGAGGTAACGAACTGTTTGGATTGAATTGATTTGTTATTTCAAGTCCACTTTATGCACAGTAAGGATAATCGGGACTGGACCTACAGTTTAAAGTGGGATCCGATCCACTACGTGCCTCCACCGGGAATCGAACCCGGGACACCTTGATTACAAGGCGACGACGCTACCACTGCGCCATCGGGGAGGCCGTGACGAACTGATGATGATTAGAATTGAGAATGTGCAGTAAAAACGTAGTGGAAAGAAGGTCAAGTTGCAAAAAAAAGCCGTTAAGACCTAAAAAAAGGCTACAAAATGAACATATATATTATGTTGGGCCTCGTCTTCGGACACTAGGAAGCAAAAAGGATTTTTCCTCAACTTCCCAGCCCTAGTGATAAGTTACGGCATATGTACACATACGTATTATCATCATTTTCCATCTAATTGAAGTTTCACAATTGTTCGGTCCTATACAGAATATTTTCGCTTTCTCAAAGTATTTCCTCTTATGTTAGTTGAGGTGGGGAGATGCTTTTCTAGGTACAGTACAGTCACGCACTTCGAAATGACCAATAGAACGTCAGAGCCGTTGAAGTGTGCGTGATTTGTATTTATTTGAACATTTCGATAAAGAATTAATTTCACATTGTTCCCTCGGGACTCATGAAGATAATTAACAAGATGTATGATGAAATATTCCAGGATGTAGAATTAATATTTCGATTACAATATATAGGCAAGTTTCTGTTCTGATCTTTAATATTGCACAGTTTATAAATTAGAAATTTTGTAATCATTGAGGAGCATATTTATAAAACTTCTTGATCATATGCGCATTCTTATTTTCCATATTTCGTGGACTTTTAGTTCTAATTATTACGATTACGGTGGTGATGATGTCGACCACAATGAAGATGATGATGATTACATAACTCACATTAAAGCAAACTTTACGGATCACCCATAGCGTAGTGGTACGTCATCGTCCTCTAATCAAGGAGGTTCCGAGTTCGATCCCGGTGGAGGTACAAAGTGGTTCGGATCCCACTTGAAACTGAAGGTTCAGTCCCGATTAGCCTATCTGTGCATAAAGTTGACCTAAAACAAAAATCAAATCAAAACAAACTTGACACAACCGATTCCTACTTTCGTTCAATCTGTTGACGTTTAAGGATATCAAATATGAAACTGGTATCCCACATCCTCCTGAGTTCTTTCACACAAGCATCTGGAACGTTATAAAGTTCCCAAGAAATACTGAAGCCAGTGCGATGTAAAAGAGTGGGAAGAAATTTGCATCAATGATTTTCCACTTTTGTTTCCTGACGCGCGTATGAATAATGAATGAAGACCGTGTTGATCTGCGATAGAGCCAGGTTTTCCTGGAGAAAGACCCTCAATTCCTTTGTTCTATTCTCACTGGTTGCCTTAAAGAGGACGGCTTCGTAAAGTCAACAGCTGCTTCACTGTATCTTTCTTCGAACTCGGAGGAAGGAAAATGTCAACAGTAAGAGTTGATTGGTTGGGAAATGCTATCAGCATGGAAGTTCATCTCAAGTGCAATCTTGAAATTCTAATTCATGAACTTTAACCATCTTTACCTTGTTTTCTCACCCACCTTACAACTCAGTTATCTCGGCTGCTTCCGGTCAAAATAAAAAAAAATATTGATTTCATATAACGCAGTTCCTGGAGGTAAGAAAAGGGTACAAAAAACAGAACGCTTTTCGTGTGGGTTTTGTGAAAGGAGTTTTCACCAAATGAAGTTACATGAAATCTGATTTCAGATTTGACATCCTGACAAAATTCTAGCCTATGGTCATGTATCACATGACCCACCTATCATTTTAAATAAAAAAGTTGAATTCAGGATGGCGGTACCAAGGTGGTGGCCGTCCCCGTGGCATACTCCAAAAGGTGTCCCCCTAGGCGTATTTTGTATCGCCCATATCCAATTCCATGAAAATACATCACTGCGGATTTTACAAGGGGTGGTAAGGGACTTCTGATACACCCTGTATTTTCCTTTTTAAAAATGTCAAGTGAAGAAGATTGTAAGGTCTGGCTACTATAAATATCATAAGCACTTTACGAATACGAATCCTGCCGCGTGTATACCGTAAATGGTTGATTCACAAAAAAAGCAAAGAAGCTCCATTGTCATCCCTCATTCGATTTTGTTCAACGATGTAATTAAAGTATTTTTAGAGTCATGTAAAACTGTCCTGATTAGACACTAGGCATGAAATGGACTGAGAAATTATTTTCTCGCTAATTAAAGACAATCAAATATTTTGCAGCCGGGTGGAGCAAATGTTGTGATGGTATGTCCTTCACCTCTACCATTCCTGTGCTTTTAAATTCCCCCTATTGCTGCTAAATTATAGATGACACTGACATTCGGATTCGTAAATTGGTACTTCAGCATAGCTTACAATCTGGTTCGCTTGGGGCCTGCCTGAAACAACAGACTGTATCGTTGCTCCATTTGCCGGCCTCCGTGGCGGAGTGGTTAGTATAGGGTGTTACGACGCCAGAGGTCCCGGGTTCGAATACAGGACATGGGTGTTCTATGAGAGTGTCGTTTCATCAATTTCATCATCCCTCATTCTCATCTTCGCGATTAGCCAAAAGTGGCAGAAAGCGAAGTAAAATATACCAAATCAATCAATCAATCTTTGCTTCATTTGCTGATAATTGTTTGTAGTAGCGTATCAAAGGAGCTTAGTGGAATCTATATCCCCTTCTTCGTATTTTGTAGGAAAACGCCACGATGTGAAAAGATGGTAAAATGTAGCAAAAAGAGAAGCCTTAGCCTCTTATGGAGTGCATGATCCAACTTTACGAATTTTCTGGGCACGTCATACCTTGTTTCATTACACTGCGGGGCAAGAACGTTACCTTCCGCTGGGGCACCGAATGAGTAAGTATCTAGTGGGAAAGATACCAAGGTGGAAACACTGCTGAGAGTAGCGCTTGCGTGGTTGTGGTTGAAAATCGCGCATCGAAACAAGGTTCTCCCTTCTCCTCGGCGGGTCGACGAAGTTATCGACAGTTCGCGACAGAAAACGCAACGCTCTTCAAAAGGAGACGCGGCTCTTCCGAACCCGGTACGCGGTGAAGACAACAGGTTGTGACTTGTCTGGGAAAGAAACATGTTGCAAGAAGGTTACAAGTGCGGCTCGGGATCGCAGCGTGCTGCGAGTCAAAACGCGACGAGGATGTTCTGAAAGAGACATGTGACAATCGAGTGCACGGTCAAAGAACAACGACACAATGGTGACCATACGGCCGTTTGTGAGCGGCGACACGTACCGCTACATTCCGCTGCACGAACTGGAAGTGTTGCTGCGGAAAAACCCGACGGAGGTGACCAACATGAGCATGACCCACCAGGACCTGTTCAACTTCAGCCTGAAGGAAGCGTACGACATACTCCTGGACAACCAGAAGTACGATCGGATCCTGGTGCCGGAAACGGAGGTCGTCTTCATCGTCATCTACTCGATCCTCATGCTCTCTGGCGTCGTGTCCAACCTGTTGATGTGCTTCGTTGTCGCCAAGAGGAGCAGCATACAGACTCCACGTAACTTGTACATTATAAACCTCGCGGTTGCGGACCTGGCGATGTGCGTGGTGGTGATGCCGTTCACCCTCGTGTCTCTCCTCAAGAGGAAATGGGTGATGGGGAGCCTCCTCTGCAAGCTGGTGCCGGTGGTGCAGGGCACCAACATCATGGTGTCCTCCGGTACCATCACGGCGATAGCGCTGGACAGGTACTTTGCCATCGTCAAGGCCGGCGCCAGAGGTGGCGAGAGGATACGCGTCATAGTTTCCATAGTGTTCATATGGATGATGTCGTTTCTGGTGACCACCCCGTTCTTCCTGTACCAGATCGTGGAGAAGGTCAACATCGGCGATCTCGTCCTGTACGAGGCGTGCATCGAAAAGTGGCCGACAAGGCAAATCCTCGGGGCCTACACCATCTGCTTCGCTTTCATCTTATTCGTGATTCCCGTCGCAGTGTTGAGCGTGGTCCACGCTCAGATTTCTTCCTATCTCAACCTCCACTTATCTCAGAGAACAGCCAAGCAGGCGAGACGCAAAATACGCCGTAACAGACGCACAATGGTGATCTTATCGTGCATAGCTGTTGTGTTTGCCATCAGCTGGCTTCCATTGACGGTGTTCTCGATCGCCGCAGACTTCAGTCCCCAGTTTACGTCCCCGGAAAACTTGTACATCATGTTCGCAGTGTGTCACATCGTCGCCATGAGTTCTGCGTGCACGAATCCCATCCTGTACGGGTGGCTCAACACGAATTTGAGACGCGAGTTCACGGATCTCCTACCGACAATGTTCTCGACGTGCAAGACGTGCATCGTACCAACCTTCCACGATTCCACAACCTCCTGTCCGGACGTCGTGCAGGACAGACGGATAAGCATGACGTTTCTCACGACAATCACGAAACCTTCATCTTTCTTCCCTCATTTGTCTCCGACTACGAAAATCGATCATCTGTGAATTTACACCAATCGACAGCGGGTATTTTAATACAGTAAAACCCGTAAAGAACGGAAACGCATGCCACCTCACATTTTTCATAAAGTTTTAAGATGCATAATTCGTCCTTATTAACAGGGAAAATGCTATAAAAAGTAAAATATACAGTATAAACAAACTTGTTTGCATATCTTCTACTGTCACTTCTTGGCACCTGAAGAGGCATTTAAAACAGAAAACATGCTATTACTAAGATACAGAAGTTTATAAATATCGTGGAAAAAATCATGTGTTCAATAATAACAATATCAAGAAAGCCGACTGAGAAAGAATCTTAGTATAATCTCACTTGAAAACATCAACAATCTCCTCAGAAACGCGCATTTCACAACTATCATTCTCATCAGTCACAATCTATGTTATTTTCTTACCTGTAGCGTTGTCCAACACTGCTATTACTATACTTAATCACGTACTCTTTCTTGGCGATGAAATGCTTCCACGGCTGCTCCCTTGAAGACACATTTCTTGCTTCTGTGTGTTCCAAGACAGTTCTCCGCTACCTTCGTATCTTCCAAACAATAGCTAGTCATTTATATTTTAAAAAAGGAAAGCCGAAAGAAACTCTTATTTAATATACCAACTACATTTACGAACTTCATCCGTACTTTCTTCCAGCAACCTAATATAAAATATTCTGTTTTTATTGCAATCCCAACTTAAATCTGCATATGACTACATGCATACAGCTATTTGTCCATCCACTATTCAAATATCATTCTCATTATCAAGACCAAATATTCATCATATCTATTTGTGTACACCAAATATGCAAATATGGAGCCTTCCTCCGGCGAGTGATTATTCACAGAATAAGTGGTAAATGATTGTCTTCCAAATATCTCTTTTTATCATTATGTTACTTCGCTTTCGATTTTTCGTTCAAAATCTACATATATATTTTGAACAACGTCCTGATTTTGAACAAATATTTCCTAAATCGTAACAGCGAAAACAACATGTCGTTGTGTCGTTAGTTTTTCTTAATGCTCTACATCCTTTACGGCCAGGAGCAAAATTAATTGCAATTCAACGAAAGTAAGAAACTTATCTGTCTACACCCTACAGAAAATTATAATCATTTTAATGCGCACTTGGCTTTAGATTAGACAATACAAATTTCCTGTACTATCTATACGAGGGTTTAATTTAAAAAGGATCCATTCTTTACAGGTTTTACTGTAATTGTGCATGACGTCCTCGGTCTATATTCAGTCATGTTTTAATTAGGTGAACTACAGTTTTGTCGACAGAGTTGACCCTAAGGAGGGGAAACAGGGGTATAAGCTCTCCGCAAGATAAAAAGTGATTGTATATTAATTATCATACGTTTTATTATGACTGTACAGGAATGGAGCTTTACACTATGAAACTCAGATTTTACCATACATTATGATTTCATATGAACAAATTTCACTTAAAGTTATTTTCATAATGTATGATCCAATCGTTTCCTTCGATCCCCTCAACAAGAGCCCGTTTATTTTTCTCTGTAACTTCTGGCGTTACTACCTCGAATAAATTTCATTTGCAAGGCATGGGATAAAGTCGTGGAAATATTGCCTAGAAATCTGCGTTCAATATCTTCTTTTTTTAAAATGTATTGCATGATTTCAGTAATCCACCTGCTTAATACATACTTGTAATATTAGTGGTAACCCTGTATTTCTTGCCCAATTCATCAGCCAATGAGAAGAGAGATTATGCTTTAAACGTAATACCTCTCTTTGTAACTGATTGTTGTAAGTTAAAGCGATAATACTGTAATCGCCTGCAAAAATCTCCACTTCTTGGGCATTGGAAATTTGATATAATTTATAATACTCATATTTAGACAAAAATTTATACCGATTAATTACAAAAGCTTCGTACATGTCATAATCATTCGTGAGTTTGTGTACAACTTCTCAAAAAACATTTTAAAGTTTTTTGAATGCTCCATTGAAGTTTGTGTACATTTCATTTATGCACTTTGTCGTTATAAACAATTATTTTATTGTCATTATAAATACAAGTATAGCTGCTAAAGAGCACAAATTCATATTCTTCAAGTGTGCTGTGATAGACTATAACGAAATGGCGACAGAACGTACTCACACTGTCCCAACCATGACAAGAAGTTTACGTTATCATTACTTTTGTTATGTCAACAATGGTATTGGTGTTTTAAAAGTCTACACGTCTATTATGATTCCTCAACGATTTGTTGCTCTGAGTTATTACAAACTGAAAAAGACAATGTAAATGCTTCGAATGTATTGTTATAAACTCGACGGTGGTGTCACAGTGATTGTTCCTTAAAAGACTATATCTCGTAAATACGAGTTCCTAAAGTTTAAGTGTTATATTTGTCTATTTTTCACTATGTATTCGACAAATTTTCTCGAAATATTTATTAAGAATTTCAATATCAGGTTTGAAATGGAAGTTTTGAGTCTCATTTAAATCTAAGTCCTTGAAAATAGTTTTAAAAATCCGTACTAATGTGTATGTTGTTAGTTTGTCTACTTTCCAGATAATCCTTGCGATTCCGGAAATCGTTCTCTCAGATCCAGTAGCGTAACTAACATGCTCTGCCCCCCCCCCCCCCGCAATTTTCAGTTGTGCGCCCTTTCTATTAAAAAAAAGCTCTATCTTCTAAAATATTAATTCACGAAAATACACTTTTACAAAAATTACAATATTGTTAAATGTCCATTACTATTCCTGTGTTTTTTGATGGGAGACAATTCTTGTGCTAGTTTGGTCAAATCCAGTTTTCTAGCCCGATCGCTTTCGAGCTTAACAGCACCAGTCCACTCTTTCTCACCCTTGTCATTGTGCTTCTAAAGTAATTTTTGATCAATTTTAGCTTGCAAAACGAAGTCTCAGCTGATGAAGGCGTCACAGGTAGGGCCAAATTCAGAAAATAAGCAGTGCGTGCGTCAGGAATGGTACCAGACAAAATTTCGTTATCTATCAAGAGGAATTCTGCAACTTCGCTTACGTTCGACATTATTGTTCTTTTGATTTCAGTTGACACTACATTCCGAAAACAAACAAAATCTGTATTGTAGATATGTAATGTACGCATGCAAATCACCACCAACAGTCCCACCACTGTTGATATTTTCAGTTGTATCGCTACTGCTGTCAGGTTTTTAAAGGGAATGGATTTTAGAATATTTAGTTTTCTTTTCTTCCTCGCCTTTTTTTCTCAAACTTCTGCACCACCTGGACGTTTGTTTTTAAACATTTCTCATTTCATTAACAACAACTACAAAAGAAACTTAAAAACATACTGAAGTTTCACCAAATTTTGCTGAAATGCGGGCCGGCGGTAAGTCTTGGTGGGGAGGGGTGAAAGTCAGCGTTACCAGTGAGTGCATTTTCTTGCCTGTCGTCTACCCTTCGGCGATATAATCAATGACTTGAACTATTCAGCTAATGAAGATTTTCTCCTAATCTGGTAATTCAGTTGCTACTTTTCTAGTGATTAATATTTTCTGTTTATTTGAAAATATATTTTATCGCCGAAAGGAAAACGTTTGTGAAGTATCGGTCTTTCTTAATTTATCAGTCTTACTGCGCCCCTCCGCCCGACCGCATCGCGGGGGTGTTATTTACGCCCTTGCTCAGATCCAAGAAAACTTTAAACGGGAGTAAAAAATCTTTGCGAAATACATAGTAATAAACAAAGGTACATTCTAATAAAATGCTTAATTTGAAATGTACATGACGAATGTACACTGCGTGTATAATCTTCAAGTTAACAGAAAGGTTGGTTTACCAAGCGCGGTCATACCCATAAATAAAGTGAATTGATTGGTTTTGTTTTATTTTACACAAAATCAATCAATCAACTTTTACATATGACTCCCCTATGATAAGCCCACCTTCCATATAAAGATTTTACGCGGAGAATATATTCGTCACATACATTTTAAATTAGGCATTTTCATTAAAATATGTATATATTTTTTACAATTACGTATTTCACAAAGATTTTCGATTGCCGGCAGAAGTATTTCTGGGTCGGAGTGAATGTTTCTGATTCCGAGAAACTAGAATTTGCTTCATTCTCATTGGAAGGCGGAAAAACCTTGATATCACAAAGCCACTTCCAAGAAAAGGTAGACAATCAAGATGATCATCGATTTTCCTTTAGTGTTTTATACCAGAGATAAAATAGATCAATAAGTACTTTATCAATATCGGTCGATGTAGGTATGTATATTGGTTAATGTTTATCAGCAAAAATGGTAGGTGGATAGAAATGATCGATAATGAATGTGTAATTTATAAATTATTTTGCAAACCTTTCGGAGATTTATGTCGAAAATTTAGGAAATTTGGATATTATTTTCACGAAACATAAAATTTAAAAATTTCACCACAAGAACTGTAATTTACTAGCAGCTACTTTACTTTCAATTTTTCGTATTTTTATGGTGAATGAAGAACAGGAACTGCATTTATATTAACAGCAAAGTACTATATAAAAATCAGTAGTATTAGTACTGCTGTTATATTAACGTAAAGTTACTATTTTATTCATTCATCAAAAATTACTGTGCATTACTAGAAAATAGTTGCCATAAAATTATATTTATGACATATTCGTAATTCTACAAAAAATAAACCGAAAAGAAGATTCACAGGGAATTTAAATTACTCGAATTCGTAAACCCACTAAACTGATCTGAATTCCTCTGGTTATGGAACTGAGAACTGTGCAACTTTCAATTTCAAAACATTAATTTAGACGATGAATTTTGAGCAGGCGCATGCTGTTTTGATATGTCAAATCATATAATATTAATATAAGTAATTTAATCATGCAAGTCATATTCCAATTTGATATGTGTCCAAGGAGTTACATTATGTGCTTGAAGAGCCAGCAAGACATACGAACTATTGAAAAAAATCAGAATCGCAAATAGGGGCCACACACACACAAAGAAAAAACACGCAAATTAATATTTTCATAACCATTAGTTCATCATTCTAGTTTTTTGGACTTTTAACCACTGTTATAACAGTGGTTAAAAGTCCAAAAAACTAGAATGAATAAATCACCACTGATTAGCTACAAAGAAGCATTAGTTCTTCGTTTCACAGAAGAAATCACTGCATTATTACCGAACAATTCTCATTCATGTTAAACCAACAAACAAAATGTATCTACTTCAATTTGAAAACATGTAGATAGTCGACCGATATATTTTATCGCTATAATTATAATTACCCCATAGAAATTTAGATAGTTACTTATTCATGAAACATGATTTATTTACTAATATTTAAAGTGTTCAATTACATATTTAACCATTCACAATATTATTCTACCAATCCACGGAACATGAAAATACAAAATATATAAATTAAAACATAGAAAATAATTTAAAATAAACTTATACAGATAAAAATAAGCGAATAATCCAATACGATACTTGCATGTGCATCAGCAATTCGTGACAAAAAGATGCATTTGTACGTACAACATATCAGAGCTATTAAATGATGAAAGGATGGTCCTTTGCCTGCTCGGTTGACCGAGTGGTCGATTTATGATTTCTAAACCGAAGTTTCCAGGTTCGAATAACGGTCTGGTCATATGGTGTTCTTTGGGAGTGTCTCTTCATCTAATTATCGCTTAATTTCATCGTCACGATTAGCCAAAAGTGGCAAAAAAGCGTCGTAAAATAGAACCATAATACAGAAAATTATATTTTGCCATTATATTGTTCTGACACTGAAGTCGCTCCAGAATTTCTAATGTTACACAAAGATATCCTTAGTTCCGCTAAACAATAGTCTACACGAAAACCATACCAACAGTTAATTGATTTTCAATTCTATAGAAGCAAACTTTTGCAAACTTTCTTGAAACAAAATAATATTTGCGATTAGTCAACAGGCTGGAGGAATCAACATGTTAATACAAATTAATCTTGTACAGTCGACAGCAAAAATATTAGTAGGCAAATTATGCGTAAGTACTATTAATGTTTTCTTTTTCATTCAGTATATTTTCTTAAGAAACGAAATGTGTTGGTGCTTGAGTAAAGGGCGTTTGTTTAATTTCTAACATTTCTAAATTTCAGTTTGCATTAAGGCGAGTAAACCTGGTGATGGACAATCGTCCTTTCGGCCCGAACTTAGATCTGTGCAGTATGTCCTGCTCTGCGATATCTCCTATCTTTACCATATTAGCTAAGTAGGTTTCTGCCTTAAAATAAATTTTGTTACAGAGATCGTTCCTCTCATATAAGTATCGATTTTATACTTAGTGTTCAGTGCAACAGAAATGTATCGCACATCAGGAATCACTCAGGGTGAGTTTGAACCACTAATCCCTGAGTTAAATACAGTGATTTGTGACGTGAGTGAATTCTTAACCGACTTACTTCCGCCAAAAATTACTCCTATTCGTATACTGAGCTTTGAGCAATGAGACGTAAGATGTGCATATGTTCCACATCGCCTGTCGTCCTTTGGCTTTGAGGAAGAGTAAATGTATACGCAAAGGATTGTCCTGTTTTCTTTTTAGTCCCAGCCTAAATTTCTATGGGTTCCTTTCGTTTCGCGTTGGTATGTAGATTTTAAGCAACATGTTCACATACCCAAAAATAATTCCCTCTTTCTCAGTTGTATTGCATTTCTTAGCCTATCAATATCATTCATTGTCTTGGTGGACATTTGTCTCCTTCTCTCAGTTATGTTCTCTATCCTCGTCTAGTCCCATCCTCATCTCTCTTCTTCTTTATTACACCCTTCTCCTCTCTCTCTCTCTCTCTCTCGCTCTCTCTCTCTCTGCCTTGTCCTAACTAATGGGTTCACAACGTTCCATTAAATAAATCATGTTTCAAACATTTAATTAAACCTGAGAAATAATAAATTCATGGTTTAAAGATTCAAAAATATTTTACCGAGGCATATTTCAAATTCTCTCATTATGTAATCAAGGGATTCCGAGTTCCATACCCGGTGGAGGGACATAATGGTTCGGATCCCACTTTAATCTGTAGGTCCATTCCCGATTAGCCTTACTGTGCATAAAGTTGACTTAAAACACACAATCAATCAAATTCTCTTATTAGGAAAAATCTCATTGAATTTTTTAACGATTGACAAATTTGTAACAACATACTAAACTGACTCGGTGACCAAATGCGTTGAATGATCGACTTTTGTTTTATTCACATTCTCATTAATGACAGCAATTACATTAAAAATTATAAATCTTAATTGTAGGTTATTTGTATTTTGTCTCGAACAGTTCACATAATACAAAATTAGTATTTATAATAATTAAATATCAGGGGTGCAGTCAGGATTTTTTTCCTGTGGGGCTAAGATTTCGATAACAAAACAGTGTATGTTGGAAAATACATCGTATTGAAATAACAACTTTCTACTTCTACATCTGTTATTTTACGTCACTCTTTCTATCTCTCCGGTTGTCGCGACAATAGGTTTCGAACCTTGGATCTCTGGCTTCGTAGCGCGTTTCGCTGACCACTCCTCCGGCGCCGGGAAAATAACTTTCAATGTAGCTGCCACTGTGTATATTAATTCTCACTTCTACATAAAGTGGTATTTCAAAAATATTAATCTTGCTTACAGGTAGAAGAAATTTTTATGATTTTTCGGTGTTCCTAGATTATGAGCAACTGTGGCAAAATTTGCAAGAAACATAAAAAAACAAGTAACCTACAACATGTGCATGATATTTAAAAACTGAGCCAATCAACAAAAATTAAAGTATTTTTGGAATTCAGCCTGTCATATATGTAAATAAATGCTACTTGCATTTTTTGTAAGAAAAATTAAAATCAATTGTAAAGCAGTGCAACTTGACAAAGTCTTGAGAGGGGACACTACCCGGTGACCCCATGACCCCTAGCTAGCTATGGCAATGATGAATATAATGAACCCACGTATGTAATGCGGAAAACAGAAGTGTAGCCTAATGCAGCAACTTGCAATATATCTTACTCTCTTTTCTATAACGCTTCTTTAAAATATATAATTACTCGTAGTTTAATTGAAGTATTTTATAATTTGTAGTGTCCAAATCTAAAAATGGATAATTTTGCACATTATTTTAATAGTAATGAGCGCATAAAACATTTACT
This sequence comes from Lepisma saccharinum, assembly GCF_977018435.1. Classification (NCBI taxonomy): domain Eukaryota; kingdom Metazoa; phylum Arthropoda; class Insecta; order Zygentoma; family Lepismatidae; genus Lepisma; species Lepisma saccharinum. Next base: position 56,758,681 of record NC_139236.1, on the reverse strand, counting down.
TAATAAATTAGAAATTCTTATACAACTTTAGATAAAAAATAGCCAGATCATTAATAAACAAATTCAAGTTTTGAAAAATAAGATTCTTGCCCCATACAATGCATAAAATATTGAATGCGTATGTAAAGCAAATAGTATGATTAAAACATAAGTTTACAAAGAAAATGTTAATGTTCTGGTTTTATCCGTAATAAATTAAACATTGTTTTGCATGTTTGCTTTCAAAATAATCTTACATATTCACGATACCATTAAATAGCTAGATGACTTTATCAAAATCAACCATTTATTTATAAATGGATGGGATATTTAATTAAGAGACAGATAAAAGAAGAAGCTTAGACCACTATACAGATATGCTGGAGGATCAAGAAGCTACCTGCAAGTTTCAGGCAAGTTCATGGTATTGTATAACTGTATTGAGCCTAACGCGAAATAAATTTTGTCAACAAGTTTTCAATCATCAGTAGCTATATACAAGTAGTGTTTCACCAGAAACACACTTTTCACATGAATTCTGCCCTGCTAAACCTGAACTCCATTTCAACTCCAAAAAAGCCTGAACTCCATTTCAGGAAACGTCGAGAAAATTAGCAAAATACATATCTTGTGACAGAGGTTGAGAAGAAGATGAAGAAAATTAAAAGTACTCTGTCGGTTGATATTTTGGGATAGATTATATTTTGTTATTATTTATGTCTCTTTGTAATATGGAGTTATAAGTTACAATAAATCATGCTGAAGTTACCATTTTGCCTAAATAATGATTATTACAATCCTATCCTCGTAGTCAATTGTAATTATCATTATTTAGGCACAACGGTGACTTCAACATGATTTATTGTAAATTATAACTCAATGTTAGAAAAACTCCATGAAAGACAAACAATAACAAAACATAATCTATTCCCACATACTGTATCAACCGAGACAGTATATCTTCCAATCTTTTTCATCTTTTTCTCAACCTCTGTCATCTTGTTTGGCTGCATTTTTTAAAAAAAAATTATGTTTATCCCCAAAAGGTTGTTTTTGCACTTCCGGAATAAAACCACTTTTACATACGATCCTTTGATCGACTCTTCTGGATCCCGAATAGTCAGGTAATCATTATCCGAAGGTGGGATCTGACTTTGACAATTCACGCGCCGTCATTTTCAATTACTTTTCCCTTTACAGTACCCTTCAGTGGGTAAACACGTGGATCAAAGGTATGAATCATCAAGGAGAGCAAATTAAGTGGTCTTTGTATGACTGTATGACATCTGCACATCGTGAAAGGGTAAAAAAAGACAGAGACTGTTCATCAACAAAGTGGTAAATGTTTATGAAAGAGAAACAAGCGATATTCAGCTTATCTTTACAGTAGTCTAAACAGTGGGCTCAAGTATTTTCAGTTACATGATTTGTGAAAGAAATAATAACAAAAAATCCTGCGGGCACCCTTGCACCAAGCTTCTTGGTCACGATGAGAACAATTGGCTAACAATGAGATTAAAATTGCTATTTAAGCGTACTGAACTTTTAAATGAATTCACTCAACTTTTAAATGAATTTCCCTCCAGAGACTAAGGTTACACTGTTCCATTATTCGTGGCAAGTGGTGGACGTAATGTGGTGAAATTTTAGTTTGCTTTTTTTTAGCTAAATTAACAGTTTGGAAACAAATCCTTACTTTCCACCTCACTAATGTCCACGGGCGACTTTCAATTAATAATGAGCCAACACCGAGACTGGTAAGGGTGGGGGCCGTGGAAAAGTTTTTTCTCACACCGTCGAAAGCTGATTGTACGCTTTGGTAACCTGGAGCCATAGCTTGTGAAATTATCCACCGAAATTCACGCCCAATTGCGGACACCTGGGGCGTAAAAAAGGAACCTCTAGTTCACAGGCTCGTGAGGTAATTCGAGCAAAGTATTCGGGCTCAGCGGGAATCTCAAGCTGCCTTAGGGAATGCTAGTTTTGGATATTTCATTTCCACCCCATGATCTTTCTATATATTCTTCTCTCGTGTTCCACGCTAATCTTACTACATTTCAAGAGGAGCCCGTACTAAGTATCTCACCCGTAATAATAATAATAATAATAACAATAAATTATAATAAATATGTCAAAATTAATATGTCTATTAATAATACATTTAAACCAGATCAATTACACTGGTCGACATTTTTTTAAAAAAAAAATCGGTTGTTTACAAACCAATAGGTGATTATGGAAATATTTTGAATGCGGATCACAGAAAAGACATCCATTGTTTCCCATCACGTCAGGATTTTCCCCCAGGTCAGGATTTTTCCTCACGTCACCAAGGTCAATGAACCCACAATATTATAACATTGACTTTTGGACATTTGGTGAAGAAAATTACTGTGAGTGATGTCGTAAATAAAACTTACGTAACCAAAGTCCACACACTTTTTATAATATAGTGCTGTCTTCTGAAAAAAAAATATACGTGATGGGTAAAAATGGATTTTATTTTTGGAACCAGCACGTCGAAATTATTTAGACAACAGTTATCCAAACCCATGTCGACCAGCGTTATTAATAATTACTATTATTATTTCATGAATATGTAAAATACCAGCAACATTGTTAGTTCCAACTCATGAAAAGTAAAGTCCATGATTCAAACTAATAGAAGCTGAGCAGCATAATTGGAAATTCAAAATCTATCTTGTAGGTGAATGAGTACCTTTCCTTTTTCACTTCACCTTTCTATTCTTTTACGAATCTCGACGATAATAATGAATGATGATTAGGTGAAAGTAATGAACTGTAATGAAGGACGGAGACTCGAACCAGGGGCCTAAGTCATGAACTGTGATGTTAACATATTTTGATCTTACGCCGTTTTTGTCAAGAAACGCTTACGAATGTCATTTAGCGTGGTCTCCACTGTTTCGTGAAAATGTAAGGTAGCGGAGAGACAGACGAAAATTACCGGAAACCGGCCACACGCCCACATTACAAAATAGATACTAATGGAGCATGAATCGTAACACCACTATCAGGCGTTTTAAAAGCCTGCCGAGATCGTTAAAAGCGGAAACGTAGATGTTCCATTTTCATATGTGTATGGGCTACTGCGAGTAGATGGAAATTTTGAAGAAGATGTGATTGCAAGATGCGCGTGGGAACTATCAAATTGAAAATTTGTCTGCATGCTTAGAGACATGTAAAAAATGCAAATGATTCAACTAACAAAGAGAGACAATAAGTAAATTATTATTTAAGTACTTAATAAAAATAAAGGGTTTTTTCGTAAAACTACCTCTTTTTATTTTAATTAACACAGAATAATAACAGTAACAATTAGAATAAAGTTACTGTTTTTTATTATCGTTCTTCTGCTGAAAAATATACCCTGAACATTCGATATCAATAAATACGGAAGTGAAAGAGATACTGTTAACTACTGTTAAAAATCGAATAGGCACTTACGCCATACATTTCTCAAGAAAGGAACGGGTCTTGAGCCAAACACATGTGTATATTATACACACACACATCTTTGAATGTAAAATTTCACGGCATTCACATGTAATGAATTCCCACTTCTTTCTAGAAATTTATAATCGTATGTTACAGAATACTCCATTATAGTTCTCCATAAACCGAGCTTTAATTTTTGGGAGTTTTATTTTTTAGTCTTCTTTAGAAGTTGTGAGCTTAGAATGCATTACATAGCTATAAAACAAAAGAGGTGCTACCATAGGAAAAGAAGGGTAGAAAATTTTATCTAAATCAGGAGAAAGTGGTTCAGTTCGAATATTTGGGTACATTAATAACACGTAGATATGAAAAAGAAAAGAAAATACAAAAGAAGAATGGCATTTGCAAATAAAGCCTCGTCAAGCTTGCTGGACATAAAAAAATTAAAGAAGTACACAAAAGGAAAGTCGAGATTGCACTACAAAACAATGGTGAAACCAGTACTTACATTAGGATGTGAAACATTGACTCTCACGCAAAGTAATGATGACAAAATAGATGCATTTGACAGAAAAATATTGAGGAAATTATTTTGACCAATAAGAGAAGGAAATTATTGGAAATTTATATATGATGCTCGACTGTACCAATAATGCAAGGATGTACAGAAAGGGGGAAAGCGGGTAGGCGGAGCAAAGCAGATCAACGACAAAGATAGGAAAATAATTGTTGAAGGCGGACAACTGGAAGGAAGAATCTAAGAGAAAGAAAGAATGAAGAGGAAGACTGAAGGAGGCCAAAGCCCAAGGTGGGTTGTAACGCCATGGATAATGTTGATGATGATGAGTATAACAGAAAAGGAATATTTTTCTTATTATTAAAATTCCAGTCGTTAAAAAGAACTTTGTAAAGCAGAGATGGAGTCATGGAGCAACTTCCCGAATTAGAAAATACACAGCGGGCTCCGAAGGGCAGATTGAATTTTTAAAGGTAACTTCTTGGTTCATAAGAACTTTAAATAAATAGACAGACGGGTGGAGCCAAAAAATGTTGTCGCGTCAAACTTATATTTCCAAATTTTTAGCTTTAAAAAATTTGAAGTTCTTGATATATCGACAAATTCTTTTGATCACATCCAAACAGGTCGATTGAGTTACTTTATATTTTATATTGTCTTGATCCACAATTTGGTAGGTCTACCAGTCCACAAATACTGATCTTAATAACGCTGTTAGTTACCGAGACGCGGATAGTTGAAGATTGATTGACTTCCATTATTTTACTTCGCTTCGTGTGCCACTTTTGGTTAATTTGCGAATATGGGGATGAGTGATAATATGATGAAATTGATGAATGGACACTCGCAAACATCCATGCCAAGGTCGGGATTCCAATCCGGGAGCCTTGGGATAGTTTAAGAGAATGGACGGACATGACCGTACACAAATGTTCTCTTTTGTCACCTTTGTTTAAGGTTTAGTTGTATGTGAGACTAAGAAATATTCTAGTGTATGGGAGAAATAGATATACACTCTGCATCGGGAATCTGTGGACCAAGGTCGCGCATAATGGTGGAGAGAGAGAGAAAGCGAGGGGGCGGAGCAAATCAGTGTGCTGTTGCAAACAGCTGGCACCTGCGGCCGCGTTTTCCCCTCCATGTTCTCACTTACTTCCAATCTCACCGTTCATTTGTTGAGCCTTCTTGAGTCTAACTTGCGCAGAGACTTGCTTTCGTTCACTTGTTACATTGATTCACGGGAGAGAGTGTAGAATTATTGATTGATTGATTGATTTGCTTTATTTTACTTCGCTTTTTGTTCCACTTTTGGCTAATTTGCGAAGATGGAGATGATCGATGATACGATTAAATTGATGAATGGACACTCACAAACATCCATGCCCAGGCCAAGATTCGAACCCGGGACTCCTGGCGTCGTAGCACGATGTGCTAACCACTCAGCCAAAGGAACCGGCTGTAGTATTACTGTTTCTCGAAATATTGACCGGATTGTCCGCTGTTTATCGTAGGGGGCGGACTCAGCATAAAGAGGTGATTTTACAAGAGTTTTCCTCAAGATTACTGACAGCACCTTATGTGCAACCAACCGTACACAAGCCACCAACGATATATCCGTGAGCTATCAACAGCTCACGACGGACGATTTGGTATCCCTGCTCTAGAGGAATATCGACAAATCGCATGTAATAATCGAGCTATCGATGGCATTTCGAGATAAAGTGAAAGCCTCCACAATTATTTGTTGATTCAAATTATTTATTGATTCCAGAGCTGCGACAGGAGGACGTGGTAAACCTTAGATACAACCAGGACCCAAATTATACCGTTATATCGGACGAACCATAGCTAGATTAATTCGGATTTTCAGGGTCCTAGGGGAACATTGATTACACAGGCTGTACGAGCGGACTTGGTGATTACATTCAATTGTTTCTTGATTTGGCAACTCTATCAACGCGTGCGGAATATCGATATACCAAACATCCACGCATTTACGGAATCGAATTATCTTTTGTGATATTGGCAATGCATTGTCATCCCATGCAACTGTCAATTGTGTGAGGCTGTGGTGTAGAATCGCGTTATTACGTGAGAGAATTGTCGTAACCATGGCGCTGACTTTGGGGGGGGGGAGGCATTTTCTCCCCCTTCAAAACCAATCCTCAGGAAGTTCAGATATTACATACACAGGATGTCTCATAAGTAATAGCGCAAACTGACACAGGTGAAAGTCCACGATAATAGAAGCAAAAAAGTCTCAGTAAACACGGGTCTGCAAAAGAGCCGTTTTCGAGATAATCGCAAATGTGTGATTACAAGCCGCCACTGACTTCATTGTTTGTAAACGTCGTCCTAGTTGATAAAATGCTAATAATGTGTGCGAATGTGTGGTTACAAGCCATCAATGATTGCATTTTGTAAACACCGAGTGCTTTACTCCTTGCGCGGTCCGAGGTTTCTCTTTGTTTACAAAACAGTACATTTACGAGAGGTGGCGTTGTAATCAAACAGGATGGATACAATCAGTACAGTGAATTGTACATGCTTGTGACCAATTCCGAAATGAACCAGTGTTCGAAAGAATTCGAAACTCAATGTGGAATCGCGTACAGTATTGCATCCAGATGCAAGGACGACACTTTGAACACCTCCTTTAACAGGTACGAGTGTACAGTAATTGTAACATGTAACATACTAACGTTTGTTAAAGTAAGTAGAATGTTTAATTGAGATCTACAATGATTTTTCTTAAGGTATTATTAGCATTTTACCAACTAGGACGACGTTTACAAACAATGAAGTCAGTGGCGGCTTGTAACCACACATTCGCAATTATCTCGAAAACGGCTCGTTTGCAGACCCATGTTTACTGAGACTTTTTTGCTTCTATTATCGTGTACTTTCGCCTGTGTCAGTTTGCGCTATTACTTTTGAGACACCCTGTATTTATATGTATAACATATTGTTTATGTCTTGCCCTGTCAAAATACTGGTCGAAATGCTGATTTGCACGCGAATTCTGGGCCACTCCTGTGATATAAGTTAGTTTGCACACGACACTGTGATACATATTGGTAATATGTCACTGGGGAGAAAATCATGCAAATCATGAACTGAACTAACACTGAGGAAGAAGTTTAAATATCTCTAAAATTCCTCTTCTTCTTTCATGTAAACTTTTCTTTGAACCTCCTCCTACCACAAGTGCTAGTGACCAAACGCGTAACAAAGACAAGATCTGATGGGGTTGCACCTTCCCTCAAATGCCAAAGCATAAAAAATCGATAAAAATTTGTAAGACCATTAATGACCAATAGCATATGCAAAGTTAATAATTAAATCAATGCAATATTTTTTCGAATTATGGGTACAGTGGGATGCACAAGTATTGCTCGGCAAATTGCCCACGACCCTTTTCATTAACTTTCGTCTTGCACTCTACGTGATTTTAAGGAATATACGTACGCTGCTGCAGAGGTTGCCAGCAGCTTGTTGGCGATTTTTTCAATTCTTGAAGCGATCATTGCGTAAATCAAGGAGAATATACATGGTGATGCTTGGTAACAGTTATGCCTCCCACTGTACCATGATCAGAAGAGAAGGAGCAGAGTCCAATAAAGGAACCTCAAAATGTTTCAAAATGAAGCTAGAACTGAAAAAATACTGAAAATTACCAATAAATGAAAAACTTCCAAACAGTGACGGTCTCCTGTTCTACCTGAATAAGAATGAGCCACTACTATATTTAGAATCCCCTACAAGGTTTTTAAAAAATCATGTTTCAACAAACTTGCTATGAATATCGTCATTCATTTTCATCATCACGACTATCACCAAGTTGACTAAAAATAGATGTTTCGAAACACCAGAAAAAAACTTAAAAAATCTGCGCCTGAGCCACACAAGTCTCGACAAGGGATATAAATATTTTCGCGAACATGTTTTTCGCAGCCATATCACGATTTCAAACGTAATCCTTTAATCCCACTGACTGCTTGTATCAGAGTGTCCTCTGCATCCGTAATGACAATTCGTGCTGCTTTCAACAGTCAAATCTCAAAACAAGCAGAACGCAGGTGGTGTCACAGTTTAGAGTCGAAACAATTAAAAAATATATAGAGCATAACGAACAACACACGTTCAACAACGAAAACCCACAACAGAGAAACAGCATTGCGACACCTGAAAAAAAAAAAAAAAAAAAAAGAGAGATTCGTAAATTGAATTATAAAAGGCTGACCAACAAAAAAAAAAAAAAGATGTAAAATAGAGGATTGAAAACTACACAGGCAAAAGGTCATATTGCTTCTGTGTCTGTGTTGTGAGATATTTTGCTATTTCCTTACGGTGCCTGTAAGTCATGAGGGTGTGTCAGAGGTAGGTTGGTGGTTATGTTCATCACGTATGGCATTAAACACTAAGAGAATTTTCATATTGAACTTCTAATTCCATTTCAATGAAAACACTTTGCATTAATTATTATATGAGGTGCTTTTAAAGAAATAGAGACAGTGGCGTAGCGCAGTTTTCTGTGCCACCCGCAAGTGAAATATTGCCCCCCACACCCTCCTGTGAAAAAAATAACCAGAATACTAACGTATGTAACATTGACAATGCTAAAGAGATGGACGGACGGATATTAGCTAGTCCCCCCCTCACCCATACACACACACGGAGTGGTACTGTCAGAGGCAAAAAATAATAGTAGGCAAATTGTCCATCGCTATTTTCATCAATATTTAACTTCTACATCCTGTTATTTATAGGAATTGAATTATGTTGATTCGAAGCAGGTGTTGGCCTCTACCTATTGACATTTTTATTCAATTCCTTATCACCACAGTGTGGTAAACAAACTGAATGAAAATAAAGAGTGTAAAGAGTCTCTTGAGAAAGGTCAAAAGTTCAAAATGGTAGAAGGGCCTGCAGAGCACATACACAACCTCATAAACAGTGCAAGAGGTCCGCTCTCCTCAAAAAGCTAATAAAAACATTCCTTGAAATACTGCCATCATCTGCCAGTATGGGTAACAAACCATTGGAAATATTAAAGGCTTGTCTGAAGAAAGTAAAATCGGCACATTCGATAAGAATATGCCGAGCATTTAAAATATCATTTCGTACGTTACACAGTCCAGACACGGTCCAGACCTTGCAGTAAATGACCATGGGTAAGACGGCTGTGTCCAATTAGAAGCCCAGTTATAATCATTACCGCCCGTTTCCCCTTATTGCGTTTTCACCTCACCCAATACAATTTCAAATGATTTATGTGACACGAACTTTCTAAGGCGAAACGGAACATCCCATTTCGCCTTACACACAAACCTAACCTAACGTTCTTACAAATGTCAGGATAAATAGTACCAAAATTACTAATACAGTTAATATAAATCCGTTTACATAATAAAAAAGTATATATATATATATATATATCAATGTAGCATGGTGTTTTATTACATTAATAGGGCCTCCCCGATTGCGCAGTGGTAGCATCGTTCCCTTGTAATCAAGGGGTCCCGGGTTCGATGCCCGGTGGAGGCACATAGTGGTTCGGATCCCACTTTAAACTGTAGGTCCAGTCCCGATTAGCCTTACTGTGCTTAAAGTGGACTTAAAGGACTAACTCAAACCAATTACATTAATAATAATAACCCTTCATATCGATAATATTCCCTGGTGGGAAATTTATTGTGTGTAAGGCGAAATGAGATGTCCCGTTTCGCCTTAGAAAGTTCGTGTCACATAAATCATTTGAAATTGTATTGGGGGAGGTGAAAACGCCATAAGGCCAAACGGGAGGACACTGTTATAATGTCATTTTATCAACTCTCCATGTTAAAGAAATATACTTCCATAATTTGCTAAAAGTACGCTGACCAAAGTAAAAACTAATAATCCATGCAAAAATAGTTTGATCTGACCTCTTCTCAACGAGAGGAGTAGTACGTACGAGGAACGTCATGCACCAATAGTGGATTTGATATATCGAAGCTGCAAAGTATCGCTGTTCCCGCAAAGTATCAAGAAGAGAATAACGAAACATGCATTCTGCAGATTCCTGCCTGGCAAAAGGTGGCGTGGAGCAGAATATCGGCGTCTGCATCTTCAGACTTGGCGACAACATTAGCTACTTCATTACTCTTGATGGCCACGCGACTGGGGACCCAGCAGAAGTGGTCTTCGGCAATGGCTGAGAATGATACGAGCCGTCGAAGAATGCAATACACCAGAAGGTGCCTGGAAGACAGCGATTCCAGACTCAGGAGCACACTAATCGAATTGGTACAAATAAGGACTCTTTGGAAAGCATGATCGTCGGCAAATTCCAGTGCCTTTAGTACAGAATACAGTTCTGCCGTGGATATTGAACAGGCGGGATGTATCGCGTAACTGTACATTTCAAAGAGGCAACTGACTGATTCGACTTATTTGGACCCATCGTATAACATAGCTATAGCAAAATTGGGGTACTGGGATCGAAGCTCTAAAACCCGCTGCTGGAATTAAACCATTAGTGCTTCTGCCTTTGGGAGGGCAGTGCATCAAGTACTATATGAAATGGTGGTAGAATATTTCACTGACTACTAAAAAATGAAGAATTATTGATCCATTGTTCATAACAGCGATGAAGATTTAAATCATTCATTATTCATAACAGTAATGGATAAGAGCAATGAAGTTTTAACCACCCATCATACATAGCAGCAATGGCATTTTATTCATTAATTATTCGTAACAGCACTGAAGTTCTAATTATCTCATCATCGTTAACCTAAAGAGGATATATCTAACTGACATTAGGTAATACAAAATTACAAAAGCAGTTTTGCCATATTTTAAATGACTGTGAAAGTAATTTCATTGGGCTGTTGCAATAAGCACACACAAAAGTTTATATTTTTAAAATACACTTTCTGGCGCTCACAGCCTAATCGGTTCTGGTACAGCTTAAAATGGGACCTCCACAACAGGAAATCGATCCCAGAACTCCTGTGCTTACAAGGCGATAACGTTAACCACTCTGCTACCAGGAAATTTGCAGCGCACATGGATTGTCTGGCATGTAAGGATAGAACATCCGACAGAGCAATAATGGATATATTGTGGCTTTTCATTTAGCTAAAGAACAATTTTTTAAAAGTCAAACGTAGGCATTGTTCCTGCTGCAGAGGAGCAGTGTCTCGACAAAGACAGCAAATATTGGTTCCATTTTGCAATGCCATGTTTCATTGTGAAGTAATTGTTCAAATTTAGCATCATTAAGCTCTATTTCACGTTGTTCCCTTTTGTTTCTATGATGCGAAAAAAAATTCAACGAAAGCTAAATTAGAAAATTAGAAATAAATGGGAATTCATTGCAGTTTCTACTGAAAGTTCTTAATACTAACTCTGTGGGAACGTTTTGTGGAACTGCTGCACTTTCCAGTATTTGTATGACCTTTTGAATGAAAAATGCATTTTTCTCAAAATTGTATAAGCAGCAGAACGAGTAAGTTTGCTTTATTCAAACAAGTTCTGGTTAATTCTTGTTTCGTGTGCATTTCCCTCTTACAGAGAGAGAGAGAGAGGACTGTGAGTTTCCGCACTGCAGGCAAACTCTACAAGAGAGAGATGAAAACCAGAAAAGAACTTACGATGGGAAAACATGATGGAAATTCTGCGCTCCTTCCTGTTCTCAAACGATGAAAATTACTGCTATTTTTCCTCATTTCCATCCCCATCTCCCTCATTTTAATGTAGGAAGGGGAAATTGCACGCTGAGAATCGAAGCGCTCTGTATTGTTCGCGCGACAGTCGAAGCGAGGATATGAAAATACATCACATCCTAGTTTCCGCAGATAACCTTAAAAAGTGGGGAAAGTTTTTTTAAAAAGTAACCCATATGTAATGAAACAATTTGACCAGGTCGACATAAAACAGTGTCATCAAAATTATTTTCAATATTCTAATATACGGGGCATGTTTGAAAAGAAACCAGCAGCAGAGAGCATTTCCCTATACTCTATCCCAGGAATCTCTGGAGCAAGGTCGCGCATAACTGCAAAGGGGAGGAAGCGAGTAAGCGGGGCAAAGCAGTACGCGCGGATAGAAACAACTGACAGATGCGGTCGCTCTTCACGCAGTCCTGTTCCCTCGTTAGTCTTCATTGGTCGAGTTTTCTAGAGTACATGCGCAGAGATTTACTCCATCCAGAGATTTCCGCCACAGTGTGTAGTTTAATCAAAACGTCTACAGCTCATCTAAAAATGCACGTATTGGAAGATTGGTGTCCGTAATTACGATCCATTAGGCTGTTTATTCCATGTACTGTACACAATGTAAATCATTTCCTTGTCATCCGTTAAGGGCCTTCCCTGATGGCGCAGTGGTAACGTCGTCACCTTGAAATCCAGGGATCCCGGGTTCGATACCCGGTGGAGGCACATAGTGGCCCCGTCTAGTTCGATGCACTTTTTGACACTAGGTGTAGTGCAGGTGTATCCCGGTGTCAGGCTGGTGCAAGGAAATGACGTTCGACCAAGTAGACGGAAAGCGGTGTTCAAGTTTCGAAGATCCAACAAATGCCTGTCTGCTGCTTTAAACTTTCATTTGATTAGTTAGCACGCACCATGTGCCCATACACCACACATAACAGTGCTCCAGAGCGTAGTGCAAATTTGCAGATACCAAATACACTAGTTGACACCAAATCAAAGAAGTAGAAGAGTCAGTGTTGCACCCGTAAGAGAGTCAAAAAAAGTGCAGGAAAGTAGACTGGGCTAATGGTACAGTCCCGATTAGCCTATCTGTGCATAAAGTACACTTAAAATCCTAAAACCACCTTTTCATCTTTTCAACTCAGTTCCTCTTACGATTATTTTCAAGTCCATCGTTCGTGCATCTTAAGGACCAATTTTGTATATGTTTACCCGCTTTTACGACCTTAGTGGCATACTATTTTCTAATATGGTAATCTGGATTCAGGAGAGCAGATCCACTGAAGCGATTGAGTTAGGTGTTCGGAACTCCAGTCGTGGGTAGAATTCAAGCGATTTCTTCCTTTTGTACAATTATTCATTCCATGCTTGTTCCACACGCTTGCTCAGAATTTAAAAGTCTTCCGGTCGTCAGAAAACTTTCTCGCGGCTGCGTTGAGCAAATCGAATAAGGACGCAATTTCCCCGTTTACGAATTTCTGTCACTGTAGTTGATTGGGAGGTGGAGGGCGCCATCTCCCAGGGTTGGCGAGGGGTGAGTGGATGACTGCTTCGAGGAAACGGAGCGCGGGAAGGAATTTGATGAGGAACGGCAGGGAAAAGTTACAGTAGAGCAGGGATTTACCGTATTATAAGTATATTGATGTTTTTTGGTGTCTAAAAATGGAACTAACCTGTAACTGATACAAATATGTTCACGTTGAAGATGAATAAAATGAATACACAATGTGTGAACAATCTGAAACAAGGCCATAGCAAACGTTTCTTCATGTTCAGCAGGAGCGTATTTTCTAGGTTGGCTAGAGAATAAAATACAGGAGAAAAATTGATCAGAAATTGTAAACAAAATTATTTATATCGGTGAGATGATGATGGTGATTCTGGAATTGGCAACCTTATTTACTATGAGTTGGCAACCTGATTTCTTATGAGTTGGCAACCTGATTTCCTATACGTTGGCAACCTGATTTCCTATGAGTTGGCAACCTCATTTCTTATGAGTTGGCAACCTGATTGATTTCCTATGAGTAGGCAACCTCATTTCTTATGAGTAGGCAACCTGATTTCCTATGAGTTGGCAACCTGATTTTTTATGAGTTGGCAACCTGATTTCCTATGCGTTGGTAACCTGATTTCTTAGGAGTTGGTAAACTTATTTTATTCATAGCCTAGGACCACGTGACAGTGAGATAGCCCAGATCTTGGACTCCGTATACGCCACTGGTTCAGATAGGTTAATTGGATTTAAAGTGGGATCGGAACCACAGTGAAAGAGCTTCCACTGAAGATCGAATCCGGGAAACCTTGATTACAAGGCAAACGTTATACCACCACTGCATCGGGAGATCCAATGCGATAGCGACTGATCTATTAATCTCTCTGTGGTGTACAGCAGTGGCCATTTGGTTCAATAAAATTGCTGAACGTCATTCAATACAAAATTAACTAGCCCGAGATTGAATGCATAGACTCATCTGGAAATTTCGTGTGACGTTGGTTTGAGGTAAAAAGTTACAGAAACTATTTTATAGTGCCTCTTTCTCCAATTTAGGCTTTCCAAGGGCAATTCAACTTAACGCACATGCGGTAAATATGAAAAGACAACAACATACAACTCTTAAGCTTACAATAATACTTTTATTATTTTTAAACATCGAAAATCTAAAAGTGACGTCATTTATCTACGTATATTCGTTGAATATCCCGGTTGGTTACACCATTCATGTATTCAAGCTTGCAACAAGCTACATGTTCTGTCACAGAGTTGATATTGCAAATTCAAAAACTCACGTTGGACATTAACTTTTGCGGGATGCATGAGCGCCGACTACGTGGGTGCTCCGGGGCTCGAGCACTCACATAAGTAATCTTGTGGGTGCGCCGCACCCACAAGATTTTTAGTTTGATAAAAACAAAATAAAATAAATATTTCTCACTTGCCATTATCAAAAAATAATAAGAAATTAAAACATTGAGATGGGACAGACCTTGATAAAGACAAGCTAACATTGCACAGGGACATGTTTCTAGTTGTGTGCAGAACGAACAAAGAAAAAGTGGCCAACTTGTCAGACATTACAAATATTTTAAGTAGAGAAAACAGTGGTCCCATGCGTGAAATGCTCACAGAATTTGTGAAGTTTGTACGGGTGATTTTAACTATACCTGTTACATCTTGTACCTCTGAGCGGTCATTTTCAGCACTTAGACGATTGAAAACGATTTTGCGGTCAACAATGATCCAAAAAATATTGAATGATTTGGCAATTTTGCATGTTCATAAAGAAATGACTAAAAATATTGACATTACCAAAATTGCAAACACATTCATAAGTGCAAATGACGTAAAAAGGAATGTGTTTTATATTGAAAGTTAACATGTCATGATTATTATTATTATTATTTGGTACATAAAGTTAGTCATTTTGTAGTTTCTGTTCACAACAAAATCCTTGCATAGTTCTTTCTGCAATACAATTAAAATTATTTGCATTTATGAAGATTTTTTCATTTTAATTCGTATGAATGTGGTATTTTCTTTTAGGAACGTGTTGATAATATCATTGCCTCTTGCAATCATTGAGCATGTAAGTTGTTTAAAGTATACAATACTTGATAATTACAGATCTAACCGCCATTGATATGCACCCACAGAAATTTTGGAAAGTCCGCGCCCTTGGCTGGATGTAACTGAATCTATGCCGAGAGAACAATCCTCTGTAGGTCAAAGAGATAATATTGACATTGAATCCGTATTTATTCTACATGCGTGTAGAATTAAAATTTGCTTGCAAGATCACAAACAGATGAATCAATTGAAACGTAATGAATCCAAAACTGTTTTCTAATGATAGGGAAATGGATTATATTTCTTCTGGTTGGAAAGTTCTCATCTTTATTTATTTACTAAATTAGGCATTGAATCAAAAGTTAGTTAGTCATGAGTCATTGCATTAGCATGTACTGTAGAATTCTAAAATAATAAATAGGTAGAGTTAGCTGTTTCATAATTTCTTCTGCGTCACGCCTTTGACATATTCCATGAGTTAATAAGGCACAGCTTATCCAAAATAATAATTATAATAGAAGAAGAAGAACGTCAATTAATGATATTCTGTCAAACGAAGCCATAATCCCCCAAAAAAAAAATCTGTCAAACGAATTCTGACAGAAAATCATAACTATTGAAAGCAAATTTCAGAACAAAAGCGTTAATCGTAAAAGCAGAACAAATTAGTAAAATCAATTAAAATATGCAAAGTGAAAACAGATTACTAGAGTCTCAATAATAAATACAATTCGCTGACATTTTAAATTTCCAGGAAACTAAATTCGGAAGAAATATACATTACATGCAAATAAATTCCACTGAAAAATGCCACAGATGTAAATGTGGACGCACGTCAACCTGTAAAAGCATATTTAATATTATAGGGTGTCTAGTGCCCTATTAACCTGTGCTCAGAAGAATTTGTCTCCGCACGGGCGGATTCAAAATGTAAATAATTAAAATTAATTGCAGCAGTCATAATGTACGTACAATCTCGTTTGAACTAAAATTTATGATAACAGCCAGAAGTAGTCGTGATAAACAATGGGTTCTTTGCACTTATTAATACAAATAGCAATTCTGCAATACAAAGCTTTTCGAACTGGTACTAATACACGGGAAAACAACACAACTTAGTCATTTAGCAGCTCACCGGTGCTTTTATTGAGTCAGAAGGTGGAAGCTGTTTCTGACAGGGCAGTATATCACGTCAGTTCATAAAGGTTTCACATTAGTGAGATGTTCTGTAGGCAGCAAGCGACATGCTTAGAAGCACAGAGCCATTAACTACACGCTCTGGCGTTAGTTTAGTACACGTGGACTGTTACACTTTGTCCCGGGAATCTCTGGAGTTCGCACCGCCAACTCGCTTTCTCCTCTTCTCTTGCGTTATGCGGGGCCTTGCTCCACAAAATCCAGAGAAGTTTACAATATTCCACCGTTAAAATTTAACTGCCTCACTACAAATTTACAAAAACGGAACGCAATCATTTTTTATTTAAATTTTATTATTATATCATACATATAGATAATGATTACAAATGGAAGTTGAGTGAACCACTAGTATTTTCTTTAAGTGAATCATTAGGTTAGGTTAACTATGTAATGGCTAATAACACACCGTGTCCATAAATATACTGTCATACTATAAAGTGGTATTACGTCGCTTTGGATAATCGTATTTAAATTAAATTGGTGACATTTGAAAGAAAAACTCAAATATTTTTGTGCATGTCTACAATGGACATCAATATCAGCAATGGACAACAATGAACGAGATCAAACATAGAAACTGAAATAAATTCACTCCTGACAACAATCCCTGTGAATATGTTGGAGCGTTATGCATGTGGCATGAATGGGAATATCGCCTTGATGTCTGCAGGGCCACTCGTGGGGGCCACATTCAATGTCTATGAGTTGTAAAATAAAATATTTGAGTTTTTCTTTCAAATGTCACCAATTTAATTTAAATACGATTATCCAAAGCGACGTAATACCACTTTAAAGTATGACAATATATTTATGGACACGCTGTGCTTCATAAACGATCACGGTCAACTTTTACGGTAGTTGAATGGCAGCAAAAATTGACGGTTTTGGATCGATATTTCTCAAGTCAACTCTTTAGAGTGCTGTGGTTTGCATTCCCAATGCGATGAAATATAAAAGAAAAATGGTATAGTTGAGCTCTCTGCACAATTTTAACAATAACAATGTATAAAGTGTACACAAAAGATACAAAAGTCATTGAAAATTTGCAGTTTTACTTACCCCTAAACCTCGTAGCAGTTACAAAAGTTGGAGTTTCCTTGAAAGAGCATGTTATCGGCAGGACAATCTGAAAAAAAAAATACTGTACATTAGATGAACTCTCGTTTTAGGGTTAGGATGCCATACTCTCTCCAAGGAGTCTGTGGGGCAAGTTACGTCACTATATGCTTACAAAGTGAACGATAACAAGTCCTCTGCGCCAGTAGTGGCTTGAGAGAGCTCGACCAATGAACGCGTGAGAGAAGAAGCGAGTGCATGGAAAGGGAAAACTCGGCTGCATCTACCAGCAGTTTTCAGCAACGCGTACTGCTTTGTTCCGCCTCTTCGCTTTCTCCTCTCTGTGCCGTTATTCGTGTCCTTACTCCACAGACTCCCGGGACAGACTGTAGAAAGAATTCCTGAGTGAAAAAAAAAACAAGTTCGGAACAACAAACCTTAGGGATTCGAACCACTATGTGCCTGCACCGGGTATACAACCCAGAATACATAAATATTGCCTTTCAAAGATTTTATATATGTGAACATTGGTTTTGATATTTAGAATGAAATTTGGTATACTTATGGTCAAGAGGCGAAATCTAAGAGCAATTTTCGAATGAATCTGTCATCTTAGAATATTATTGAAGATCATACGGGTTATAAAATCGGTTCATTAGTAGCCAATCGGTACAACCAATGCTAAAATTGTTGAACATCTTGGAAAATCTAGAATCTTACATGAAACTGAACAGCAGTAAGTAATTTATTACCCAACTGGCCCTTTGGAAACTTCCATTAAAACATATTCCATACGACATCTGTCTATTTTGTGGTAAGAGCAGTGCAGGTTGTTATTTTTCCGACGTCTATTGATCCAAGCTTCCTTGACATGGTCACCTGGGATTGCTTTGAATAATTCCTTTGAAGCAGCCGCTAATGGCTTCCTCCAGCCGCAAACAGGAGCACAATGAGACCCACAAATGGCTCCCTTACCTCATGCAAGGTACCTACGAGTATTGATCAACACTCTCCTCCTGGACATTTCGCAGAGAAGCCTTCAAACATGTGTCTTTGCAAGTATATGAACAGCCGAGAAGAGCAAAGGAGATAGTAAAAACAACTTTCCCATTCATACTTAAGGTTTGGAATGTAAGGTACAGAGTGTCCGAAAAGTCACGCAACCCGGTGTTTACGACCGTATAAAGGAATAGCGAAACGGAATGAGAAGAAACTCTTTCTGCCAAGAGAATGCCCTGTATATTGGGAAAATTTAGAGAGACAAACATATGTAACAACATGCATGTTTTAGTAACAAATAAACAAAGTGTTGCCAAAGGCGGAATTTTTTTTTCTGCAAATCGTGTGTATTGATGCACAGAACTCACTGAGGTAAATTATTGCAACATTTCACAATACCAACGAACAATTTGGAAGGCCATCTATTAAATTTGACAGAAAAAGAACTTTGACGAAGTTTCAAAAACATTAGGCTACACAAGGGAATAAATGGGCTGTTCCAAAAATCAATGTTTTCACAATATTACGAGGGATACTGATAACACTGTTGCTGTCACGTGTCACTAACAGACGTGTTTCACCTGAGGCTATCACACTAAGGCACTTTTAACGACAAAGGAGAAAGTTGGTTATTCTCGAACATATGCAATAAATTACATACACCTTGCAACCCTGAAATGTGGGTATCCCTACAAATTAAAGCAAATGTTCGAAGTGTCCACCATTTTCTTGGATACATAAGTTGGTTCGCTTGATCATGTTCACAGATACCTTCCTGAGGGTTGCAGCACCGATATTATCAATTTCCTGTGTAATGTTTCGTTTCAGCTCCTCCAATGTTCTGGGTCTCGTTTGGTACACTTTCCCCTTTAAGTAACCCCACAGAAAAAATCTGCAGATGTTAAATCGGGCGAGCGACTGGGCCATAAATTCTTGGATATTAGACGATCACCAAAAAATTCTCTCAGCATACGAAGAGATTCATTAGATGTATGGCAAGTTGCTCCATCTTGTTGTAGCCAAGCATCACGTTCGTCTTCTTTCAGGAGAGCAACGAATTGCATTATGAGATCCCCGTACACAGCGGTATCCACTGTTGTCTCAAAGAATAACGGTCCCACAATACGACGTCGCGATAATCCACACCATACACCAATTTTCGGGGAGTGCAAGGGTAGTTCATGCAACTGATGTGGGTTTTCTGTCGCCCAATGCCTGAAATTTTGGCTGTTGATATACTCATCCAATAGAAAACAGGCTTCGTCGCTAAAAAAATCTTTATTCAGTACATTGACACCATTTTGTCGAACGAATGATTGAAACCAATGACAGTAACGCAACTGTGCCGGGACATCCACCGCTTTCAATTCATGACCAACACGAAATCTATACGGGTAAAATTTCGATTTCCGTATAGCCTTGTGAGCAGTTGACTTGCGTAAGTCCAATTCTAAGGCGAGCTTCCGAACAGACTTTTGTGGCGACGTCACCATTATTTGTTCAACACGCTGCAGAACATCAGCTAAAAACACAGAAGGGCGCCCTGAGAGTTGCCTGTCATGTACTGGCCCAGTTTGGCGAAACCTTCGCGGCAAACAGCAACCACCTAAGGCACAGAAAACATAACAATTGATACACGTTCTTCTGTACCCACATTTCAGGGTTGCAAGGTGTATGCAATTTATTGCATATGTTCGAGAATAACTAACTTTCTCCTTTGTCGTTAAAAGTGCCTTAGTGTGATAGCCTGAGGTGAAACGCGTCTGTTAGTGACATGTGACAGCAACAGTGTTGCCAGTGTCCCTCGTAATATTGTGAAAACATTGATTTTTGGAACAGCCCATTTATTCCCTTGTGCAATGTTTTTGAAACTTCGTCAAAGTTCTTTTTCTGTCAAATTCAATACATGGCCATCCAAATTGTTCGTTGGTATTGTGAAATGTTGCAATAATTTACCTCAGTGAGTTCTATACATCAATACACATGAATTGCCAAAGAAAAAAAAACCGCCTTTGGCAACACTTTGCCAATTTGTTATTAAAACATGCATGTTCTTACATATGTTTGTCTCTCTAAATTTTCCCAATATACAGGGCATTCTCTTGGCAGAAAGCGTTTCTTCTCATTCCGTTTCGCCATTCCGTTATACGGTAGTAAACACCAGGTTGCGTGACTTTTCGGACCTGATTCCGTGGTTGGGTAAATTAAAAAAAATCACACCTAACCCTGCTTGTTTTCAATCAAATTGCGGAATAAAGAGGAATCCCCTCACAACTGTATTGGTTCGGGTATAATGTAACGAAAAGAATGGCTCTGCAACAAAGGATGACTTGGGATTCTAATTTGCTCTCCGTAAAGAAGGAAGATATCCCAATACAACTGTTACTATCATTGGTTGTATTATTTACTGATCTTTTTATATCCTTCAAAGAAAATAAATATTTCCATTTACAGTAAAGCTTACACTGCTGGATACACTTTTGTATTTAAATAATGGACATACGTGCACACACACACCATCACACCACCACACCCACACCCCCCCCACACACACACACATATATATATATATATATATATATATATATATATATATATATATATATATTAGGGTGTTTCATTTTTCCAAAGATGTGATTTTCATATGACTTTGCTTACGCCCCGAGTCTCAGTGATGTAAAAGATATATATGCCAAATTTCAAGAAGATTGGATAATATTTAGGGGTTGCACACATTGATCACTTTTATCTCAAACTAGTGAAAATTCTAATATTGAAGTGCTTTGTACTAATGTGCTTCTCATGTATTTCTTTCATCTTTTGCAGGTAATTGAACTTTAAAATGGGAACCAAAAGAGGAATTTGGCTGCTAGAAAAGGTGCCTAGTGGTGAGTTTTTAGGAGCTCGGCTCCCTTCAAAGGAACAAGTACTTTTAGTTTTTATTTACCATCACAAGGAAATGAAAGAAACACTTTCGGATGCTGCTAAATCTACCAGTACTAAACTACAGGAAGTGTGGAGGAAAGCAAATATCCCTGTTAAGACGGAGGAGAATATCCATGCTGGTATACAGAAGCTGTACAAAGAATACCAAAATCTGGGTAAAGAGAAATCGAGAAACACGTATAAAGCAAATGTGAACCGGCAGATTTGGAAAGGTGATCTCGTCGAGTTATTTGACATTTCCCAGCAAAATGTGATGGACATGACTAGCGTATCACAAGAAGATAAAGAATTTCTTAGGTCACAAAGAGAAGATCGTATGAGTTTGTCAATGAGTGGAGTAGACAAGGTTTTCGCCTCGAAAATAAGAACTAAGTGTACAAAAGAAGACAGAAATGATTCATATAAGAATAAACATTACAAAGCTATTGCTGAAATCAATAAGACGGTTATACTGGAAGTAATCTCCATCATCATCAGCGCCTAGAGACGAAGAGGCAGAGTTTTCGCCTCCAGCAACGAAAAAATTACGTTCAAGTCCTAGATTAAAACCTCTTGATCAGACACTCACGTCTACTTGGGATCGAGAACAGCTCTCTATTCGACAAGCAAGTACTTCATTTATAGCAACTGCAAAGAGCCTTTGCCACGATGTTTCAAAAATTTCCGTATCTCCAGCTACCGTTTACCGAGCTCGGGCGATCAATAGAAGTAAAATGGCAAAGAAAATCGAAGTGTCACTCTTTGAAAATCCTCCTCATTTGGTCTTGCATTGGGATAGTAAACTGTTGCCTCAGTTGCTCATGGGAGTGTCAAAACTTTGGAAGATAGAGTTGCAGTTCAAGTGACTGGCAAAGATTTTTTGCATTTTCTTGGCGTACCTATTACCCTGAAAAGCACTGGTGAGCAGATGGCTGAAGTAGTTATTCGGGAAGTGAACCGATTTGGGATACGTGACAATATCTCGGTATGTGTTTTGATATGACAGCATCTAATACAGGACTGATCCAAGGGGCATATACCATAATTGAAAGGGAATTCGGACGAACATTGCTGTGGTTGGCTTGCCGTCATCACACCCATGAACTAATATTGAAAGAAGTGTTTGAGGAGTGTTGTGGCGTACCATCAAGTGGTCCTGACATCCAGATTTTTCGGAAGTTCCAAAGTCTGTGGGCTTCACTTGATAAGAAGTCATATAAGACAATGCTGGATAAAGAAAGTCCCGATCAAGGCTTTCTAGAAGAACAACGAGTGAAAATGGTTAACTACATCCAAAATGTCCTAAAAGACGGAAGTCATCCAAGAGAAGACTACAAAGAGTTATTACAACTCTCACTCCTAGGAGGTTGGTCTCAAAACGACTTCAGTTTCAGGATCCCAGGGGCTCTGCATCAAGCAAGGTGGATGGCAAAGGCAATATATGCACTTAAAATTGTCCTCTTCACTAAACAGTTGAATATTCCTCTACGAGAATTGAAAGGAATGAAACGGGTTGCACATTTTGTCAGCCTCGTATATGTTCGCTTTTTGCACGAGGCAATTGTAAGTCGATGGGCTCCAAAGAATGATTTGAATATGATACAGTTTCTGAGCACTTACCCAGATGCATACGTCAAAAAAAGTGCTCTCACAGTTGCTAAGAGACACCTTTGGTATCTGTCAGAAACAAACGTAGGATTGGCTTTTTTGGACGAACGTACTACTCAGGCTGATAAGGAAAATATGACTAAAAATTTAGAAACCAAACCTGCAAAGAAAAAGGAAATGAAACGATTAGAGGGTAAAAACCTAGTTTTTGAAGGAAAATACCTGAGCCATTTCGTTACTAATAAAACAAAGACGTTCTTTGAATTGTTTGGGATCCACGACGTGACAGAATACTGCAGTGATTCTCTAACAAGCCATGTGAACGCTCTTAAGGTGGTCAATGATATCGCAGAAAGAGGAATTGCTCTGATAAAAAAGTTTAACGAATCGGTCATGGACGAACAAGAAAAACAATTCTTGTTGAGGGTAGTCGAGCATCACAGAAAAGTCGTCACCAAGCGAACAAAAGAAGGGATTGCATCGTTCAAAGTTGATTAATATAACACATGTTTTGCCTATCATTAGGGACATTGAATTTTCGCGATGCGCGAAATCGCGAAATGTGAAAAAAGATGCAATTTTGAATATTCTGCACGTAACTACACCCCCAATGATGAAATATCCATGAGTTTTATTCGCGAAGTAATGCGAAATGTGTGCTTCTCCACGAAATGAACGCTTTATCGCGAAATAACCGTGAAATATCATCAAATTATGTAGAAAACACGCAAAAACCGGCAATCGAGGTTGGGCGCGCAAACTGTCGATTTGTAACGAAACGTTTGCCTAACGTTTCCTACCACTTGCAGCTGAAGAACGTTTTATCTTCGATCAAATCAGGAAGACGCTGCAAATTTTGATTTCCCATGCACATAACCTCAGTTCGAAAACTTCGCTCCCTGTCAAGCTGCATTCCTTTCTTTCCCCGAATGTCTACTCAACTTCCAGTTTCGTTGAACTTGCTAGCTGTAGCAGCGATAAGATTAGTCTGTTACCGCACATCAAGGGAAACAATGGTGTAATTTGTGTTCAGTCATGAATGGATTTTGTTTATGTGATTTTCAAAATGTGTTGGGGTATGTGCAGTAGTGATTATTGGACAGCAAGGATATCCTTTAAATACATACAATGAATAAATCGCTTGAGATATGCAATTTAGAAATGAAGTAATTTTGTGTTGATGTTTTCTTCCTGGTTGGACAGCTAAGTACTTGTGTATGTGTACAGTATATAAAAATGAAGTAGATTATCAATTTATAGTTCCTTTGTATGTTGTTTCCTCTCATAATGAAAAAGTGTGTGCCAATTTGTTTTTTCCACCGCTGGTATATACCGCTGATCTAACATTTTATTTACCGCTCTCCTCAGTTTTTATTTACCATAAATTTGTCTCCCTACCTATCATATTACCTATTAATCTTAGTGTCTAGTTTTAATATTATTTTAAGTTTGTGATTTCTAGTTTTCCCAATAAAAGTAATTAACATTGAAAAATCGTATTTTTTGCCTACTTTTACAAACTGATCAAAGTGTGCAACCTCTAAATATTATCCAATCTTCTTGAAATTTGGCATATATATCTTTTACATCACTGAGACTCGGGGCGTAAGCAAAGACTGCAAAAATTTTACATTTTATTTTTTGCCTTACAAAATGAAACACCCTAATATATATATGTATGTATGTATGTATGTATGCACAAAAACACATATCTACATAATATAATAAAGAAAGTGCAAGTATATACAACTGTATAAATGGAACATATCCATCCTTATACACATATACTCTGTCCCAGCTAACTGTGGAGCAGGCAAACGAAAACAAGTCTCAGCGCAAGTAGTGACGCGAGACGGCTCCACCAATGAACACGTGAGAGGGAACGGGATTGCGTGGAGTGGGGGAACCGACTGCAGTTGGCAGCCTCCCCACTACGTGTACTGCTTCGCTCTGGCCACTCGATTTCCTCCCCTTCTCTGACGCTATGCGCGGCCTTCCTCCACAGTTGGCTGGGACAGGGTATACATAGTTTAATAATTCCTGGAACATAACGTTAATCTTCCATATAAACATTGTAAACCACAAGCGTAGAGATATAACATATGGGTTTCATGTAATAACATTTAATATTGAAAGGGAATAAATAATAAGTAGTTATGAAATGCATATATTATATACATGATCACTATAAATAAATAAAAATAATAAAACAGAGAAAATACAAGTAAAACAGACGTGTATATACAACTGTCCTATTAAGGAACATTGTGTTATTGTTAATATAGTTAACTTTTATTTTTGTTACAGGTGAGTTTGTATTTTGGACTGTAAGTTGCAAAGTATGAGTTAAAAATTTGGGCAACACTGAAGGGGTTATTTACCTTCTTTCAAGAATTTATCTTCATATTTTTATATACAACGTAAGTGGAAGACTGGAATCCAATATTGCATGTGTACTCGATATAATATTATATGTAGAACATATTCTGAATAAAGGCAAAGATTTGTATTTTTCTGTTTTCGGGATGTCACAAAGTAGAAGGGATAAGGTAAATTTACATGAAAGTTGAAAGTGCAGAAGAATGTCGGTTCTATAACGGAAGTCTTGAAATCAACACGTAGAAGTGATTCTTGGACAGCAATTGTACGACATTTGTTTACTATGTGCGCCAAATTCAATCACTGTAGGTGAATTTACGATTACTTCGAACCACTAGCGTACGCAGAATATTTTTTCGGATGTGGCTGGGATTGTAAAGAATTACTTAAGTGGAGAAAGATTAAGATAGCTGCGTTCTAGGAAGGCTGAATACTCATTTTGAACCTTCATTTTAAAATTTATTCAAAGGCAAGAATGGTAATCTGGGGTCATTTTCAATGAAGGGCGGGGTTGCCACTCGTTATTTAATGTTTTCATTAAAAATATATATTTTCTCAAAATTTCGGAAGGAGTTGCAGCCCCATCAGCTTCCACCTGCCTACACCAGCGCATTGGACCATAAGCACTGATCAGTGGCGGCAATTTGGTTCGAAAACTGGGAGGGGCAAGGGCATTTTACTTTCTCTTGGTAGATAAGGTTTAGTATAGTGGGAGTGCAAAAGTGGCAAAAAGTTGAAGGGCAACTGCCCCCCCCCCCCCATCGCCGCCACTGGCACTGATTGAAACAGAGAATTAATGAAGAAATGCACGTTAGACGCCCATATAAAGGGCTTGTAGATGAGCTGCCAGAGCCTTCTCAACATACAACGGATGTACGTTAGTCGCAAGTAGGCATGCGTCAAAATGGTGATTGCTGCAAGTGGAACGAAGGCGGTCAAACAGGTTCGTGAAAATTGTAGTTGTTTCACTTTGAAAGAGTTTGTTACAACTCGTAGCACCCAAATCAAATCAAGAAAAAGAGAGCGATGATAAACAATCGAACTGATATAAGATAAATACTTATTTGAAATCCACAGCTTAGTTTCGTACATGTTTCTACCTACCCCCCACTTTCGCTTTTGGAATCGTCCAAAGAGATAGGCCCAGTTAAACCAATTGACCAGTAGAAGACATGAATTGAATGAAGAACTAGAGTAGCAGAAATCAAAGAAAAAGTAGGAAACAAAGAACAAATTTAGTGATATCTTAAGGACAAAATATGTGTGTTTTCGAAAACAAATATTGTGTATAACTACAAACCTTACGTTCCTTGAAATAATTAAGAATGTTGAATGAAGGAATTAATATCACCAATCTGTATGACAAGAGGAAGACCTAGGTCCGATTCCGGGAGTGGGTAATTTCAGACGCGAATTTTAACACCAATGTCCCTGCATAGAGTTACCCTCTGAGGTGCTGATAACATCATATCCACAAAATTGCCGAGACTGTGATGTGTGGGGGCCTACCTCGACATCTCCCACATGACTTCACGACATGTGTAGAGGATTGTTTTACCTTTTATTACCCTGCCTGTACCTTCTTACAAGCAAAGATGATTGCACCCATTGTTTATTTATTCAATCATTTTCGACTCAATACCTATCTTTTTTGTCTCACTATAAGCATCTTATGTTTACCTGAACGAAAATGTGACCACATGGGGAAGAGAGAAAGAGAGACCGCGAGAACCAGGCCATACAGATGACCTAATGGATACCATATGTGATGGTTTCCCATTCTATTCTTCCCGATATATCTGCCCGTTATCCCAAATCCCCAGTGTGTTTCGGTTCCGCTAATGCGGGCGTCCTTTTTGTTTTTATCGGGATGGCTGCAGGCAATAGTCAATTATTCTGCTGATTCATGTAACGTGTACAAAAAAATCAATGCCGTATTTTTTAATCTGCTTAGAACAGTATCAGTTAGCGGCGGTGAATCAGATAGTAAGGTATACAAAGGTTTACAACTTATACATACTGTAGGAACTGAAGAATCCCTAGCCTTAGGATATTATTTAACAAAGCAGCAGAGAGCATTCTGCCGTAAAGATCAATTTAAACTCTCAATATTTCTAGAAACAACTGGAAGTATAAAAATAATAAGCTTTGCTATTTTGCGTAGCTATTTAACCCGGAAGTTAATCACAACAAGAATAAATTTGCAACTATTAAAATTTATGAAAATAAAACATGCACGAGTTCAATATAGACCGTCCCTTACATATACGTACTTATATTCTATAGAAGTTTAGAAATGTTTGGTCTCGTTCTCGTCTGTTTTTACAACCTCGTCTCGGTACCATTTCTAACTAGAGTTATAAAGATGGGAATTGAATTTTGACAGAAGTATTAAATAGTATCAGCAATAAAGTATAACAAAATATATTCTCCCACAAAACTATGAATATTTTTAACCTTTAGAAAGAATGACATTCAAATCTGATTGAATCAGAACTTTTAATGTCAATGAAAGCAACATGAATCCGCCCATTGAGGCATTTGACTTATTTCCCCGTGTGATTGGAATGCATGAAAAAACGCCGAGTCAATAATCAAGCTTATTTGAGATGTGAGCAAAGGCACGCCTAAAAATCCATAGGACGGAGTGAAACTTGACACCTCAAGGTCACGCGTAGGATTGATAGGATTGACGTGAAAAAATCCAGACGACGTTGATATTGAGAACGGTCTACTTGAAACGGAAGTTAAAGGGGGAAAAGGGAAATATACCTACCATTCTTGACAATGAAGGACTGTCATACTTGTAGCTACATGTGTGCACGCTTTCAGCATTACTTCACGACTATAGTTGTTGTAACAATGCATAGTTGTATTCAATTTACTTGGTTTAAGTCCACTTTATGCATATATAGGCTAATTGGGACAGGACCTACAGTTTAAAGTGGGATCCAAACTGGATATCGTACCGGGATCCCTTTGACTACGATGTTAATGCATAGGCGTAACTTGACGGGGCCAAGAGGCACCTCCCCACACAAATTTTCAGATTTATTAAAACTTACAAGTTAATGGTACATTTGTTAACCTCCTTCCACCTGAGAAGAAAATTTTTAAAGATTTTAAAAATGTAACAGTTATCTGGACGCTATTTTTATGGGATATAAAAACGTTTGGTTCTGCTCTCCACAAAGTTAAGCCGCAAGTTCGATTCTGCTCCCCTCGCACCCTCAGGGGTTAGCTCCCCAAGTTACGCCAGTGCCACTACTGGTACGCCCTATTTAAATTATTTTAATCGAAGCTGTGCTTGTACAATTAGGTTGATTGCGAGTGAGAGATGAAATAACAATGGATTTGTATTTGCACTTTTTTCAGCCACTTATGTCTAATAACAACGATGAAGATGAATGATAAAAAATCAGAAATTTGGTGAGTTTGTTTTATTCTCAGAATGGCTAATCGGAACTGGTCCTACAGTTTAAAGGAAGGTCTGAATCGCTCCAAGAGGAATCGAACTAACTAACTCTCTAGCCTTCTTAAACCCGAAGGTTCATGGCTGCAGCAACACAGGCCCTCCATCTGTCCCTATCTTGAGCAAGATCTATATACTCTTTTCCATTCCTACCGATTTCCTTTAAGTCCATCTCAACGTTATCCCTCCATCTTCGTCTTGGCCTTCCTACAGGTCTCTTACCATCAGGTTTCCCAACAAGAATCCTGTAAACTCCTCTCTCCTCTCCCATTCGTGCCACATGGCCTGCCCACCTAAGTCTTCTTGATTTAATCATTCTAATACAAGTAATATCTGGACATGAATACAAATTATGTAGTTCTAAATTATGTAACCTTCTCCACTCACCTGCTCCTCATCCCTTTTAGGTCCAAATATTTTCCTAAGGATCTTATTTTCAAATACTCTCAATTTATGTTCCTCTTTCAATGTAAGGGACCAAGTTTCGCATCCATATAATAATACAGGCAAAATTACTGTTTTGTATATTTTAACTTTCAGTTTCTTAGATATTAAACGAGAAGACAAAAGTTTATTAACATAAAAGTAAGATGCATTTCCTGAATTAAGCCTGCTTTTTATTTCCTCTTTAATATAATTTTCATTTGTTAGTATTATTCCTAAGTACTTGAATTTGGAAACTGGTTCAAACGAGTTGTTATCAATAATTAGATTTTGATTATTACCTAACACTTGGTTTCGGCCTGTAAACATATATTTAGTTTTCTCTTTGCTAACTTCCAAACCTATCTCTTTAGCTGCTTTGAAAAATATTTTAGCATTATTCTTAATTGTATTTATATCATCACCTAATAAGTCTACATCATCTACATATGCTAACAACTGAGTTACACCGTTTAATTTTAGTCCTTCGTTAGTTTCTTTTAACTTCCTAACAGCATATTCTAAGGCAAAATTAAAGAGCAATGGAGATAATGCATCGCCTTGTTTTAACCCATCATGAATTGTAAATTTGTCAGACACATTAATACCCACACGAATTTTACTTTCTGTTTCACTGATGCATACTTTTATCATACTAAGAAGCTTCATAGGTATTCCAAACTCTACTAATATATTATATAATTTATCTCTTTTGACCGAATCATATGCTTTTTTTAAATCAATGAATATCTGATGGACACTTTGATTATATTCCCACTTTTTCTCAAGTGTCTGTCTGATGTGAAAAATTTGATCTGTTGTTGATCTGTTACGTTTAAATCCACATTGATAATCACCTATGATTTCATTAGCATATGGGGTTAGTCTTGTTAAAAGAATGTTAGATAATATTTTATATGTTGTTGATAGTAGAGAGATTCCACGGTAATTATTGCAGTACATTTTATCATCTTTTTTAAACACGGGAACAATTATAGATTCTTTCCACTGTTGAGGGATTTCTTCTTTATTCCATATTAAACAAATTAATTTATGAATTTGACATATTAACGAATTTCCACCATATTTAATTAACCTAGCTGGTATTAAATCAATGCCAGGTGCTTTGTTATTCTTTAGCCTTTTAATAGCATCTTTAACTTCAGTCAAGTTAGGTTCTGGAACTAAAGGTTCTACTGTGTGAACCTCATTTACTTCTGATTTAAGTCCTACATGAACATTTAAGAGGTCATTAAAGTAGTTCTTCCATCTATTTAAAATATCACTTGGATCAGCCAAAAAAATCACAGTCTTTATCTTTTATCAAGTTTACTTTAGTTGCCACCCCTTTCTAAATTCGTTTACACCTTTATATAAATCTCTGATATTTTTATTTTTGCTGTTTGTTTCAATTTCTAAGTCTAGCCTGATTTCTTATTTCTATTAGATTATGACATTCGTTATCAAACCGTGGCTTACTTTTTCTTGGTTTATGATATCCTATACTTTCTTTAGCTGCTGATTCTATTGCAGTACGTAGGTGCTCCCAATTCTTATTTACGTCTGTTTCATTTATATTTTCATCATCATTTAAATCCTGCAAAACATCAAATCTATTTGACAGTTTAATTTGGTAATCTTTCTTAATTCTTTCATCAGCAAATTTTACTGTCTTAAATTTTATAACTTTTAGATTTTGTTACTTATGATTTATCACTGCGAGTCTTTCTCTTAATTTAGCAATTACTAAATAATGGTCACTGGCACAGTCAGCACCTCTATGTGTACGAACGTCAATTATACTAGTATGCCTTCTTTTATCAATGAGAATATGATCTATCTGATTATGAGTTTTACCATCTGGAGAACACCACGTATATTTATGGATATCTTTATGTTTAAAAGTGATACTTTTCACAAGTAAATTCTTTGAGGTTGCAAAAGTAATTAATCTTATACCATTATCATTACTTAATTCATGAAGACTTTCTTTACCAATCGTGGGTTTAAATGTCTCTTCCTTACCAATCTGTGTATTAGAGTCACCTAACAGAATTTTCATATCATACTGGGAAAATTTATCAAAGACATGTTCTAACTCTGCATAAAAAACATCTTTAGTGTTATCATCTTTATCTTCTGTTGGTGCATGTATGTTTATTAAAATAATTCTACACCACCTACCCTGTAAAACTGCATATGCTATCCTATCATTAATAAATTATACTGTTTTAAGAGCAGAGATAATTCTATTATTTATGAAGAAGCCTGTTCCAAAATTATGATTTTCAGTACCACCATAGAAAAAAGAATAATTTTTAGTTTTACAATTCCCTTCTCCTGGCCACCTAACTTCCTGGACAGCTACTACATGTAATTTATACCTAACTATCTCATTAACTGTACACTGAAATGCTCCAGGTCGGTAAAGACTCAGAACATTCCAGGTGCCTAATTTAATATCCTTATTCCTAATGTAGATCTTATCCTTATCCAAAGTAGTACCCACCCGGAGATCCGATTGGGGGACTATTTTACCTTCGGAATATTTTACCTTGGGAACATCCTTGGCCTCATATTGATGTTTCTTGACATGTCATTTTACAGTGCAGATTTGTCAGCTCTACGCCTAACCCCCTAATATGAATGGAGGACCGCACCTGTCGTTGGTCAGCAGATCCCTCGGATCTACCTGGGAGGACCACATTGTAGTCCACCAACCCTACCCCACTTCTGCCAATTATGGGACGCTCATAGAGCCATGGCAGGACAGCTCTGTAAATCCCAACAGAGCAAAATGTTGACAATTTCACTCTGTTGGTTGACTAACTGTAGTGAACAAGCCACTGGGCGATGAGGTCGTCATATCCCTACGCCTAGCTGAACCTCATCCTTCAATAAAGAATAATTGAATTAAATATACGTATGTATAAGTCAATAGAAGCAGAGTGGCTACTCAGAGACCTCGCTAAAATTCAGTGACAATTCCAGGTTTTCAAAAATAATAATAATAATAATAATAATATACAATTCAAAAATTCAAGGCTTAAAATAACTTTCTTTGAATAATAGAATTGATATTAACATTCTACACTAAAGATTTACAAATAGTTCTCGTACATCTTACAAAGTATGTGAATAATTTACAGATATACAAAATGTACTAATGAATTTCACTAGAGTTCAATACATTGTAATTTGTATTGATTTAATACAAATGTAGTAACAATGTAGCAGTGAACATTAATTATTCTGCAACGACACATCCCACATTGTTAAAACTAATATTTCGTTCAATTCCGTTACTTTTTATCCCAAGAAAGCTAATGCTCTCTCACCCCAAGTCATGTTGCGTCGTATTTATCCATTGCCTTATTCGTTATTCTAACGCTCAGTATAATCCTTTTTTACTTGTATTACAAAATCAGAACTTGTCGAAAACCCATTCGAAATTTTAAAGACTACGAAATTCCAACTGTAAGTGCACCTTTGCCGTCGTTATATCGCCCATTTTAACGACCCCCGTCCTCCGCCCCAAACAATCTCTATGGCAGTCCCCAGACATCAAGCTCCCCCAATCCCATCAGTAGCTCCGCAAATTCAAACCCTCAAAGTGAAACGCACACCTCCCAACAGTCTTATCTACTCGCAAGAAATAATTTCCCACACACTCCTTCTATAATCACTCCCAACTCTCGGCTAAGGGACATACGTCATTCCATCCGGAAGCAGCCCAGAGGAGTACCAACATCTTCGACGACAGGACTCTAACCTCCCCTACTCCCCTGTGTTTCAATCAGTGCATCGAAACGGAGCTACGTGTCGTCACCCTTGGCGACAACTTAAAGGTATCTTATGCCACACGATGGCATACAAACACCAGTGTTTAAGTGCTCCGAACAAAGAGTAGACAAGTGCTTCAAAACAGTGTATAAGTGCTTCGATTCACAGTGTGTAAACAACAAAAGAAAAGAAAAATCACAAGTCGTTATTTCTTTATGCAATTAAGCTCTAAGCAATTATTTTAAGCTTAACGACTTCCACCTCACGACATGCAGTTTAAACAATTGACAGTATCCTAAACAAATAATACTGCAAAACTTATGTAAAAATATTTCATTCATGGATTAGGTTATTAATAATAAGGTAAATACAACAAAAACAAAAACAAAAACACAAATATAATCAGTGATACAAGGTCAGGAACACTAATAGTAAATGGACACTGCCAACAAAACAAATAATAATAATAATAATAATTTCTTTGGTATATATCTGTTCTCTTGGTTATCTACAAAAGAAATGCATTCCAAATGCATGAACACTGAAATATAAGCAATAATTTCTTTTGTGCATATCAACAGGTGAAGGTATAATCAATTATGTAATCCATCGGTCAACAGGTACCTTACTTCATACTTTTATGTAACATTTTTTTTTTGTTGGGTCAAATAAACTAACCTCATATAATCTTTCTCAAGGCTCTGGGTAATCACAAGCCTGTGGATACTCTACGAGCAGGGAAATGTGGAACGATTCAAGGGAGACTCTGTAAAAAAGGTAAAATCTCTCGCCAGACATCAGTACTCGGTCAAGCAACAATTTACAACACAAGGTAACATTCCGCAAATAGCGGAAACACATGACGTCAGGAGACACGGCATTCTTCGATACTACCGGGTTCAAGCCCGCCATCGGCTGGCAAATACGGAAGTGCTGTCCAAGCAGATAGGAAGTATTTGCCAGCAGCTTAAAAGACCTAAGTACCAGAATTCGAGGCTCAGTCAACTCTCAGAATTCAAAGGACCTCCAGAAGAATACCAGCTACGTACCAGGCGAAGACCTCGACACCTTTCAGGTCTCAGCCCGGCTCGGGAAACCGAGTCGAAGCTTTCGCCTAAGGCAACCGCAGTACATTCGCGAGTTGACTATCTTAACTACCACGGCCTTCAACTTGTAGCCGTCGGTAGTCAGGAATCAAACTCGGGACTATTTATTACAATGCGACAACGTTATCCAGGACGCTACAGGGGAGATTCAGAATGTATGGCGACTAGTTGAAATTGCTCAACGGATATTCACAGAGGAATAGGCATGCCCAGACCGGGATACTTTTGGTCGGCTACTTCACGAGAACGAAGTGAATGGAACAGTCCGTGGTCTACGTTAAAGCTAGCGTACCAGCACGCTACCTCGCCTGAGGACTGACAACTGAGGACGGCCAGGCGAGGGATTCGAACGTGTGACCTTCCCATAACGAACTAAACACGGTCCTGGTTTGGTGGAATTATACAATATCGTGTCAGAACACTGGTTGTGAGTAAGCTTTCACAGAAATTCAGTTCATGGATGCTGAAATGAAGGTGGGCAGGTAACAGTTGGCTGTTGTTAGCGTGCGACAGTGGAACATGCCAGGGTGCGTGATCGTAAGAAACTGATAATAATTACAGATCTCTCTTTGCTGGCCGCACAACACTTCGTGGAAAACCTTGTAAACATAGGACGTGTGTTATTCAGTTCTCAAACAAATTTTCTCCCTTAGTTTCGGCGCCGGTCGGTTGATCATGATACGATAGAAGAATGATGTACGTTTCAAAAAAATAGTGGATACGGACATGATTATTTCCGCCTGGATACGAAAAGGAGATAAATGGGATTCTAAGTTTCATTTCGAACACACACACACACATACATTTCTTGTTTGAATTGTTGTTTAAAGTCCACTTTATGCGCAGATAGGTCAACTGGGACTGGCCCTACAGTTTAAAGGGTGATCCGAACGATTGTGCAATGTGCCTCCACCGGGACCCAGGATCCCATGAATGCAACGTCATTGGGGAGGTCCCATATATATAAATATAAATATGTATATGCGTATACATAATATGCCGACCTCCGTGGCGGAGTGGTTAGCACAGAGCACGGGTCCCGGATATTCGAATCCTGAGCATGGGTGTTCTTTCTGAGTGTCCTTTCATAAATTTTCATGTGATCATCGTCATCCTGATCTTCGCACTTTAGCCAAAAGTGGCAGAAAGGCGAAGTAAAATAAACAAAATAAAAAAAAATACACATGTAGTACAGAGACAATAGGATTAGCATCGTTTTATTTTATAAATACCATATGGTTGAGGGTAAAATCTGCCATCGTCAGTAACGACGCCAAGGGGATGGAGGGAGCCGTGGCCTCCTACACTTTTTAGAGATAAAAATATTAAACATTTCCAAACCCGCGTTCTGCATGAACAACTGAATCTCCGTAAAATATTCCTAAATAAACTTCTTACACAGAAAATTAAACACAACTTTGCTTCAATTTGCTGAAAACTATACTCTGTCCAGACAATCTGCGGAACAAGCGAACGAAAGCAAGTTTCTGCGCAAGTAGTGACTCGAGAGGGCTCGATCAACGAACGCGTGAGAGGGAAGTGAGTAAAAGAAGGGAAAAGACCGACTGCAGCGACCAGCCGTTTGCAGCAGCCGCGCACAGCTTTGTTCCGCCAACTCACTCTATCGCCTTCTCTGCCGTTATACGAGGCTTTACTTTTTTTTAAGAAATTCTAAAAAAGTTGTTCTTTAAAATCTCAAAAACACCATTTCTATTTTTCTTTTAAAAAAGTATATGTTTTGAAGACATCAATTGACTATTTGTGTGCAAAATTTCATAATGGGGCGGCAATGGGTTCCTATGGATTTTTTTTTGGTATTGTAATGTGTGCAAAATTTGCTGAATTTGTCGACTTCAATTTTAAAACCACAACTATATACTGAGTTGTTGATATTGAAGTCTTTATATTAGTATATTTTATAATTTTTGGACTACAGAAAACAGTTGCTCCTCCCCCACTTTTCGCCACTTTTGCCCCCGCACTAAATCTTTGCCTCCCCAGTTTTGGTACTTTGCCCCCACCCCCCTTTGGTTTTGGAACCCAATCACCGCCACTGCAGGCAAGTAAATTGAAAAATGTACGAGGGGGTGCTGATAAGTCAGCTTTGCCCCCTTCCCAATTTCCTATTTTAAGAATTATTTTTTTGTTTGAAAGCTACATGTCTCTATATGTTCGTTACCAAAAATCAAATCAGTGGTACTAATGGAACTATTTCTGTTTCAGATGATTAGTTGAGATGGCGGGGCAGTCAGTCAAGTTCAGTGATGTTGAAAGCAGAGCAGTGATAAAGTTCCTCTTTATCCAGGGAAAGTCTGCAAAAACCATATATGATGAGATGCTACAAACAATGGGGGACCAAGCCCCGTGCTATGTTACTGTTAAGAACTGGATTGTCAAATTTAGGACAGAACATTTTGTCACTGAAGATGAACCCCGCCGTGGGATACCCTCCATAGTGATTGTGCCCGAAACAATTGAACAGGTGTATGAAATGATTCTCGCAGATCGGCGAATTTCTGTTAAAAAGATAGCAGAGGACCTAGACGTATGCCGTGAACGAGTTGGAGTCATTATTCGTCATCATCTTCATGACAAAACTGTCGGCCAAGTGGGTGCCGAAATGTTTGCATGCCGACAAAAAGCATGCAAGGGTGCTTGTTTCCAGAGACGTTTTGAGCCGTTTTGAGCAGGACGGCAATAATTTTGTGAAACGTTTGGTCACGGAGGATGAAACATGGATCTATTTGTATGATCCAGAGACAAAAGACCAATCAAAAGAATGGCGTCACAGTGGTTCACCGAGACCAAAAAAGTTTCGTATTCAAAAATCAAGTGCAAAGGTTCTTGCCAGCGTTTGGGATAGGGATGGGGTAATCTTTGTTGATTGTCTACAACAAGGTCACACCATTACCGGGGCTTGCTATGCTTCATTACTGGGCAGGTTTCGCTTAGAGCTGAAGACAAAACGCCGTGGAAACGTGTCTCGAAAAGTTGTCTACCTTCACGACAACGCATCCCCTCACAAGAGTAATATTGCAATGCAAAAATTGGCTACGTTAGGATTTGAAACCTTGGATCACCCACCCTATTCACCTGACTTGGCCCCATCGGACTACCACCTATTCCAAAATTTAAGGAAACACTTGAAGGGACAAAAATTCAGCAACATTTCTGACGCAATTGTAGCTGTAAATGAATGGTTTGACACCCAACCTAAAGGCTGTGGCACGATAGTCCTTACAAGGCCAATATTTTCTGGGCTTATTCTACATCCTAAGGAAGTGTAGGCACCAGCGTCTATATATATCCTGAGGCTGAGCAGGGATTACAGTCTGGAACTTGCGTTTCAAGTTGTTTTACATATTCATCGGCGCAATCTTAGCACTGAAGAGTAATGAATACAATATTAAGGGGTTCGGTACGAGGAAACTTTCTCCAATTCCGAGACTTTCCTTTTAATTACAAGAAATAAAACCTTCCTTCTGTGAAGGGGGAAAGACTCGTTCTGTTGAAAATGGAAAAGATCTGGATGGAAAGAAGATTGGCAATCAAACTTATATTTGGCCTCTGGTTTACTTTTAAGTTACACAAAGATTCATATTTCCATTTCCTTCAGACCTGTGCGTCTCTTTAAAGAATTATGACATGCATAAAGGCATTGCAGCAAAGGAAAAACAAATATGCAGAACGTCATAACAGACGGAATCCTAGAACCGTCTCTCAATCTAAGTATAGATTCTATTAAACCAAGCACGATAAAACTTGGGTGACCTCTTTATTTCTTTGTCTACTATTTTTTAGCGTTCACTAATTTAAGGAATAACACAGCATAGGGCAACCAAAAGCAGCCATAACCCTTACAGTTTTAAGAAATACAACTATATTGACGCACTTGGAAGCTTGTAGTTATATATAAAGATTTAAGTCGTACTTTATAGGATTCCTATTCATAGAGAACGTAAGAACTGATTCTCAATAAGAGGTTTATTTTCGCAACATGCTTGAAAGGATTTAGAATACAAAGATACTGAGAAAACAAGAAACACCATCAATAACAACTTAAAACGAAATAACATAAAATATAACATTAATATATCAAATCAAAGAATCATGAAATATATAACAACATAAACACTCTTGACATAGAAGGAAGAACGACTTTTCGATCTCATTATCTCCCAAAGAACTTTCCGCTTCTATAACCCAACAAGGTTTCCGAATTATTTTAATTTTAGACAAATTTATTACAATCAAATATGGCAAAAGGAACTAGCCTGAATAGAGCAAAGAATGCTTGCTGATCAATAGATACTGAACTATCCACTACTATTTTTGCAATACTCAAAAATACAAAAAAAAATTGTGCAATTCAATTTAGACTAGGTTCCTTTCCGATGTTTGTACCGGTACAAAACACCCCAAAAATATTTTTGGAAATTTTAGTTTATCAAGAAGAATCAGCAATTCAGACGAAGAAAATAGGCAAGAAAATGCAGGGGAAAAACAGTTTTCTTACTCCATTTGAAATGTATTGGTCGATTTCGCTTAAATGCAACGACAGACCAGTCCATGAAGGTATTTTAGCTGCTCCAATAATTTCAGCTAAAAGGTTCTAATTTTACGGCAGTTATCTTGGTCACAACATTACTGACTTCACTCACACTTCCTATACAACTAATTATATATAGTTTTTGAAAGGATTTTCTGCTGGTAGCGTAAGTGATATTTGAAAATTCCTATGAATTTTCTTTCATAAGCTTCAAAAATATAGCCTTCACGGAGTTTCGATTTTGTCAAATATATATGCGTGTTTCTAGCAGTAGTGTGGAAAAAAACTAAAAAAGGAGTGTCAATAAACATGTATATCCAAATAGTATTTACTTTCATGTAATGCTTGGAAGATCGTTTTCCCTTTAAGGAGCCTGCAACACAATTCTTTTGGAAACTCGCCTTTCTTCGTGTGCAGAATCGACAAAGATAGAATTTAGCCATAGCCTTTCGTTGTGGACGTGTCTCAGTACGAAAGAAATTCTAAGCGACAGCAACCCAGAAACAGCGCACAAGCCCATGGATCCAAAAATGGTCGACAATTTTCTAAATCCTCCGATTTGACGAGTTCCTTCTCGGCTGAAATCTCTCGACAGTCAAGACAGGTCCGGAAGCAATTGAATTTTTCATAGCACTTCGCGGACCAACAAAAGCACCATTGTAAAGTCACTTCCGTGTGACGTGAAGTTCATGTTACTTTGTTGCGCAACTGAAATTGGAGCCCATCTAACACTAGATAACAATGAAAGGAAGGGGGAAGGCGCAGTCTGGACAGTGAGTGTGATATACTACTTTGTATTCGTATTTTGGTTATTTAATGTCGCTTTTCTGCAAGGTTTGGTCAATCGCGACGTTGAAGATGTGTGATGATTACATGAAATTAATAACGGTACACTCACGATAAATACTCATCCCAAGGTGGTGAGATAAAGCTCGTGTAAGTGTGATGGGAATTTCACACCTAATACATGTAATTTCATTCCAATGACATTAGTTATTGAAGGGAATTACAAGTAAGAACGCCACAAGATCAGAATTTAAATCAAGCTGGACAGGACAGCATGTTCTTTTCTGGGGGGGGGGGGGTGAAAATGCAATCCTCACCCTCTCCCCACTACCTCCTCTGAAAGAACTCCTGTGGACGTCCGTCGCCAACCATTAGAATTTGAGATCAAATAGCTTGTGTAACGGGAAATATGTGTCACTTCATCCCCAATTACGTACAAGAATGCCAGATAACTAGGTAAAATTTCATCTCTACGAAGGGCACATTTATCCCCACCATGACAATATACCCGTGTAATGGTCGCTTTTGGAACACAAATAATACTCTTAAGCCGGCCCCCGTGGCGGAGTGGTTAGCACATCGTGCTACGACGCCAGGGTTTCCGGATTCGAATCCCGGGCTAGGCATGGATGTTTGTTACTGTCCATTCGTCAATTTCATCATGTCATCACTCATCCCCATCTTCGCAAATTAGCCAAAAGTGCACAAAAAGCGAAGTAAATAAAGAAAATCACTACAAATAATACCCTTAAAGACAAGGCTATCCCCCACACAGTGTAACATGCCATGAAAGTATAGGGGGGGAGGGGGGAGGTAGGACTACACACATTCACGATGTCGGCTATTTGTGGAGGTGATATGATCAGCACCACGCTCCGCCTTTACTAACTCAGTGTTGCCCCCGTGTACTCATTTATTAGCGGCTATGTGAACCCCAGAGCCGCTCTATGAAGGTACATTGCTGGAAAGACTCTCCACCTAAAATCAGCCGGCCAGGGAATCGAACCCAGGACTCCAGAATGGAAATTTGACGTCCTACTGCTCAAAATAGTACCGTTATATATTCAAACGTGCAGTTTTTGTCTTCTTTTTTGCTTTTCAAACGTGCCAGTGCAATTGCTGAAGAAGTGATATCTATCCTGTCAAGAAATATATAACAATATTAGTAGTGTATGCTGACTAAAACAGTGGGGTAATATGTAAACGGATTGAAGACAAAAATTTCGGGAAGGGCGGCAAAACATACACCAGAGCAATGGCCTATCTCTTATTTAGTTATTCTCGCATTAAATCCATAATGTGTTCTTATGAAGACGCGACGAGGTTTTCGTCAAATGAAATGTCATTCTCCCAGGCGCAGCTGCCTTGGACCTGTTGCTGTGCGCCATGAAATTCGATTTTACACAGTCCACACAAGATATTTTCTAAAACGGGTTATCATCATACAATCTGATTTTGATGACTTATTTACATATTCATTTCTCAAGGACTTTACAAGCAATCTTCTTTCATCTGATAGATAAGTCAAAAAATCATTTTCAGCTGATATTGTATGAATAAAGCTAATATTTGAGATTTAATTTGGTTTCAATTCTATGTCCTGTCACACGCATGAGAAGCATGCGCTAAAGAAGTTTTGGTGTAAAATAAGGTCACTTTTTATCGATATTTTTATTTATCTGTCACAGTTCCACATTTCCTTGGTCTACGCACTTTTTGAGTCTTCTGTTTTTGATACAAATCATCCTCAATCGTGGTTGCAACAAAGAAACACAAAATTTATTCGAAAACGTTCAAAACTTTGTCCTTTATCGGCCATGTTCCTACTAGTCCGGATGCCAAATGCCTGAAAGTGACATAACCTCGTTTTGAGGTATGAATAAAATGTTTTGACTGTTTTTGAAAGCTTATGTTATATATATATATATATATATATATATATATATATATATATATATATATATATATATATATATCAGATCCGATTGATGCCACTCTGTCAACCTTGAGCATTTTGAGTAATTCAAGATGGCGTCCAGATTGGCGGACATTCCAGTTAGTGACCTGTATCTCAGTAACCAATGGTCGTAAATAGAAACTGTTTCTTAGCCTTGATCCTCATTAGATGGGATCTGTTTAGTTTCTCGCTAATATCAGCAGTTTTACCGTAATTTAAAAAATAATCATTAGAATATGTATTTTTTCTAGCACTTTTTGAAGTTTTTGCCTTGTAACTTTTAAATAAATTAAATGACAGGAAATTGTTTAGAAGAAAAGTGGTAGCCCAATTCATAACATATAAAACAATATAAGACTTTATGCATTTGAATGAAAAATACGCTATAAAATATGTCCCAAAATGGAGGATAGTGCCAAAAAAGTTCATCTTTATCACAGGCCGGCGGCTAAGTCCCGAATCATTGACTTTTTGATAAAATCAAGAGTTTTGGTAGGATCAATTGTTCTATCATCAAAGATATT
This sequence comes from Lepisma saccharinum, assembly GCF_977018435.1. Taxonomy (NCBI): domain Eukaryota; kingdom Metazoa; phylum Arthropoda; class Insecta; order Zygentoma; family Lepismatidae; genus Lepisma; species Lepisma saccharinum. Next base: position 56,716,691 of record NC_139236.1, on the reverse strand, counting down.
TTCAGTCGAGTAGCCAATCGATATCTGCGCTTCGACGGCCGCCATCTTGAAAATAATCGCCATATTGGATATTTTTGGATTTGATATATCTGGGGAACGGTGTCCCCTATCAACGTCCGATTTTCTCAGAAATGTTCCAAATAGTGTAAACTTTCATAATAAATCAATAAATATTTTTTTTAAAAGTAAGAAATAGAAGTTTTGCAAAAAAACTATAAAACATTTTATGAGAATAACTGCGAGTTGAAAGTCCTAATAATTCTCTAACCAAGCAATGGTATTTTCTATTTTGTAAGATTACGAAGTGTTTGTTAGAAGTCTTTAGATGAACTGAACCCCTATATTTTTTAGATTTATAAATTTACCTTAAATAACATTTTAAGAAAAATACAATTTACAAAAAAGTAAACATAATTTCTGAAAAAGGAGTCATTGAAATGTATACAGTATTAAATTGTTGCATTATTTGAAAGAAGAAACACATCTTTATTGAAATTCGTGATACAAAACTAGTGAAAATTGTCTACCGTATTCTTTTGATATGAATCACTCTTTGGATATTTTTCCATCTTTGATCAGGTCTTCATATCCTTCACATTCGGATACTGTAAAGGGTGTCCACATGAGATATCCCTGATTTTAAATTAAAATTGTGAGGGAACTCTTAGACATAGAGCCTTGCTGTTTGTGGTATTATGTAAAGCAACTCAAAAATGTTTTCTTTTTTTTTCTTTTTTTTAATTTAGTGCACTTCTACGTGGTCTCCTTTCGTAACCCTCAAAATGGCTAGCCGATACTCGATCTCGACTCAAGTGCGTATTAGCATGTCAGGGGTGATGGAGTTGGTGGTATTTTCAATTCTCCTGCCGAGATACGAAGGTCACATACAGGTGAAGTGTAGACTTTTTTTTTCATAACCCCACATGAAGAAATCCAGGGGGAGTTATGTCCGGAGATCGCAGAAGCCACCTGATTGGTCCATCGCGTCCTATCCATCGCTGTTGGAACGTTCTGTGCAGAAACTCACGGATATCCAAACTCCAGTGCGGTGGTGCACCATCCTGCTGGAAGATCACATGTGGCTGCAGAGGAAGGAGCTGAGGGACAGCAAATTCCTCAAGCATGTCCAAATAACAGTTCCCGGTTACAGTTTGCTCGATGAAGAAAAACTGTCAAAACAATTCTGTCTTTCGTCAGTTCATACCACATATTCACCTTTTTGGTTTCCCTGGCATGTTTGCGAACACTATTGGGTTTGGGTAGTCTGGGTTTTGCTCGATTCGGCCCGGCATCTTAATAGAAAATTGTTCTCGTTGTGAACTGTCTTGTGGCTGTAGCGCCTGAACAACCTTCACTTTGTATGCACACAAACGAAGACGTTTATGCAGCACCTTGTAACTGAAGGCACGAAACGCAGGCAAGAAGGACGATTGCTAGGGAGGCAAATTTATGGTAAATAGAAACTGGGGAGAGCGGTATATAAAATGTTAGATCAGCGGTATATACCAGCGGTGAAGAAAAAAAATGGCACACACTTCTTTTTCATTATGAGAGGAAACAACATACAAAAGAGCTATAAATTGATAAACTACTTCATTTTTATATACTGTACACATACACAAGTACTTAGCTGTCCAACCAAAAAGAAAACATCAACACAAAATCACTTGATTTCTAAATTGCATATCTCAAGTGATTTATTCATTGTATATATTTAAAGGATATCCTTGCTGTCCAACAAATAAAATAATCACTACTGCACATACACAAACACATGTTGAAAAACACATGATGATAAACAAAATTCATTCATGACTGAACACAAGTGACACCATTGTTTCCCTTGATGTGCGGTAACAGACTAATCTTATCGCTGCTACAGCTAGCAAGTTCAATGAAACTGGAAGTTGAGTAGACATTCGGGGGAAGAAAGGAATGCAGATTGACAGGAAGCGAAGTTTTCGAACTGAGATTATGTGCATGGGAAATCCCAATTTGCAGCGTCTTCCTGATGTGATCGAAGATAAAACGTTCTTCAGCTGCAAGTGGTAGGAAACTTCAGGCAAACGTTTCGTTACAAATCGACAGTTTGAGCGCACAACCTCGATTGCCGGTTTTTGCGTGTTTTCTACATAATTTGATGATATTTCACGATTATTTCGCGAAAAAGCGTTCATTTCGTGAAAAAGCACACATTTCGCATTACTTCGCGAATAAAACTCATGCATATTTCATCATTGGGGGTGTAGTTACGTGCAGAATGTTCAAAATTGCATCTTTTTTTCACATTTCGCGATTTCGCGCATCGCGAAAATTCAATGTCCCTAACGATTGCACTTCATTGTTACATTTTCCTTAGCTTCAACAAACGAAACGAAAATACAAAATTATTGTAAATAAACAGATTGACAATTAACTGAATCTGTTCGACAAAGATAGATTCCGACCTGCATACTTTTGGCAATGGACAAGGTGTTATCTTCAACCTTTGAACTAAGTCCGATAGAGAAATGTACCGATACGTGTGGGGTCCAAAGGAACCAGACACGGGTACGTGACAATAGACAGGATTGTCTTGGTGTCATTTAGGTAAAATAAAGTAAAACGAATTAAATGAAGGGCGAGGGAGGAAAAACAGACGTCAAATTTCGTCAAACTCCATAAAATAAATATTAATTGTAGGACGTTACTGAACATGTAAATAAAAAGGTACAAAAACCCTATGTTTCGATGAATGCAAGTAGCAAATGTATGAAACGAAAGAAGCATATTGTAAAGTCCAGCACAGCATACATATGGCAAGAAATGATACCACTATCTCGCTTACAACAGAAAATTGACTTCCCTGACCTTTGAAATTATGAAGAAGATATGTACATGAATAAAGACAAACTATAATAAAGGGTTGTATAATGGTGGACAAAAATTAAAGCATGCATATTAAAATCTGAAGTAATCTCATTTCTTTAAAATTTAAGGTCATCAACTTCCGAACCTAATTCTGCTATTTTCGCATCAAGAGCGTGTAACACAACGAAGAGGAACTTCATCTATTATGAGAGAGTATGAAATCATTTTAATAATCCCGGCCTCTTGATGTCCTTGTCTATGATGTCAATGACTTCTCCCCGTTCCCAGCTTGCATTGACAAGGACCGAGTTGTCCTTTGGTATGTACAGGAAGGAAATACAAACCTGCGCTGCAGCACCCTCACGAGATTCTTCTCCACAAAGAACGCTTAAGATTGCATTCTGTAAAGAGATTAGCGAAAAAAAGGGAAAGTAATTTTCTCTTTGTCGCTCCCTGCTCTCTCTTTGTGCCGGCGGCTCTTTCATCTTCGACCTCTTAATAACAGAGGAAGCCTGACTGAAGAAATCTAATTTGCCAATGAGAGGGCAACTTGGCTTTTGCTCAGACGGGAAGTTCCTCCCACGATGACGAACGGAAAACAGATTGAGGTTCGCTTGTTAAAAGTGTATTACACGTCAATGTGATTGTTGGTTCACTGTTTTTTTCTTCTTTATCTTGGACTGATCTCTTTTAAGTACTGCCCTCGCTGTTATATATTAAAATTTAAGAACTTATCGTTCTTTGCACTGTCTGTATGCAGAATGCCTTACGTCAATATTATGCCTGAATCACACGAGGCTAGATTTCCTGCTGGATTTTCATGTTAGACTTGGAATACTTGTGTGGTACTTGTTCACCTGCTAGTTTTTGCCACACACGATACTCGTTACCGTACTTGTCGGTATACTTTTGTTCCCACAAGGCATTGCGCAGAGCAGACATGCTAAAAAGATGGTCGATACAATTGAGATAAAACGTCGTAGAATAGCTACCGCTGTTATAATTTAAAATTAAAAATAAAGGAAAAGCATGGGCTAGAAATTGGCTCGAAAGAAAATATGGCATGGTTTTAATGAACCCGGATATGTACCAGGTGGTTATAATTAAAGTGACGGTGTTCAGAGTGGTACAGCACGGGCTGTAATGAGAGTAGCAGTCTGAAACTTCGTAGATATGCTAATGAAGCAATGCGCTCGCGAATTATGAAAAAAAAAAAAAAATAGTTCCAATTCTCGCCACCAGGGTAAAAAATGGCGCTGTAAGCAGTCGAAACGTGGAATTTTCCGTAACTCTGACGTCAAAGTCGGTGACATTGCCTAACCATTGTGTGAGCTCCCTGGTTGTCATTGGTGACGCTTGTTGCTTTTTCCTTTAGTAATGTTCATGTAATTCGAATAGTGAAATTGTAGCGATATTTTATTACAAAGAGTATTGTTTTCTGCGATTTATAGTGTTTTTCCTGTAACTATACCACGTTTTGACTGCTTACAGCGCCATTTTTTACCCTGGTGGCGAGAATTGGAACTTTTTTTTTTTTTTTTTTTTTTTGCATAATTCGCAAGCGCATTGCTTCATTAGCATATTAACGAAGTTTAAGACTGCTACTCTCATTACAGCCCGTGCTGTACTACTCTGAACACCGTTACTTTAATTATAACCACCTGGTATATTCATACATGAGATTCGCAGGATTCATTCATAAAGAACAATATGGTGTTGAACTAAATATTTCAAACATTTAACATATTCGTAATAATGAGGATTTTCATTATCGGCTAATCACATCTGAAGTGTTCAAATACCATCGCTTTGGATATATGTCGGCTGGACCTGTGGCATTCGAGTGGGCGATTTTTTTCAAATTTTCCTCTCCATTCGAGAAACCTCTTTGATATTTAAAAAAAAAAGTAAAGTGCTCCCCTGTGCATAGCACCACGCCATGAAGGCGTATAGGGGGTGTGGGGTAACGCCCCACACTTTCTTGATCCGGTCGTGAGTGGGGGTGATGTGATCAGCATCACGCCCCTGACCGCCTTTTACCCCCAGGGTTTCCCCCAGGTACCCATCTTATTCGACGCTGGGTGGGCGCCGGGGCAGCTTCCAACGTTAGAAAAGTTCCCGGATTTGAACCGGCCGGGGATCGAACCCGGGACCTTTCGCATGGTAGTCAGACGCGTTACCGACTGTATGAAAAATTATATAAGCTTAGAATTGCTTCTAGAGCATTGACGTGAATTTTCGCGTAGTTTTCTTTCACTGTTGTCTAGGTATTATCGATAGTTTAATACACTTACGTAATCGCGACACTATTGATAATATCTAGACAACAGTGAAAGAAACCACGAAAATTCACGTCAATGCTCTAGAAGCAATTCTAAGCGTATGTAATTTTTCATATTTTGAAATATCCAAGAGGTTTTTCGAATGGAGAGGAAAATTTGAAAGAAAATCGCCCATTCGCATCCCAACAGCCGAGCCTTAATGAACAAAAATGCACCTCATCTCTGTTTTTCTTTCACAGAGCAGAGAACAAAAACAACATAAACAACCAACAAACTGAAACCATGAAGGGGGGGGGGGCTTCTTTTTTTTCATTTTTTTTTTTCAAGCTCACAGATTGTCTTCCCATAACCAAACCTTCGCTCTGTTACAAAGAATCTAGATGAGAAAGTCAGTTGCAATTAGAACACAGTCTGGTCGTCAAAGCCAGTCTAGTACCTACAGCCTGGTATAGCTCGACCACAAGGAAAAAAACCTTCTGTCCAAAGCGTTCGCGCATCTTCCCTGCAGTTATCGGTGCTCGGGGCAGTGTTGCCAGGTCAGACTTGAAAAAATCGGGAGATTCTTCCTTGGGAAACCAGAAGATCTGCTACAAAATCCGATGATCGACCTTCTCGGGGGCGGCATAGGCGTGCGTAATGGGGGAAGGGGGTGCAAGAGGATGTCTGCGGATTTTTTCCAGCGAGGGGGAAACAATGTATTTTTATCAGGCGGGTAAACGAGGCATATTACCCCGTATAATGTTGCCCTCTCAGAAAACACCACTTGAGTTTGAAATTATCACGTTCCTACATCCCTATTATAATAATGGATGTTAATTACAGTGACTGAAATCAACTCATACGTGTGAAATAATAGGTACTTTTATGTCAACATTCATTTTCCAGAAGGGGAGGGGGTGGCGACCATCTTTGCACTTCCTTCTGGACGTAAATGCCGCTATATAATTTTGTAGAAAATTAAGTATTTAAGTATAGAATAGTATATTAAGGATAGAAAATTAAGTATTTTCAAGCCGATGAAAGTTCCAAGCAACTACGGGGGAGGGGGTGCATTATTTCCTTCGTAATTGAACTATGCCGCTTCGTTCTGTAGCAAATTTCTTGTTATTAACACTCACATGTTTTATTCGTCAGTTATGCTGCCTCTATGTTGCTGCATTTAATATATAATAGACACACACACACACACACATACATATATAAAATAATTTGCCCACGCTACGAAGTCAGTATTTCTACTTAGTAAGGCAAGGACGTTTCACTGTGTTTGTGTCACTTCATTCATTTCATCAGTTTTTCATTCATCCTTGTTGTCGTACTTACCCGTAGAGGCACAAAAGCGACGTAAAATAACTAAAATAGAAATAGATTTTCGGGTGGGATAAAATACAACCATCTAAAAATAGTAATGTACATGGACGTCCGCAGGATTTTTTCCAGGCAGGGGAAAGGAAGGTATTTTTTCCAGGGGGGCAAAGAAGGCACATTTTCTCCAATAATAGTGTTGTTCCCTCAAAAAACATTGCTTAAATTTCAATGTATCATATTCATACAATAATTAACACACATTATTGCAGCTGAAATGAAATTATATGTGAAAAATATATAATTTTTGGTTGACTTTCATTTTCCAGGGGGAGCACGCCCCCCCTTCCGGACGCCCATGGTAATGTAGTAATAAAATAATAATAATGTCCTAGCACATCGTTTGGCATAATTTCACAGTTCAAACAGCACTTTTCATGGCTGAGTGGAGTTCCACTCTCCCCTCCATGTTCAAGTAAGGTGACCAGGAAACTTGTTTTTGAGCAGGCCGTCGGAGGTGCCATAGCAATTGTTTATTATGGAATCCTACCGAGAAATCAATAGGTCTGGCAACACTGACGTTGGCCGCTCTGAAGGCTCCTTCCTCCTGTCTTTTTCCCCCACCCACCAGCGCGATGGGGTCTGCGCAGGTTTCTTTCCTTGTGGTTCCACTCCATCATTTCCAGCCAGTCCAGTGCCAACTACGGCATTCCTACTGGATATCCAGTTCTGTATGATTCGGCCTTTAGAGAGCTTTCAGGCCAAAGTGACACGCCATGTTCGATATGCGATCTTTGTTACTTGAATACGAACCTTCAGGAATAAATGCAGTCTTTCATACCACAATGGCACGACAAGCTGCATATGTCACTTGTCGCTTGCGTGTCACTCGGACTGGGCCCTTTTTTTTTTTTACAACACCGTGCGTCGTGTCGCGTCGGTCTGTTGATCTTGCATGCGCAGTGAATGCTATTGTTGCAGATTAAAGGTACCCGTTTTGCTTCACACGTCGGTGTGAAACCTGCGTGTCGCGCTTCAATTGCCGCTTATCACTTCAGTCTGAAAACTTCCTTAGGGTGCTTTGAAATCGAAGCAACACGCTATACATGTCACTTCAGAAAGAATGCAACCTTTCTTATCGAAATAACACGACAATCTGTATGTGTTGCTCGGACTGGACTACTTCGTAGATATCGGGCATCGTTTCACTTCGGTGTGAAACCCACATGTCACGTGTTGCTTCGATTCACCCCGAAACAGTAAGCGAAAAGCGACACAAGCTCAACAGCAGACTGGTATATTGTTAACATAAAAATTTTGTATCACAAACTAGCCAACTCAGGTTACTGGATTTCTTTTCTCTGGACTCCTGAGCATACATCCATAGAAGGAAACCACATATAGCAGACGCATTAGCTAAATACGCAGCTGAAGAATCAAGTCACCGATCGCTTAAGATTAAATTTTCTGCAAAAGCGGTAGTCACATACTAAAACAGAATTGTTGGAAAGTTGGCAGAAACAATGGACAATTACAGGGAAGAATTAGTGGAAAAAGTACTATTCAATTCAACCACATATTTTATACCCAAAGAAGCTTGGTATCAAGATAATAATATTTCAAGAAATTCTTTAACAACCCTTGTTAGATGTCGGCCAAATTACACCCTTGCCCCAAAAGACATGTTCACTAGGAAGATAGTGCAATCCTCAATCTGTTAGTGTGGTGCAACTGAAGGATGCAATTGCAACTGATCATATTATATTAGAATGTCGTCTCAACAAAACTACGCGTGATTATTTCTTAAGAGAACTAAAAGAAGCAGGATATAATGGGGCATACACCTTGTCAACACTTTTGAGGAATCCGACTAAGAAAATAATATATATACTTACGTACCAACTATATCAGAAGAAAAAATATTGTATTATAAAATTATGAAATGTAAAACAAATGTAACTGGGAAATAGCTGAAAAGCTAAAATCAAATATATATATATATATATATATATATATATATATACACACACACAAAAAAGCCTAAAGGAAAAAACACTCATGCGCGAACGACAGACCGACATAGCACGATGCACAGTATTGACAAAACGGCCCAGTCTGAGTCACACGCAAGCGACACGTACTGTTTTTAGTATCTCTTCGCTTCGAAAGGTTGCATTGATTAATGAGGGTTCGCTTCCAAGCGACAAGAAGCCTGACATCTGCCTTACACTGCAGTCCGCTTGCTTCACAGACTGGATATTTTTAAATCACGGCCGAGAAAGAACAGATGTAAAACTACCAGACTGTCCGTTATTTGCTCTCTCAGCTGTTTTCACAACACCTTTCTATGCCTATGACCTATGGCTCTTCTTTTTCCCCATTATTTCCCCTCTCTTTCGTTCTATTTTCTCTGTTTCTCAACCTTTCGTCCTTCCTTTCCTTCTACCTGTTTCTCTATCTCTCTCTGTTTCGTTCGATCTTGCTGTGTGCCTCAATTTCTCCCTCTCTTCCTTTGCATTGTTTCATCTCTTTCTCTATTTGTATCCTTGTTTCTCCGTTTCATTCTCTTTCTCTTTTTCTATTCCTTTCTTCCTTCCATTCCTTGTACTTCCTTCTCTCTCTCTACCTCTGTCTTTCGTGTAATCTTTCTATGTGCCTCTATTTCTACCTCCCTTCCTTTGCATTGCTTTATCTATTTCTCTCTCTGTATCCTTGTTCCTCAGTTTCATTCTCTCTCTCATTTTCTCTTTCTTTCTTCCATCCTTTCCTTCTACCTCCTTGCCCCTCTATTTCTTCCTCTCTTCCTTGAATTCCTTTATCTGTTTCTCTCTTTGTATCCTTCACTGTCTCCCTATGTGATTCTTGCTTTACTAAAAACCCTTCTGAAGATTTCTCAATAAGTTTATTTTGGTACAGAGGGCAGTGGGTGGCATAAAGTCCACCCCCACTTGCCAGGAAAGTACCGACGAAAGTACCCCCTCTGCCCCCCTCCACTCTCGGAAGAACGACTGCGATCAACTCTAAAATATGGTACTTTGGTGATTGCAGACTTTTTGTGGTACGTTTACGTTTCGCCAAAACTGTCGATGTTCATCCTCCTTTCCTTTCACCACAGAGAAGGAAAAGCTTTTGAAGGAGAGAGATGAAAGAAAGAAAGAAAACATCTTAAAATAATTTCGCTTCGATTCGCTCTCTTAAGGGGCCTTTGAAAATCTTAGCATCTGGTGAGGCAGCTTTCTCCCCAGGTCTTCATCTTCGTCATTTTTCCCCCTTCTTCGAGGTTTATTTGTCCAATTCAGAGAGTTTCTCTTTGCTCCCGAAACCATATTCACCGTCCAACATTCACTCAAGAGGAAGGGGAAACTCGAGATTTACCAAGAAGAATATAAAGCTTCAACCATGTGATGACGCAGCTATGGACGTCGGTATACTGCAAGAGCCTTACACCTCTAGAAAATAGGATTCACAAAAACAATGCATGATTTTACAAACTAACGCCTAGAAATAACTTACATTAAAAAGGTAAAGTATTTCCTTGTGCAGCGCATTGTGGTGTTGAAGCAGGGCCCAGAATAACCTCTCTGCCAGCTCGGTGGCCGAGCGTGTTAAGTGGCCGACTTTCGATCGCGCTACCGGAGTGCCCGGGTTCGAGTCCTGCTCTGCAGCACAAATCTCCAAGGTATATCTATAGGATATCCAGATAAGGTCCATGGTTATTATGGATATCCATTAGACGTCCATGGGTTATCCATTCCTCAATATCGGAGGATCTCCAATCCAGGACATCCAGAGGATCTCCAATGCTGAATATCCAAGGGTTACACGATATAAGGACTCTCTATAATTGCCCCTTGATCAATTTCATCTAATCACTCATCCTCATCGTTGCTATTAGCCAAAAGTGGAAGAAAAGCGACGTTAAATAGCCAAATTATAAATGCACATACACAAATATACATACCGTCATAGTGGAGCTGATGTAATCAGCAGTACGTTCCGGTCGCCTAACCGGAGTACAAGAGTATTTTTTTTTTCAGTTTTGTGCATGAGTATCCTAAAAATTACTCGATTGTTGTCTCAACTATATGACTTTATAGCGTTTAAATACGGATGCGTATGTAACTTGTTTATTGTTTGTGGATCTGGATCTCTTCTACATTGTGTTTACATTGTTCATGATAAAACCTCCAGATGTCTGGAGGGTATAAGCAGCATGTGACAAGAAGAACACCACGCGATTCATCTTGTAGAGCCGTAATGGAGACTTTGGATATGGAGTACTACAGTTGTCATATTTCGTCTTGCTGACAGAGGCCAAAACAATGTTCATTTCCCAGTGTTTCTCGGAAAGATGTCAAGTTAGTTGTCGAGGCGAAGGTAATTGAAGAACACGGGTAATAAATGAAAAAGATGTTCCACGACGGCGTATCTGGGGCACAACTTTGCTGCAAGTCACTTAATTCGCGTCTCATACTCAATTATGCGGAGCGACTTGAAGAAATCTGAAACTTCAGGAAAATTAAGTTTCTTATTACGAGTAGATTCATCGCGGGGGGGGGAGAGAGAGAGAGAGAGAGAGATGATTGTAATTTCACATGAAGAAGGGATAGTATTGCGTTATACTTGTGGAGCACCTGTTCCGAGAGACTATAGAGATAGATTCAGCAGCGAGATTTATTTCTCTAGTTTTAGTCAATGGCGTCTCTCAATTTATCTCTTCTCATTATCATTGTAAATATTTTGAGGTTAGTTTTCTCACGCTCCTTCTAATTCCTCTCCCTATTGAAAGTTATCTCCTCTAACCATATTTTATTCCATAATATTATTTCTTTCATTCAACTACTACTGATGCATGGAGAAAGGTAGCACAGTACCGGACACCTAAGGTGTTTAAAGAATTTGTCAGGCACTGTATTGTTTATTGAAAAAGAAAAATGGTCAAACGGTAGGTATCATAATTTATAACGCAATAAAACTATTATTTGGTACATTACACTAAACTTTCTATTTCTACGTATATTAGTTCAAAAGGTATGAATAATTGACATGACACTGTCACAGTGTTTACTCAAGAACTGCCACAACTTTTCATTCTCTTCAATTTGATTTCTCGACAAATGTCATGATTTTCTTTCTGGTTTGAAGTTCTCGTTAGTATGTGAAGATTTTTAATATTCCTTGTATAAATTACGTATCCTTGATACTATCTAAAGTACCTCTAAAACGTCTTTCAAGTAGTGCGAAGACTGAAGAGGAATTCGAAAGTTACTCATTCATAAACTCTCCAGGGGGCAGGGAGAATATTAGTTCATTTTCCAACTCTGCAATTTGCTAATTAATTCTCAGAATTTTGATTTTGGAGTGGGGAAGGGGTGTACGAAGGGGATATTTGAAACGTAGCTCTTAACCTTGAAAAATAATTTTAGAAAATCACCGTGGCCCTCTGAAAGCTATTACTCTGCTCGTGTGCAATTTGCAGTAGGTTCTTTTATGGCTTGAAGTGTTCTCGTTGATCACTTCTGGAATGAAAATTAAATCATAATTCGTTCACTTGCTGCATTTCAGTTCTTTTAAAAGTATAGAATCTAGTACCCTTTGTCGTCAGTCAATGTGATGGATTCAGTAATGCTGCCACTGTGTTCTCTCATGGGTGGATTGAGGACGATAGAATGTTTTCATAGAGGGACAGAATACTAGGTTGAGGAGGGACACAAAAATTATCTATATTCTATATTCAATAGCATTTATGACTTTTGTACCAAAAACACGGGGCCACAATTATGAAGGTCCTACCACTGAATGAGCAAAACGAAAAAGTTAGAAAAGAATAAATGACCCAACACCTCTTGAAAAATTAATGCCCTTAATATTCAGTGGCACAACCACAGGGGGTATTGCCCCCGCAACTTTGGAAGAAAACCAATTCTAGAGGGGGCAAAGGGGGGGGGGGCAAACATTGAAATAAAGTAAAGCAAAGCTAGCAGAATCTAAGAGTAGCAGGAGAAAATGATACTCAAAGTGGAATTAGTTTTCATACATTTCTTGCATCTTCCTTCCAGACGGCCAAGAGCACATGCTTGGAGGTGAAGAGGAGCAATTGCGCCCCTTTGTTTTCCAATTTTATGCAAATAAAAATAAGTTTCGTAAAATGTTCTTACTCTCTTCGCTTGCAATATCAGATTCTCTTACAGTCTTTTCAAGTTCAGAGACGTAGGGCGGCAGGAATCGGACCTGGGCACCAAACAATCTAAATGAAAAAAGTTGTAAAATAGAGAATGTCATGGAGTCCCGTGAAATTATTTGCGCCCTATTAAATCAATATTGTTTTCAATTTGCAAAAATTAGATCTAAAAATGTTCTTGCTCCCTTCGCTCCCATTATACGTCTTTTCTGTAATGTATTGTAAATTACTAGAAAGAGAAGTAAGACCAAATATGTACTTCAGACTGTTGCTGCTAAACAGTTTTGTTCTAAATTTATGAACAATTATTTTGAGAAAAATGAGCAAACATATGCAAGAGACAATTGATATCATTTTTGTTGTTGCTTTGTTATGACTTATCAGCTGGATGAATTGATGATGTGATTTATTTAAATAATATTACAATTCAGTGTTAACATGTTGCATATGTATTTTCTTATTTTACGACGCTCCAGGTTGCATATGTGTAAAACATGTTCTACATGAAAGTTACACATGTCATATGTACGAAAAGAATTATATTCGTCATTTTTGTCTTTCAAAATTCCATTTGTGTGCTTGTTTTCCATTATTAGCTAATGTGAAGTTGAACGTGCTGAAAAAATACTAGGAGAAGATGCCAATAATAATAATAATAATAATAATAATAATGTCATTATTTTTATTTCTATTGTTATTATTATTAACACGTTTATCTTCCTGATTCCCCCCCCCCAGACAAAAATTCGTGGTTGCGCCTCCGTATATGTTCTCCCTCACTCCGTGGTAATGGAATAAACATTTCAAGAGTTACCTCAAGTTTACACTCATACTCACAACCCTTATTATTTATTATCTGTTAATGACGAAGTATCAAGTAATGACTAACAATATGAGTGGGGGAGTTTTGGAAATTGGAAACACATGTTCGGCATTTTGAAGAAATCATTATGATGATACACTGGAAAAAAGAAGAAAATTTACGAGACTTAAAAATATTCTCATTATTGAATCAAAATTTGAATTAAAATATAATATTTCGTCATTGTGTTACACATTTACAGTCTGTCTCGGGAATCTCTGGAGCAAGAGAACGAAAACATGTCTGTGCAAGTAGTGACTCGAACCCTGCTTTGAAACAACCACTGGCTTTCTCCCCTTTTCTAGCGTTATGCATGGATTCCCGAGATAGAGTGTAAATCTCATGCATTATTTTTTTCAATATTGTTCTTGTAAAAATATAATAGTTTCTGTATTAATTAACATTGGTATTTAGTACACTGCATGGAGAGGCAAAAGAAAGATGCAGGCAGTGAAGATGAAATTTTAAAGGAGTATAATGGGGAAGACTAGAAGGGATAGGATAAGGAATGAGGAGATCCGGCAGACAGTGGGGGTAGTGAAGCTCCAGGAGAGGATAGATCAGGTACAGATGAGATGGTTTGGACACATGAAGAGGATGGGTGCATAGAAACTACCTGTAAGAGCTTACAATGCACAAGAAGTTGGAATAAGGACAAGGGGGAGACCAAGATGTCGGTGGAAAGAGCAGATAGTGGAGAGAGTTAGGACAAGATGGGAACACCGTGGAAATAGAGGAATGGTGGAAGATCAGAAGAAAAGAGAGGCTTGACTTCTATGCCGTCCCAGTCAAAGGCACGAAACGTCGAATGATGATGATGACACTGCATGGTAACACACAACAAATTGTATAGAACAGAGAGATAAGTAAGGCCAAATACAGTACTGGAAGAGAGAAAGTTAAGAGATACGAGTTTTGTTGAAGATGAGCGTGGGAAGTTTAGACAAAATTAATACAATATTTGCTACGGAATACAGTTTGCGAGCGGAAATTAAAAAGAAGAATAAATAAGGGGAATACGAATACTTGCGTACATCATGCAAAGAAGGCTGAGTCGCTATAACGCAGTTGTTTATTTTTCATGATCTACTGACCGAACAAGCTAAATAAAACTATCAAAATCAAGATAATGATAGTGGCGAAAAGTTCTCACAATCTTGTTTTCTATGTCCGAATTTCTCTCACTTCCGCTGTGTGTATTCGACTCATTACCAACATCAAAAGTAGACAGACATGGTAAATGTAATCTAGAATTCTCAACCACACCGCCACCCACACATTATTTTACACTTTTTCTATTCGTTAACACCAGTGAGAATGTGAGTTTATAAGAAACACCACGGAACACGACCTCGAAACTAAACTTGCATAAAATTCATCAAACGGATTCTGTTTAGAAAAAGGGCAAATACGTAAACAAGAAAAGCAGTTGTGCTAAATTTTTAACAGTAGTAAACAGCGTAGAAATAAAGAAAACCTAACAATTGAATTAAGAAGATCAGTTTTAAAGTTCCAAATTTATCTTATTTCACGTCTAAGCACTTCCACTCTTGTCTCATCGCGACGATGAGGATGGATGATGATGATCGGATGAAACTGGTGAAGGGAATGAATCTATGGCTAAATCGAGATTCGTTTAATCAATTCGCTCGACCACTGAGGCGACGTGAAGTTCTGGAGTAAGTTTATTTAACTCTTGTTTTGTTATCACTTTTTTTCCAGTGGCATCTCCTTAGCGAATTGAAACGCACACACACAAGAAATATATATTCCCCTACCATAGACGCAGATTTCTCTCAATATTTGGAGAGCCCAAGGCAAATACTCGTTTAAACAATATGAAAACAATATCCTAGCTAGAGTGTAACTTAGGTTGTTGTTATTGTTGTTATCATCATCATCATTATTGCACTTTGTATTTGTATTTCTTTGTAATTTAACGCAGCTATTTTACCCTTTTGTGTTAATCGCGTGATGCCCCTAAATCAGTGCAAAAATGCTGCCCTGTCCATGGGCGTCTCCAAGGGGGCATTTGCCATCTCCCTGGGAAGATGAATGGTGAATATTTGAATTAGTGCTTTTTACATGAAAAAGTAAAATAAATGTTATCTCCTTCAAAATAATGCAAAATAAGGTGTTCATCCTGAAAATTGTTTTTGTCTCCCCCTCCCCAACCTGGAAGTAAGTCTGTATACGCCCATGACATCGCCCATTCTTTTTTTCTACGAAGGCATTGTCAGTGTTACATTGTTAGTAAAGAAAATACATGCTTACCTTATCTGCATTTGTTGTTAGATATACATATATAAAAATATACAGTTTCCAGAAGTGTCAGAAATAAATTATTTTCCGTTTAGTAAGATTCCGTTTTTATCCTTTATTTCTACTAAACCGCATTTACTTCACATAGACATAAAACTCCATGATCTCTGTTGGCACGTGAAATGCGGTCAGGAAAACACAGAAATCTTAATTTTTTTAGCCAGTGTAACAATTTAAATACTTTCTGTACGTGTTAAGAATAAGTATCCAGTCAGTAAATCCATGTTCTAGAATATTGTCATGTTTGTCATGACGGCAGGAGAGAGGTTATTGAATAATTAATCAATACACCTGTGAAAATGTGCAGCATTAGTTTCTCATTTGAAAGTAGTTACCTTACGCAACAATTTAAAATGTTGTAAATCTTCATTTAGATTTTAAAATTTCACGCTGGCGCAGAAATTCACTGCTCCTTTGGCGTACAGCTAATTCAATGAAATTGGATAATTTACCTGTCAATATTTATTACATTTCAGTATAAGATTTTTAATGTACTGTACTTCTTTTTACAAATTTGACTATTGTTTATGGTCCCCAGCAGCGATGGAAAACTACACCTGTAAACAGGAATATTTGGGTTTATTGAAGGGGAAGGGATCTCTGCGTCCTTCCTTAATTAGCTCTCTGACCCTGTGATATTTCGATTCCCGCCTCCCGTGTATTTTCCGCGAAGGGACAGGCCAGCATCAGAAAGATGATATTATGAACCAGTGAGACAAACAATAGTCCGCCCACGAAGAAGAGGCAGTGATGAAGTGAAAACAAAAACACATAAAGAGAAGAGACTCATATTTCTTATCCCCTCCCCCACATCTCTCTCTCTCTCTCTCTTCACAGAAGGAACCATTTCAAACATATTCCTTGGAAACTAAACAATTGCCAAGAGAACAAAGGGCGGCTATTGTATCAGGAACAAAAGAGTTGGATTCCAGATGTTTCATTTTCGTTTTAACAATCGTGGAGCTTTTGTGCGTATGTGCGTCCAGTTTACTCAACCTCTTCAGAACATGAAATGGTTTATAGATTTAGTTGTTTACCTTCAAGTGCTCCTTCCATCATGTTGGTCATCGAACACCATCTTCTGCATCCTTGTGTGGATGCCCTTCTCAGTAATTAAGCTATTCATTTCTATCAATATTATGCTAGACACCTTTTCTACTCATTTCCTCTACAATGGCCGTATATGTAGGAGATTTACGATCTGAAAGCACTTACAGTCAACGAATTTAATATGTAGAGCATTTCGCTCGAGCGCCAAATAGTTCACACGGACGGCGCTAGAGAGTGTACGGAATTGAGAGCTGCTTCGCTCGAGTGAACTATGAGTCAGTGGCGTGTCCAAGACGGGTTGGTGGGGGTTATAACCCCCCTTTGGACCAGTATTCCTAAAAAAAAGTCAAAGGTAGGAAAATATGACAAAATGAGGGCTGACTACCAAGGAAAAGTATACATAACCCCTCCCTTTCGAAAATCCTGGGCACGCCACTGGTGCCCATATAACCGTAATTTGTTTGTGGTAGGGTGGTAGTAGGCTCTCAAATATGGACCGTGATGTGAAAGACGCAGTGAAATTGAAACTAAGTGAACACGGTTAAAATTTAGTTTAGTGTATCTTACCAATACGCAGTGATACATGAAAATGAAATGAGACGATTGTGGGCTGAAACTACCAAGGCGGTTATTTTACATATGTGTCTACTGTTATTGTCACATTAAAATGATATTCCATTCTATACGGAGGGTGAAAGCCTCGAACGAGTGCGAGTGAAGTACACTAAGGTCTAAATCACCATCCCTGAGACCTTCTGTAAACAAACGGTCTCACCGATTCGATGTATCACTCCGCGTCAGCTGATCCATGACCGCAATCATCTGCTCTTACACTCATAGTTCGCCGCACCTATTCATTTTACATAAGACCCTCTGAATGTGAGAACCCGTTCTCAAAACATCAGACGAATATGCAGCCGCATACATTGTTACTCTCCCGGTCATTCTCTCTTTCATAACCCTTAAAACTGCAGACACTGACACACCACTGCACTGGGATACCAACTTAACCACTTCATTTATTGGTTTCTCAGGATACCACTGACAGAACGTTACATAAATATTGAGTAGAATCTGTTTCTCACCCCTTTTTAAAGGCTGTCCTTGCTGGTGTTTTGAAAACAAGCTCGGAGTAAACGGAGACTTTCCCTCACGCATAGAACTCGGCATGTTATTTTTCTAAGGCTAAGTCAGGCAATATTACTAAGTTGCATTACTTCCTTGCTGTTCACATGATTATTTTTAGAAAATAACCAATGTTATAAAATATAATTATGTACACAAATCTCTAAGCTCATTGAAACTTATATTACTACAAAATGTTCACACTTATCTTGCCTTGCCATGTCACCAAGTTATTTACGAAGTGCACTATATTTGGCGGAACAAAAATCGTTATTAGGATGCTTGTCTAAGTTTCCAACCGCAATAAATTTACGAACTTTTTGTCTTGTTTTGATCATCATCAATATATTTATTGGACTTACAGCAATGCATATGGCTGTTTATGCCCATTATATATTTTATTTACATAAGATACAATTTACATAAAATCTACAAACAAATTTCAAATACACTCCTATCTATATCAAACCTTAGAAATATACATTACCATGTTATATCATTTTGTCCAAAAAATGCAAGTAAAATATATTCAAAGAAAGAAGCCAAATTTATGGGAAATGATTACTGGTGCAAAGAGTTAACCATAAAGGTGAAGCAATATGTAAAAAAAGAAAGAGCATTGGGTTTAAAGTGAGACGTCATTTGCGGCAGCGTATCCCATACTACAAATTTGCCATTGTTTTACCTTACGTAATGAATCCTGTAACAACGCTGGATTTTCGTGTGGATTATTTTACTTCTATGAGTTTGCAATGCTTTCTGCATGCAGGTGGTTTTGTTTACAGAAGGTGTCAGGGTTTGTGATTTGAACTATAGTACTATGTAATTTATACATCGCAATATTTATGAACTCGTTTTAATGTTTTGTGGAATTAATTTTAAAAGTTTATAATTTCACTAAGAAGAATTCAAGAATAATTACACGAAGTATAACATACCGTAATAAAAGCCCATTAGGCTACTCGATTGATTGATTTGCTTTATTTTACTTCGCTTCTTGTGCCACTTTTGGCTAATTTGCGAAGATGGGGATGAGTGATGATGAAACTGATGAATGGACACTCACAAACATCCATGCCCAGGCCGAGATTCGAACTCGGGATCCCTGGCGTCGTAGCGCGATGTGCTAACCACTCCGCCACGGGGGCCGGCTAATAGCCCATTACGTTTCGTGCTCTCTGAACTTTCGGAGGGAAGAATTCTACGATGAAGGGAGAGTTTCCAATCGATTTAATCTACAGTATTTTATCCGGGGGAACATTCATCAAGGGGGATTGCAATGCGACACCACTGAGTGAATTTGTGTGTTACGATTCATAACTAGAAATGTATAGTTAAATACTGTATTTGACATTAGAAATTTCTTGAAAACCGTGCATTTACTTTCCAAGGATTCAGTACTTAAAATAATTACAAAATTGATTTGGACTCTATATATGGCGTACTCTGGCCTCTCGGGTTGTGTATGCATACAGAACTCAAAGTGTGTCAATTGACACATAAAAATGCATGATTTATTTTACTCCAGTGACACATTAAAGTGTGTAAAGCACTGCTGTTAAATAATTCACCAAAATGCATCAAACGGAAAGATGCAAGAAAATTTCCTTGTCAAATGACACATTAAAGTGCGTATTCTGTTTGATGCATCTAAACGCACCCTACCTAGATGTGGAAGGGGGTGAGAAAATGTAACAAAAGTTGTCTTTCCGATCATGGCCTCAATGAGGGGAAAAATCTAAATGTCCACAAACAGGTGAAGTTTTTTTTTTTCTTTCCAGATGAAATTAACGTCCATTGTGCGGCTAATCAGGTAGGAACAAGCATCCGAAACGCTGGTTCAATAAAACCCTTTGGGAACACGCAGAGCCTTCATTATAACACAATAGGTCGGTAGCAGCCCTTCTAGGCTAATGTGTGCGGGGAAGTGCCCTTTTTGTTCCTGGCCACATCACAAGTGACGTGGTTCTGCTGAATTATGGAGAGAGAATAATATGCTATGTATTCGTTAGGAGAAGCACTGCCGAGGGCAAAAATATCGAGGTCGTGACTAAGTGTTTGCAACTCCTGAATAGACTCAAAGGTTTCAATGTACCATACTGGAAAGCTACAGGTGGGTATTGCTTAACAACTGCTCATGAACGAAATTTGTTGGCCTGCTTTTATTTCATAATGAATTCATAGGCGTTGCCACGGGGAGTGCCTGGGCGCCGTCTAATGCGTCGTCAAAAAATAGAAAATGTAGAAACTGGCATTAGAATAATAAAAATAATATCCATGTATAGAAAGTAAGGAATTTCGTTTCATTTGAGATGCCCCCACCTTCCTCTTTCTACCAAACAATGTGTTATTGTTTAAGATAATAATCACCATGGATGTTCGGAAGGGCCCACCCCCTTGGAAAATGAATTTCCACCTAAAAATTAGTTTTTATAAGGGCGTTGATGGAACATGATAATTTCATGCTGAAGCAGTGTATTTTAAGGTGGCATCACTATTATAGGGGAAAATATGCCATCTTTTCCCGCTGAAAAAAAATACCTTGTTGCCCCTCCCTGAAAAAATCCTGCGGAAGGCCGTGAAAATGACTAGAAGTGCGCGTCAAATCTCCTGCATATGGCGATAGCCAATAGCAGCGACCTGCAGCGGTGCCATGTCTTACACGGAAAAGAGACAGCGTGTTTGAGTGAAACACCTTGTCACGGAGAGCACGGAATTAGGCAACGCCGCACGTCTGTGATTCGCTGGTGCTGTTCAGCCTTTCAAGGCCATATGCAGGAGATTTGACGCGCACTTTAATCAGTAATCAGGTACCGCATAGAACTCCTCCACAAATCGTCCCGCACTTATCCCTCTCCCGAGCACAGCTTCGACTCCTAATGTAACCTTCTCCAATTCGCAAGGCGTATTTAATTGCATTTATACATAACGAAAAGACTGCAGTGGCAATCGAAACTTCACCCACAAGAAAAATAAATGGATGAGGTCCGTGGAATTTTTTAAGGTGATAATAATAGTATAGTTATATAACGACAAATTGATTTTTGATTGTTTACTTTCATTATTTAAATAATATAAATATCGGCACAATGACAGAAAAACCGATGCTAAAGGGATAACGAATTCTCAGAGACCGTAATGTTAAAATCATATCTTCGTATAGCTACCTAATCGTTTCTGTGAAAGAGGAACATGAAGTTACGACAATTAGGGCAACCATTGTCGAGACACGCAAATGAAACTTTCCTTAAGGCAACCCCCAAATAAATTAGTCTACGCACGCCTATGAATGAATTATGGTATAGATGCTTTTCACTGAGTCGCATCATTACTAAATTCATGTTCGTGAATTAATTTTGTGATAAGATTATCTTATTGCTTCAGTGGTTGAGTGATCGACTTATGGATCTCGTCACCGAAGGTTCTGGGGTAGAGTACCGACCTGAGCATGGTCGTTCCACTGTCGCTGTACCTTTTTTCAATTTCATCAGTTCATCATCATTCGTCCTCATCGTCACGATTAGCCTGAAGAGGGTAGAACGAACGTAAAATAGAAAAAAAATACAAGGCACATGCTAAATATTCTTATTTCACGCTCATTGCCAAATTTCTAGCAGTTTATTTTCGTTATAATTTAAAAACTAAATTCAATATGAAGACAATAACAGGTATTTCAGGAGTTTTATTTAGCTACGTCTTTGTACAACTGCGTAACATATAGTAGCTTAAAGATGTTCTCTGGAAATTTTCATATTTTCTAGTAACGTCATACTCACAGTTGAAAGATCCTATTGTATTACTCTGCTTGTAGTTCACTAATAGAAGTATGAAATCAATATTTTTTCTCGTTGTACAAAAATTTGTTAAAAATGAAATAATTAAGTTTATCCTATCCGTTGGGTATTCGAATGTTTTTATTGTATTACGAAAATATTGTGTCATTATGATGAAATCATAGGAGTACGAAATTCAAACGGAGATATTTCTGTCCCGCAAATCGGACTGATACAATTATTTTTTTCATGTCCTAAACCGCTTCGCGTTTTCCGTTAGCGCTTAATGATTCTTGAGCGGCATCAAGTCCACATATAGTCCACACCAGCTAACTGTAGAGCAGGGCCGCGCATATCGGCAGAGGAGGAGGAGGAAAATCGAGTGGTGAAAGAACAGCGTTGCCAACCGTACGGTCCTGACCATACATGTATGGACGTACGATCCAGACCTTAGTCCGTACGCTAAATGAACGGCTTGTGAAAATTTGCTCTTGCAGTTTTATCCCTAATATTTCCCTAAGAAATTCTTAAACCAATCGTACGGACCTGGAGACAAAAATACGGTCCGTTTGCCATGTGCGTTCGGAATTATCCTTTTCCAAAGTTTGCAACGCTGGAGGAAATCGGAAAAACTCCCGTTGCCTATTACACAATCCCCTTTCTCTCACTGTTCATTGGTGAAGCCGTCTCGCGTCACTACTTGTGCATATACTTGTTCTCGTTCGTCTGGTCTACAGTTAGCTGGTACGGACTGTAGGTACTCAAAGGAGAAAGTGCTCCTCCATTCCTCCACCAGAACATCCATGCCCAGGCAGGAATTCGAACCCGGAACCCCTGGCGTCGCAGCGCGCTGTTCTCCGCCACGGAGGTCGACCACAACAGACTCATAGAGAATATGTTGCTTTCCGCATACTTCGTACTCCAGTTATATTGCTGTAACTAAGTCTCAAGAAAATAGACTGTTTGGAAAGGACTTCTGCGTTGTAGTTTTCTTCAGTCCTACCCTGAGAAGGCTTTGATGCAGGCCATCCAGAAGCATCATTCTGCCACTAGCAGGAGCATGAGGTAGGTAACTGGGCACGGCAAGGAACGTAACAATTTGTTTATTCATAACTTGAGGCAGGGCCGGACTGGCCCACCGGGCAAAATCCGGTGAATCCTTCTGTAAACACACATTCGGCACCCTTTTTTGCCACTGCTCACACAGATATATGAGTGGCGAATAAAGCTTGTCATTTCTATTTCCGTGTAGACTTAAAATCAACAATGTATGACAGAGCAGCCTGGTGCCTATTGAGCAGAAACAACGATTGATTTTGATTGATTGATTGATTTAGTTTATTTTACTTCGCGTTTTGTGCCTCTTGGCTAATTTGCGAAGATGGGGATGAGTGATGAAATGATGAAATTGATGAATAGACATTCACAAACAACCAAGCCCGACCGGGATTCGAACCCGGGACCCTTGGCGTCGCAGCGCAATGTGCTAACCACTCGGCCATAGGGTCGGGCAGAAACAACGACTCCAAAGGAATAATAATGACAATAATAATGTATGAAAAAACACAAAAGTAACTCGCGCCATCAGGGGCGGGTCAAGATAAAATTTTCACCCTAGCAAGGTGGCTTCTTGCCTCCCCCTCCATTCCACTTTCTACTCTGGCCCTCCTACTTTCCAACTTCCCTCAACATAAAACATGGCCATGTTTTACGGTTACAATGACGAAAAATAATAGGCTTTTTCCTTAATGCTCTAAGTCAGTGGTTCCCAAAGTGTGCACCGCGGCGCCCTGGAGCGCCGTGGCTGGCTTACAGGGCCGCAACGAAATGCTCCATTATTCTCACTAAATGACACTTATTCCAAATATGTGCTTATTTAATACTTTTTACATACATAAAATTTCTGAATTTCAAATATCTGGTGTTATTTTTTACCTTAAGGCAAGCAACCTAACCACACTAAGTGAGCATTGCAAGTGACTTTGGCGCCACGGAAAAATCTTGAAATACTAAGGGCGCCGCGAAGCAAAAAAGTTTGGGAACCTGTGCTTTAAGTGATTCTGTTAAAGAACATGTTTATTGTAGGTATTTAATTACTACATAACATCAAAATTCTAAGCTTAAATTGCTACACGATTTGGCATGTCGTGCAGTAGTACGTACCTTCAACTAATTCTTGTCTACACAAATCCAACGACAATCCATCTAGTGATAATCATGAAGTATAGAAGTAGTCTTCTTCATGCAGTGTGAACTTGACATTTTGGTTGCTACTGATCATTTCACTTCGTTTTAATAGCAAAGTGATTTCTACAAAACTACTTTCTTACACTTACCAAACAACAGTGTAATTGTATATTAAGGGTAAAAATGAAACCAGAGAATAACATTTTCTATGATGATGCACGCTGCGAATTTATGCAGCAGTACAATACATTTATCCATCACAATAAATTAGACATAAAAAAACTTTTGCTGAATTGTTAATTTATTTTTACTGATAGTTTTGAGAATTTGAAAATATATTTCAGTTTTATAATTGTGGATTAAATTGCTGTACGTTTATCTCTATCGAAACAGCCTGGCACGTGTTCTTTTGTAATATGTGTTGGCAATAACAAGCTCTTGAGTTTATTATGTCTACTTTAATATATAAGAAATGTGTATCCCAATTTAACCTTTACTGTAATACTAAGCCATTAAAAATAAACTATTGATTTGAGCGCCCGTTGTGAAAATTGCCACCGCCCTCTTGGCACTCCCAGTCCGACCCTGACTTGAGGGTGGGAGGGTTGCGTTGAGGCTTATTTGTATATATAAACAAAACGTGATATTAATTTTATTTTTGGTGTATTTTGGAAGGATTATTAAGGGTCGACATGATTGTCGTATAAGTTCACGCCGTCGCCTTGTAGTCAAGGGGTCCCGGGTTCGATACCAGGTGGAGGCACAGTGGTTCGGATCCCACTTTAAACTGTAGGTCCAGTCCCAATTAGCCTTTCTGTGCATAGAGTGGACTTAAAACACCAATTTAATCAATCAATAAAAATTCGTATAAGTTCACACACCTACTCGCTTCCTGGAAACACGATACATGCTGTTAAATTTTTAAAACGCGCAAAAAACAAATGACAGTATTCACATTAAACTGATATAGTTCGTTATCATTTTCCTCAAGGGATATTCTTTTCAACTTTACCGAACGGCACTCTAATTCCAAAACATGAGATGCATATTGTAACGTTAACACAAATCCCAATGTGGCGTCGTGCAGCGATAGGGTACGTCGAATACCGACGAAACCACACAGTTGCATAATAAAATCAGTCTAGGGGCGACCAGGATAATAGTGGCAATGAATTCGTGCATTTGGAGTTCATTGTCAGAGGCACCGTTGCAGAGAGGACAATAATCAAATCGGTAAGCATCGCAGAATCGATTTATTCTAGTATAATTATCTTCAGTCACTGAACTAAGCGAAAATTGGTTTCATGGAATTCCACATTCTCTTTGTGATCAAAGTTGTTTGCTTCAACGCCACTCATTCGATTGCAGAATAAGCAGCATTAACAAAAGGATTATAATAGCTGATCCAATGCCATAAGTGGTCGCATTTAAGAAACAAAGAGGTCCTCATAACAATTAACTTCAACCTTAATATGCACCAAATCCTGGAGTTTGCATATTTCCAGACAGTAATAGTGTAAACGAGTTCATATGGCAGGACATATAACGCAAGGTATTCTGTCTTCCCTGTTGTGTAATATCTAATCTGCAGCCATTTAATCGACGTAATTCAGGATTCCCGAGCCAGTACAGTGTTTCGGAAATCAACTTAAAACTCGATGTGTAGTTCGGTTTGGCTTGGAATCGAATACAAGTTGAAACAACATCAAACGTTGCTGAACTGTTACTCGTATTGACATGAGGATACACAACTTGCAACTGTGCTTGTACCGGGTGGTTAAAATTAACGTTCATAGCAGAGCCCTCTGGAGTCCGTTCGAATCATCGGATTTCGGTGAAACGTGGTATACAGACTATGAAGACCATGAGGATGCGAATTCTGACCAACAGATAGTTTCCACCAGGTGGAAATGTGGCGCTAAAATAACAACCGGATATGCAAAACTTTAATTTTTAATTCATGTCAGTACATAAGTGTTCAATATGTACGGCGTTAACGAAACGGAAGACAGCGCCACATTCCCCATGGTCTCTATACCAGGTTTCCCCGCAACCCGATGCTTCGAACGAGCTCTAGAGAGCTCTGAGTAAGCGTACTTTAATTATAACCACCTGATATTTTGTCCTTGTAATTTGTATATTTAAATTCATACATAACATTTTATTATTCCCTTCGTGCATTCCACACATAATATCTCTTGTGCATGTGGCAAC
Source organism: Lepisma saccharinum (assembly GCF_977018435.1). NCBI lineage: Eukaryota > Metazoa > Arthropoda > Insecta > Zygentoma > Lepismatidae > Lepisma > Lepisma saccharinum. The sequence goes on along the minus strand of NC_139236.1, from coordinate 56,690,540 downwards.
CCTGAAATTGAACCCAACTCTATATGAAGCACACCAACGCCATGCTTAAGTTGGTTTGTCTAACATAAAATGTCTTCGTCCTGAATGTTTTGGCGAACGCTGTACATCTAGAATATGGTTGTCAGAAAAGAGTGTAGAGGTAAGTCACGCAAGACGGCGATGGTGTGAACGTGATCAGCACCACCCTGCGACAGCTTTATCTCCAAAACCCTTGCGCGCCTTTTATCACCGGGTTCGAAGAACGTGATGATCCTGTGCGCGGAGCCGCTCCGGAACTTATCAGGAAATCCAGGATCGCATTTAGGCAGTGTAGGGGGAATGGGGGGAATTCCCCTTTCTGGATACTTGTGTCCCCCTCTCTGCTTGATAAATTTTATCCCTGGGGAGGAATGGTGTTTGGGGGGGAACAAGAAATTATTGGCAATTTAGTTGCTTTTTCCTACTTCGCCATTCAATTGCAACATTTTTCTGTCATACAACTGGACGCTCCATTGGCGAACACACATGTGGCTTCAAGCGCTGCTCTATTCCTGGAACTGTCAAACAAGTGGCCAGGGTTGAAGATCACCTCCCCTCTTTCCTTTTCTTTGTCCACGGAATTTGGTAGGAAAATGCATGTGAAAGTTACAGTTTAGTTGTCACGTGACTCGGACTTGTCACCTCAGAACGTCTGTATTTGTATGAGTGGAACAATAGATAGCGAAGATAGCCTACATGGAATATTTTACGCAAGCGCGATAGCCCTTTACGAAGTCATTTTTTAAAGAACAATTATGCTATTTTTTAGAACAATGAACTAGATTTCTTTGTGAAGCTAGAATGTTAGTGAAAAAAAGTGAACATTACGAGTTCCAGACTCTGCAATATCGGGAATCTGCCTTCAAAATGAACGAAATCTGTTAAAGCTGGTGGCAGTGAAGGCTGTGTTGATCAAAGGATCGGTTTTGAAAATTTGCAAGTGCATTCTACACAAGGAGGTAGTACTAAAGTGTTGAGTTTCTTTGTTTGTTGCCCATGAAAGATTTAACAAATGTAAAATTACGTGGTATGGATGGCTTGATGCTAGTGATGAAGTTGCATAAACGCGTACATTATCTTTCATTGCCCACCTAACAAATTTTCATAATTAAGAAGCTAATAGAACTTGTGTTAACCTCCTGGGTCCTGAGATGCAAGTTAATGAGTATTTTTTTATGATTTCGCAAATGTAACGGTAAATTAGCAAAGTAGCCTTGGCCGCAATTTTTAGGTGGTAGAAAACTTTTTGATTCTTTTGATTACCTCCCCCCAAAAGTTATCCCCAAGTTTGATTCAGATCCCCAAAAGTAAGGTCCCAGACTAGATTTCTGATGGTGGGTGTCAAAATCTCACTTTAAAAACTGTAGGCAAGTCCCGATTAGCTGTTCTGATGAAAAAGTGGATTTGGCCATTTTTTTCTCTCAAGAAACAAATTTACATCGGCAATTTTTCATCAATTTTTAAAAATACGTTTAGTTGAAAACTTTTTTCAAAAAAAGGTTCAGTGACATAAAACGAAGTGTGGAGTGACCCCATTTATCAATTAAAATTGTCACCTTGTAATAAAGTGGTCCTGGGTTCGATATCCGATGGAGGCGCAGAGTGCTTCGGATGCCACTTTAAAACTGTAGGTCTAGTCCCGATTAGCCTTACTGTGCATAAAGGTGGAATTGAAACACCAAATCAAGCAATCACATAATATTATTTTTATATATATATATATACATATATATATATATCGAATCATGCCGAAGGCATGACTCGAATCCGGGACCCCGGGCGCCATAGTCCAATAGTCTAATCATTTCATAAAAAGGGCCCGAGTCTGTAAGAAGCTGGAAAGAGCTTCTTTCAAGCAAATGCCACCTGCGATCTTCAGCGGATGTACAAATCCGCTTATACGAATTCTTCCGGAATCGCAGGAAAGATACTGCAAACACAGCTTTACGCTGAAAGTACCGTTATTGAGAGACGCGGTCTCTCAACGGCCGAAGTTCGAATTTCGTTTAAATAGCTCGAGAGAATGTTTCTCACCCCCAGTCGATATCTGAAATCTATCGCGTGCACAGTCGGTGCCTCGGAATTATACAAGTTGTTGAAATAAGAAAGTTATGGCGTGAATAGTTGTTACCGAACGTTACAAAAGGAGTTACAGCGAGGAGTAGTACGCTATCGGAAAGGAGTTTTATTTCAGGAGAGTTTCATCAACGAACCAGCGAGTCGATCGTCACTTCGAGATCTACAGGTAACGAACGTTCCTCTATCCTTGTCTTTCATTCTCTCACACCCTTGCCAGACCAGTCAATTGTAGTGTTTAAAGTTAATCGTGAGTGTAGTTCTTATTTCACGGGGCTAGCCCCCTTGCTTGGTTAAGTGTAGACTTAGCTTTTCAGAGTTATACCCCCCTCTTACGATACACCTCTCGCAGCAAAATAACTTCGAATAACAGGCTTCACATAGCCTATCTACGATCCCATAATTTAAACGATCGGGACTTTGTACGATATATATATATATAATATACATACATACATGTGTAATATATATGTACATATATTATATTATATTAATATATATACAAGGTGTCGCAAAACTCTTTCAACAACGCTTGGGTGCTAGTAGATATCATAAAAACAAGTAACTTTTCCCTATAAAGTTTACCTCGAATGCGCTTACTTTTTGCGCTATAACCCCTTAAAATATATCCTGTACGTATGCAACCCAACACAGCAAACGCTTGCTCTGACATAACTACCAGGGGGGCGTGGCAGGGTTGCCACTAGCGTTCCTCGTTAAGAGGGACGGCTTGAAAACAACAACTTGGGAATCTGGCCTGAGCAAATTCCAAAACATTAATGATACTTGCGATGTTGTAAGAAGCATTGACAGTATTTATAAACTTACCAAGACAAATAATGGGCAGACTGAAATTAAAGAATACTCATTCTAAAATATCTCCATAATTGATTGATCGATTGATTTGGTTTATTTAATTCGCTTTTCTGTCACCTTTGGTTAATCGCGAAGATGAGGATGATATGATGAAATGACAAATGACACCAATGTCTAGGCCAGGATTTAAACCCGAGACACGTAGCGCCGTAGCGAGCTGTGCTAACCACATCACCACGGAGTGTTTCGTATATCATGCAAAATCAACAATTGCGAGGGACACGTGAGATAGGGGATATCCACAAACGAACAAATGTAAACATGATGTGTTTGCTGCCTCGTTTCGAATACGCAGACTGTAATGTTATTACAATTAATTTGAAAATTATTCCTATGTGTGCTAGCGTTATTGCTAATCGTGTTCGTCTCATAAGGAAATAATTGCAAGGCTCATTTAATTTAATGATTGATTGATTCATTGATTGATTGATTTGCTTTATTTTACCGCTTCTTGTGCCACTTTTGGCTAATTTGCGAAGATGGGGATGAGTGATGATATGATGAAATTGATGAATGGATACTCACAAACATCCATGCTGAGATTCGAACCCAAGACTGCTTGCTTATTTTAGAAAACAGTGGCAACATATAAATTTTAGCGACAACTGATATGCATGTAAGAAAAAATATGTGTTTTAAAAGTGGGTTTCAAGAAAATCCCAACGATTATTTGCAACACTAGGAACATCCGAATTAAAAACTCTCTCCCTCTCTTTCTTTCTCTCCACTCAAACTTGTTCATCTTGAATGCTCTATTAAAGAAGTTGTAGGAAGAAATTAATATTTTATTGAAAGGAATTACAGTGAGTTCGGTGCCTACTGCCTGTACTAGTTTGTTCCGCACTTCACGATAACGTTTGATATTGGTACATAAAGAGAAATCCTCGTAATTTACACTCTTTTCATTTTGTGTCTTTGCTTCGCATTCTGATCATCGAACGTGAAAAAAAAAAGGAAACCATTGAGTACACGTAATAAATTGTACATTCATTGTAGCAACTTGATATCAACAATGAAATGTAAGAGTAACATTTTTGGAAGGCACCAAAATGTCAACTTTTAGTTCACCCTGGAAACAACATTTTGTAGCAAACGAGCGGGGTTTTGACATCTAGATGAATTTCCGGGCTAATTCTTGTGAATTTCTATTCTTCTCGTTGTACGTCATTTTTCTGAACTTTCAGGCAAATAGAAAATACGAGGACGAATGATCCAGTGACACCTTTGTCCAGGTCGGAACTCGTGCCCGGAAAATTCGGTAGAGAGATCATGTGTTGATCACTAAACGTACTCAGTCACCAAAGTGGCTCAAGAATATTCATCTGCCGGAGATTCTTGTTTCTTTTCAGGCTACTTTTTATAACGAGTTCGATTCGTAATAGCGATTGTTCACAATATTCTAATAAATAAATTGTAATAACATTACAGCCTGCGTGTTCGAAAAGAGGCAGCAAACACATCATGTTTACATTTGTTCGTTCATGGATTTCCCCTATCTCAAGTGTCCCTTGCAATTGTTGATATTGCATGATACACAAAACACTCCGTGGTGATGTGGTTAGCACAGCTCGCTACGGCGCCAGGTGTCTCGGGTTTAAATCCTGGCCTAGACATTGGTGTCATTTGTTATTTCATCATATCATCCTCATCTTCGCGAATAACCAAAGGTGGCAGAAAAGCGAATTAAATAAACCAAATCAATCGATCAATCAATTATGGAGATATTTTAGAATGAGTATTCTTTAATTTCAGTCTGCCCATTATTTGTCTTGGTAAGTTTATAAATACTGTCAATGCTTCTTACAACATCGCAAGTATCATTAATGTTTTGGAATTTGCTCAGGCCAGACTCCCAAGTTGTTGTTTTCAAGCCGTCCCTCTTAACGAGAAACGCTAGTGGCAACCCTGCCACGCGCCCCTGGTAGTTATGTCAGAGCAAGCGTTGGGTTGCATACATACAGGATAGATTTTAAGCGGTTATAGCGCAGAAAGTAAGCGCTTTCGAGGTAAACTTTATAGGGAAAAGTTACTTGTTTTTATGATATCTACCAGCACCCAAGCGTTGTTGAAAGAGTTTTGCGAACTCATGCTGTCTCTAGACAATCGGTAGAATCCCCCCCCCCTTTCTGGAAATTTCATAAATACCACACTGCATTTAGGGAAGGGGGTGAAACTTTCAAGGTTCCCATTACAGAGTGTCCGGACCTACACCACAATTACATTCAATTTTATGAGTCTCCCGGCTCGCATTCAGATAAATTCTACAGTAAAGAGCAAAAGTATATAATGAACTCAACTGAGAGGTGATGTTCAGTCAAAATTATGATTGTTCCAAGTTTATATAAATTTAATTGCCTGGTAGACATTAAAGAAAATATGAACAAACATAACTTAAGACACACTGTACACAGTCACAATACAAGAACTAGCCACAGACTGAATAAGACATCTGCCAGATTAAATAAAACACAGAGCAGTTACAATTACATGGGAATCAAGCTGTTCAACATGCTCCCTGTAACAGCCCAAAACGTGTCTCTTACAAGATTGTAAAAAGTCTTACAACTCTGGTTAAAGGATAAGGCTTTCTAGCATACAGAAGAATTTGAAATTGATCTAAAAAATTCTAGTGTTTATTACTTTCTTTTATCATTTCCACACCTATCTTTTGTTCTATATATAAAACCATAACTTCCACACTTCAATTCTTTCAAAATATTTAGCTGTTCTAACAATATGCCTAACCAATATATTGTCTTTGTTGCATGTGTATTTTATATATTTTTAACTTCTGTGGGTTAAATGACTGTAAGGGTAATGCAATATGTAAAGTGACTGGAATATGTAACCTGAAAATGTAAGCATATATAACTATTGACGACATTTATTGCATGTTATAATGTTGCTTAATATGAATAAATTTATTCTATTTTACCCTTGAGGGAGAGTGGGGCATACCAAAATGGACGTATTTACAGTCTGACACTGAGGATTATTGCAGCTGCTTAATTTCGTGTTCTTGAATGAACATCCCCTCATCAACTTCATCATTCATCCTCATCGTCGCTCCCTAAAAGTAGAAATGCGACGTAAAATAACCAAAAGAAGCAGTACGCAGAAAAGCGTAGAAATTATGAAACAGGAAACCCGTATAAAGCTTTCTGCAAATCCAAAAACAAAGAACGTACAATTACCTGTCAGGTTTCTCTGTCCTTGGCCTTCTTCGAGAACAGTTACAATATAACTCCACTATTACTTTTTGAACGCTAATCGAGATAGCTTCAATTATTTTGTGTGGCCTCTTCCCAAACTGGCATCGTAAGGTTTCGTGTCAAACTTGAGTTGTTATTGTTAGAGTTTGGTGTTTCGCTTCTCCAAAATTATGTGATAGTTACTTCAAAGCCCCGGCGTTTTGTGGAACAAACGATTGCTTTTTTTCAGTCATCACTCTTCTGTCAACTTTCACAACTTTCAAGGATTCGTTTCGTAACACTTCTAAGCAGTCAGAATAATTTTTCAAGTTATCATGAGGAATAGGAATTGTTCTTACTTAACACTGCTGTTATGTCACTTTTGGCAAAGAGAATGGATGACTTGTGGATTAAATGGATGAACGCTCACAAAGAAACTCTATTGACATGCCAGGACTCGAACCTGGAACCGTCGGGGTCAGCAATGTGAATAAAACGCTCATGGCATGAGGCGGCTACATGAGATCCTTGAACACAGCAAAAGACATACTCCTTCCTGCCCCTTGTGAAATATCCGATACTCCCAACCATTCCTCCCCTAACTTATTCAAGAGGAGTCAGGGGAACCTGACTTGAAAAGATCTAGTGTGTAACGTGACTTGAGGTCCCGTATTAGCCGGAACAGTCCCTTTTTTGAGTCTCTGTCCCGATTTTTTTAAAAGTAAAACGGGATGCCAAAATGTTACTGACAATGATTTATCGGCATAGAATTACTGGGACAATGGACTTTCTCCACTATTTCTATGAATTGTGTCATTGATGGGTAGAAATTATTTCATATTTCAATGTCAACAATGTGCCATATTTCAATTTTCTTAAAATAATACATTTTCTTCTCTGTTTACGCGGAGTTAAAGTCCCCACTGAACGACTACTTTCGTGCATGGATAGTTTGTGGACAACTGATAAGAACGCTCTTTCAGTACAAACTTTGAAAGCCACGTTGATTAATAATCAGGATGTGTGAACGTGTGTGAACTTTGACAAAATGTTATTTGAAAGTAAGGATGTACTGAAGAACATCGCAGGGTGCCCATCCTCCCCCAAGGCCAATGGCGCACCCCCCTCCAAGGCCAATGGCGGATTCCCCCCAAATCATGTCATGCGTCCCCCCCCCCAAAAAAAGCAAATCATTCGCTAGCTCAAACCATATTGTAATCCACACAAAATATTTAATTACGACAGCGTGTCTACCGAAAGTAACTTATTCTTACCTTTACTGAACACTATACTTGATCTGTCCATCACTCAAGACCATCCCTAAAATCGTTGATAATAATCGAGAATATCGCTTGTTTTGTAATGTAGCTATAATATAAAAACTTCACATTCACCTCATTAAAGCGCTAAACACGCATCCTAGAAACACATGATTGCGAGCGAAGCGAGCAAGAAAATTTTTACATCCATTTCTTTGCAGGCTTCTTCAATTTAATAGGATGTCAATACTTTCTTAGTCTTTTCCAGCTTCTCCTTTGGCACGTTCGGAATCGAAAACGTGTGGGTACCATATCGCTAAATACAGTCTCCAAAATTTAATGTTCGAACTCTCTCTCCACTACAGAAATCACTTGACAATAAGATTTAACACTTTATCAAGAGCTTTCTATCTCCCTGTTTAAATTTAATACTCAATCAATTTTAGACTTACTGTTGATATTGAAGAGTGGACATTGCCCCCTCCAAAAAAATAATTCTCAGACTCCACACCAGATTTTCCGCAACAGTCTAAGATAATAGTAATACAGAAGAATTGGATACCCCCTCAATTTAATGCTCAGTCCCCCTCTAACTAAAACACCCGCCATAATCTAAGACCTGGAGTTGGAGACTGTCTACCAAAAATTTAATTCAGAATCCCCCCAGAACACACATGCCAATTAAGGCCTAATATGTAAAAGTTTGATATCCCCGCCCCTTCGATAATACCCTTAAACACTTTCTTTTCCGCATCTAATGTGTTAATGCATTTAAGGTGTAAAATCTTTACATATATAAATGTTGAATTTTATATTATTTGAAGGGAAAGAATCCCACCCAAAAATTTTGATGGCGCAACCACCACCATAATATCCTCCTTTGGGCACCCCTGGAACATCCATTCATTGGCAAAATATCAATGAATGGCTTCTAATTCTAAAAGACTGTTTGCTTAGAGAGCAGTGCATGTCACTATATTATGTAAGTTATTTTCACAGTAGGGCGATTCTCTACGTGATACACGGGACATTCGCACATGGTTAAATGAGTCTGGTATGCTGGTTAATTGATATTGCACCGATCTTTCGTTATTTCATATTCTAGTTTTACTTTTCAGAGAATTGCCCAGTATTTATTTGCTTAGTTTCAAACGTAAGTATTTATGACGAAAACATTTTCTATACTAAACATTTTGCTGTCCCGTTTTTCCTTCAAGAAAATATGAAAAATGTTTCGTTTTGTTGTTTAAAAAATCTTGTCATCTTAATATAGTGCATTTCTTTGTGTCGAACTTCAATCGTAGACTTCGGGGAAATTCCGTAAAAAATGCCAGTCCAGGAACTTTACAGGCAGATCTTGAATACAAGATAACTGGATGGATTTATTTGTACGTGCGTTGGTTATTTGACATCGCCATTCGCAACAAAGAGAGTGATTAACGATTAGAGATGAAAGAACAAACAGAATGGAAACCACATCTAATAATTGAATAACCATTCTGCAGGCACGAAAACTGTTTGAAATATTCGAACGATCGTTGAACAGGATAAACACCGGAAGCTATTTCAGTGTAAGATAAAAAAGGACGCGATGATGTCAGAGACATTATTAATGTTGCTGGAGGAAAAAATCCGACAAACCTTTCGGTCGTTTCGATTGCCAGTGTCCTGCAGAGAACAGATGGAAATCGCCTGGGAGCTTTCCAATGCGAGAGCGGAAAAATAGCTGGAAGCGTCGAGCTCGGATGGACTCTGGGGATGGAAAACAGAAAAGAGGTGGGTACATTTGGATCCATATCAAATGGTCCTCTTCGGGGAAGAATTTTTCAAAGTGTGCGCGCGTTTGAACATGATATTCCAAAGCAGCAAATTAAACACTTTTGTGTGTGTATATGATCGAACACGAAATGTGATACTTCAGGACGTCCGATTTTCTTGTGGTAGCAGGAACGCTCTGGATGCAATTGGAGTACTTCCATCAAATTATCATTAGCGTGATATTATCCGAGATAGAATACAAGGGGGGCTAGCAGTAGATATCCCAAGGTGGGGTCAGAATCCTATATTGGCGTCATATTTAGATGTGATCCTAAGAAAGAAACTTTTTAAGGGAGAGGAAAATAAAGAATGAAAGAATTGATTCATTGTACTTCGCATTTCTGCCACTTTTGGCTAATTGCGAAAATGAGAATGAATGGTTATAGGATGAAATAGGTAAAGATAAAATAGATGAAGGGACAGTAACAAACACAGATGGACAGGACAAGAGAAGTCCCATAGAGGATTATACTGACCATGGCCCAGAAGCCAGAGCCTCGTTAGTCTGCAAAAAGTAGTAGAAAGAGTAACCCCTTACACTCAAGAAAAAGATAGAGAAATGAAATAAACGAAAGAAGGTGATTTAATGAAAGGGTAACAGTTCGTTATATCGGAGACACATTTAAATCGGATATTTCGTGTTTCGCTTGGTTCGTACTTACCAATTGTGTATTGCGGAACTTAGTTCAAGGTGCCATTATGCTTTTTACACGAAAACAAACACAATTTTTCTCATGCAGAGTGATTTTTTTTATTCCTTTCTTCGCTTCCGGAACACACAATATGGCGGGCACATCTTGACTCACGTTGTGGGTATGCAGTGTTACAACCTTCTTTACCGAAAAATACCCACTATCGTGTTCGTCACTGGTGGAAATTATACATTATGCACGGGTAGCTGACGATAACCCGGGTAGCTGACGGATAGCCCCACGAACCATTGACGGATAGCCCCACGAACCATTCACAGATAGCCCCACGAACCATTCACGGATAGCTCCACGAACCATTATGCACGGTAGCGACGGATAGCCCCACGAACCATTCATGGATAGCCCCACGGACCATTCACGGATAGCCCCACGAACCATTTCCATAAGGTTAGGTTAGGTTTGGTTGGGTTAGGCAAGCATTGGGAAAAAAAGGAGTTTGAAACACTGACAGTGTATTACGTCATCCAACATGCGGAGCATGCAGTTCACGTACGGGAAGCATGGCAATTGTGCGTCGGTGGGATATTTCTCTTGAAAAATATATGATTTGCCAGTCAAATAGATTCCACGATGAAAGAAAATACCTCCACGAGCGTTGGAAAGCTTGGAGAATCTCATTTCCGTAAGTAGATTCTTCTGTAAAAATGAAGAAATGTGTCTCCGATATAACGAACTGTTACCAAAGAAAGAGAAATTAAGCGAAATAAAAGGAAGCATTGTTAGAAGGAGAACGAGTAAAGAGCATGAGACAGAAAACACAGAAGAAGAAATAATAATAATAATAATAAAGAGATGAAACGATCAAGTATAAACAGTAATATTGAGAAGAAAACTCCAGAAAGAAGTTCTACAAGATAAATGGAAAGTTCGAAATATAAACAAGGGAGAATTTAGCAATTATTTTCTTTATTCTTCCTTGGCCCTTCTCTCCCCTTGAGGGCGTCCATGGAGAGAGTTACTGCCAGTCCATTCTTAAAGCTTGAAAGTAATCCATTTGAGGGGCCATTTTTGCGTAACAACAGGCGATTTTCGTGACCGATGCCGAAGATAAACACACAATAACCGTTGGATACGAAAGAAACACGGCGGTAGTCCCGACATCCGTTCGCGGATATTCTGGGTAACCTAAAGTAGCAATTGTGAACAATATTTTCATTTCAATTCCTAGAGCAGAACGGTCGATCGTGTAATGTAATGATCTGGAATGCATTTCTTACTGTTGACTTCCCCTAACTCTCTTAGTTGGCCGCTACGAAGACAATGCGCGGTGGATGGATTCCTTTATTTATTGAACTCAACGGGAATCAGCTATTACAGGTTCCGCAGAAATGCATAAATTTCATAATCAATTAATATATACAACTCATGTTCGCCATCATATTACTTACTAACAAATTAAGAATGTATACTGCCAAATACGATGACAGTTCCTATACGTTCGGAGAAAATAAATAAATTATATTATTTTAAAATAGATTGTCATAGCTCATGCACATTCTCTATGCTTGCGATATGATTAGTAAGTGAGATCTTGTTTAAGTAAAAATATTTCAATCCTTGGATATAGTTCTCGTTGACAAAACGTGAAATTTCATCTTTGAGAAAAAATTTACAGCACCAAGTTCATTATGTATCAATTTCGTGAACTAAGGAACGAATTCAGAGAAAATCCAGGCTGGAATTCGAACTCAGAAGCTTCGTTTTCGAGATTGTAAATCGGGTACTGAACACCTAACTCAATAAAGTGAGAGGAAGGAAAGAGAGTTTATGTTTTTGCTTTAAAGTCCACTTTATGAACAGATAGTCTAATCGGAACTGAACCTACAGTTTTAAAGTGGGATCTGAACCACTATGTGCCTCCGCTGGATATCGAACCTGGGACCGCTTGATTACAAGGCGACGACGTTACCACTAAGACAACGGAGAGGGCCAGAGGGAGAGGGAAAACTACGACGGTGATACTTTAATTTTTGTTATATTTTTCTTCGGTGTCTTGTTCTGCTCAAGGACCAGTTCAACGAATGAGAACACGTACATTTTTTTCTATTTCGTCCAGACAGTAACCTCCGACATTGCGTGGAATTTCTTTCATGGTCAGGAGAGATTTGATGACTCCTTTAACGAGAAGAAGGATCTATAAAGCCCCTTTCGTCCGTTTCTATGGAGGAGGACGCGCTTTCATTCTCTCAAGTTTCAATTTACGAAGAGCTCAATTGACCTTTGGCTGCAGCGTCGCGGAGTCCCCTCGTGGGAAACGTTCCTTTCAAGTTCAAGAGGAGGAGGCTGAGTAGTCCTAAAGTAATTGGAGTGTTTAGTCCTGCTCAATAGCAGCCTGTCCTTCGTTCTGAAACAGAGACTTTTTTATAGGTAGGCCTGCTTCCTGTTCTTTCAACTGAAACAATAAATGTGGCCAAGTATTGATCCAAAAACTTGGATAAGCAACCACGAATCAGAAAATCAAGAATCGGAGACTGGATCCGCGGTTTAAAAAAACTGGATCCAATTCAAGGAAGAAAAGCTTAAATCTGGATCAGCACTTCCAATTTTTATATGGATTGTTTGTGGAGACAACTAAAGGCACGGCCATGAACATGGGCGGCTGGGCAGAATTGCGCTTATGCCACGTATGGGAAAAACAAGGCGAGAGCGGGACAAAAGTCGCCAGTTCCCGCACACTGTGTGGCAACGTAAACCGAGCTGCGTTGCCTAGTTCTATACCGCGTTTGTTAGAACCTGTCCCGTTTCCCGCGCTAGGGATCGCTCAACAGTTTCGGTGCCAATGAGAAACGAGGAAAAAATCGTCTGCTGGACAGCGAGGAGCGAATGGAAGCCACAAGAGAGGCGCTTACGTAGACGCTGTTGCCACGTTGCGCATTTTAATTGGCTGCCTGGCTTTGACTTTCCCCAGCACCGAGAAAAGCCAGCGATCAGCTAGCGCGGGAACCGGGACAGGTTGTAACAAACGCGGTATAGCGTCAGCCCACCCTCTCTCCGGGGCACGTTTGTGTCATCCCTGACCTTTCGAGCAAATACTGTCAGTTTGTATCACATGGATTACAAAGACCAACTCAACAACCAGATATTTCATTCTCTTAAACCTCCGAATACAACGGGTTGTGCTAAGACGCGTCAACTGCGCGAACTTCTGCCACCCGCCTAATTTCATGGCCGTGCGTTTAGTGAAAAACACTAGGTAGGCACAACTCGAAGACTTTTTTTATAATCTTATACAAAACATAATAAGTGACATAGCCCCTTACCCTCCCTCACAAGCTTCATTACTTTAATTTTCACAATAATGACATGATCATGGCTAACACAAACAATATAGAACACTAGAAATATCAAACTGAATATACAGTATAATACAATGATGTTGAAACAATTAAAAAAAGTAACTACGTAATTTAATTGCTAGAAAGATGTGTTTGAATCGATGGACTATAAAAGAAAAATATTCAAAGCTACACAAGTTACAGAAAAATGAAAAGAACTGCGAACAGGAGAATTGTTACACGATTGAGGAAAATGTAGTATTTGTAGTTTGTCATACTTGTTTAGGTCAGTATCTTCGTCCTGTTCCCAATTCATGATGTTCATAATGAACCTGCAACGTGCATGGCCAAAAAGTGGAATGTTTTCCTTTTTCATCTTATCAATTAGATCAAATATTATTTTAAGGAGCCTCTTCGATGGTGCAGTGATAGCATCGTTGCCTTGTAATCAAGGGGTCCCGGGTTCGATACCAGGTGGAAGCACAAGTTGTTCGGATCCCACTTTAAACTGTAGGTCCAGTTCCGATTAGCCTTTATGTGCATAAAGTGGACTTAAAACCAAAACTCAAACTTTAATTATAAGTTTATAATGCTTTAAAACGTTTATGAAAATGTTACATTTTTGTATAGCATATAAATATAAAATACTTAGGTTGTAAATAAAGTAGTGGCAACACTGTCAGGAAAAGGTAATGACAACGTGCATGTGCTATCAGGCAGTGAGCAATGTCAGTTTCGGCCCATGTCGATGTGTAGAGTGCCAAAAGTGGTCGGTAAAGCGAGTGCTGTGGTGTATGAAGGAGGTTGAAATGAACACCATTTTCTATACTGCTCTAAAACATGTTTACAAAGGTAGAACATTGATTGTGGCACTCCACACATCGACATGGTCCCAAACTGATATTGCTCACTGCCTGATAGCACATGCACGTTTTCATTGCCTCTTCCTGACAGTGTTGCCACTACTTTATTTACAACCCACGTAGTTTAACAATTCACCGTGGGAAAGGTTTTTGAAGCATGAAAGCACTAAAATTCTTGCAATTTGGAGTAGTAGCTCACAGGAATCATGTGAACCACTGAGTTCAATATGCAGCACACCACGATAAGAAGTATATTAACAATAGGCAAGTTACTGAGTTGGCTCGAGCACTAAGTGACCACCCGATATATCCGATAATTCTGGTGAAACTGCATTCACATTCAATTCAAAATAGCAAGTTATTGTCATGCAATGCTGTAAATCGCGGATCTGAAAATTGAATCTGGTTCACGAATCCGAAACTTGGATCAACGTATCTGAAGTTTGGGTCCAAGTTGTAGATATTCAGATGTTTTTCACATGCATAGTTTCGAATATATCAAGGTGTAAATAATATTTTCAGTATGTCCACTTTCTGATATATCGATAGTTATCACGGACAGGCGAACACGAGTATCACGTAAAGAGTATTTCTTTAGCTTCATCAGTTATTAATGTCCCGTGTGGAAATTTATGAAGAAAAGTTTCTTACGTATCGTTTTAGAAACTAAAGGAGAACTACAATTTTTATTGCGTGTCTCGTAATTAACTTTTCAAAAAGTGCAGTTGAGTTTAATTTAAACTGCGGTTTCTCTGGCGTTTCCTGATTCTAAGGAAATTAATGTGTTTTGTATTGCTGTATAACTTTTCATGAACGGTACATAATTGATTGGCGTTCGCGGAATTACAAACGAAGCATTTCCCATGGTTTCCCTGTCTTTCCTACCGTAAATTTCACAAATGGATTGGTAAAAAGAAAGTTGAGTCAGAAAAGATAGGTAGCTACGTAAAATGAAGAAACCAGGTAAATCTTTCTGGTATCGTGTTTTCTACCACATTTACAAGCCAAGTAGTGTTTGTGGAATTAAGAACTGTCACAAATTACGTGAAGGAACTAGAAAGTCAAGGTGCATGCAGCAAGTGATAGGTACCTTCTCCGCTAGATTGCAGCCGTGTGTATTCTTTTGCATTATTTTGAGTTTCGATTTCACAACTGTTAAGAATAAGTCATACATGCAGCAAGACAATATTATAAATATGATCAAACATTGCAGACTACACGCAAAGAAAACCACGCAAAATACTATTCTTGCACAAAAGTTCCCATTAAAGTACTATTTAGCAATTTTATAGGAAAAAAACACAAAAAACAGTTTATGACAATTTGTCATAACTTCAGGTTCACAAGGCATCTAGAGGTCATGAAAATATCATCTGGAAATTTCTAAGTTTACGTCACTTATCATGGTGGTAATATTGGCGACTTTCGTTCTTTGATCTTCTGAAATGCAATCAATATAAGCAGAGTTTCGAACAAATACCACGGCGTTTCTCGAACAATATGATGAAAATTTTTTAGTCTACCATCTTGGAACTTGGTGACAGATTTGTATGAAATGAAATACCAGAACAGTCCTTCGATGTACATGCGGCACTTATCGTGATCACAACTTTTTGTGTAACTTTTTTATTATTCAGATGCTAGAAAAATGATTTTTACGTCACTTCCATATCTCTCTAGGGTAATCGCGATGATAAGGATGAATGGTGAATTTGATTAATCAGTTTAAAGAAAGAACCCTATGAGGATTCGATCCTAGATTTCCTGATTCGAAGCGCACCATGCTAACCACTCCGCCACAGAGGCTGTGTTCCGTGTCTGTCATTCCTGAGCTTTCTAACATACACACTTTCGACAATCTATTGCAAATTTCCCTTGCTTCTACCCGTAATTTCACTGCCTTTTTTTAATCAAAATTTGCTTTTGTACCTCGTTTTGGATTTTCAATTACCAATCTGCCAGGTTCCGTCCACTTGGTTCAGAATTCCACTGGTGAGAGTGATTTTGCCGCAGAGAAAAGTTAATGTTCCAGAACATAGAATCGAAAGCTTGGATCACCTTTCCCGTTTCCAAACAAAATATATTTCCACAGCGTTTTATGGTGCATCTACACAGCCGCTCCAATGACACGTGAAGTGGACAGGAAGTGCCATCAACCAGTTCCAGTGGCTATTCCGTGCCTGAAGCAGATGCAATGGAACTTCAAGGACTTCCGTTTCTGCCACGGCGGGATCTCTTGATCATAAAACTCCAATTTTGTCAGAAGTTCTCATTGTGAAGGTGCGTAAACCATCTGTCGCACAGATCTTGCCAGACAAAGCACCGCAGGCGCCAACTCTGTTGTATGGAAAAAGCAGCAGTTACGGCCTCGCGTATTTCATCGATACGAACTGCTTTGTACGGATCGAATGAATACATAGACAATTGTCCTACCATATTTGCGTATCCGCCTACATTGTTTAACTTAACGTTTGTTTGAATGATTATTAAAAATTACAGTGCGCGTGTCAGTCAACACAGACTAGGAATTGTACCGAAGTGGCCCTGTAAAAATCGAGACAAGAACAAAGCCAGATCATTAGAGACCTGCCGAGACAAGACCGGGAACGAGACAGGCATCTGAAAACCGAGACAAAACCGAGACTTACTATCGGATAAAAAATTATGGATACTCAAGTTCGGACTCCAATTAAAAAATAACCAGTAGACCTGCATGAAAAAGAGTTACAACAAAATTTAGTTTATTCAATTCTGCGTTAAAGTACAGTAACCAAATTTTCTTTCGAGTATGTCTTCTATTGCTTATCGTTGTCAGAATAAAAAGCGCAGATCTTTTGGTGTTTCCAAACAACCGCTCTCTTTGAAATTCTATAAATAAAAAAATTATGATCCGATCGTGATGAAAGTTAAATGCAATGCAGGTAGAAAGGTTTAAAATACAATTCTTAATTTTAAGATTTTTTTTTAAATCCGCCAAAAGAGGTTGTTATCAATTTTGTGAAACTACTTTCTCTTAGTATTGAATAGTTCTACAAATATGATGTTGGTCTTGTTTTCAAGCTCCTTGTAGCTGTTTTTAAAACCCATTATCATTGTCAATTCACATCACGAAACTGATTTTATATAGATTGTTATTCAACGGAGTAAAGATGTGTGTTGAACGTGGCAACACTGCACGTGCTGTTGCTTCAGCGATGTCCGTTGAACCGTGGAACCTGCAGGCTGTCCCTGCATACAGTGTTGCCACATTCAACATACATGCAATGCACATAGGCCTATACTCAGGATAAAATTCAGTTTTCCGAGGGATCGTAGTGTCAAAACGAGGCGTCAAAGAGGAAAATGTAGTTGAGAAATGTTGTTTGTCTTAATTTCGTCTATAGATTGTGAATTCGGTGACACGTTGTATGTTTATACTACAAATTATTTAGAGTTTCGAGACGAGATCGAGATGCACGTTTACAAATCGAGGGCCAAACATACAATTACAGCTCGATAAAAGGTTTATATATACTGCCAAGGCTCGTTTCGATATCATCCTTAGCTCTGAGGCTATTTGCACCCTTTCCCTATTAGTTAAAGCAGAATTAATTTAAAGATCAAACATTATGGAGTTGAGCTCCTCATGAAGAGAAAATTAGAACACATCGAAGAACCGAAATTCACTGCATCATTTACAAATTTTCAGGTTATAAACTATCACTGAGACACGAATGGACAAGACACAACCCTACAGAGGCCAACACTGGCAGTTTGTAACCTGTCTTGTCCGCAAGAACGCAGTTACCTATTTTGTAGTGTAGGTCGAGTCACGATTAACCTGTCTGAGCATAAAGTGGACTCAAAACCACAACCCAATGTTTGAAGAAGTTACTTTAACTAATTCAATTGCATTTATTATTTCTTTAAGTTAACAGAAAATAACTTTCACTTGCTACTGCATTAAGAAAATATACTAAGTTTTATTATTTCTCGAACTTGATTTCCAGAAAGTGAAATAATTCTAAATATATGATTGTTACATAAATAATAAAAACTTTTCAGTGTTCATATTTTTCAGAACTAGGGGAAAATCGAATGTGTGATCGTACTTCCACTCATTTCTTTTTAAAAACCCACATGTCATCTCTCGTCAACGAATTCCCATTTAATATGCTTTATGGACTCACCTGAATGTACACGCTATTGAGAATGACGACATTGCCTCTTCGAAAGTAATCTAATTTGAAATATTTATGCCTCACTAACAAAGTTCTTTCTTTCATTTTGCGAAATTTATGCATTATCGAATTTAAAATTATTTCATCACGTTGTGCAGTGGAACGTTTTCAGTGCCATCCGCCCTGGTGAGAAATATACAAAATCCTATTCTCTGCACTGCTTCAGCAAAATGCATTATGCTTAAAGCCTCTCTCAGCTGCGTTCGAAATTAAATTTCCAAGATTCACCTAGCTAATGGTTTTAACTTCGGCGGAAAATCTCCCGCCCCCCATTCCGCTGTCAACATAGCGGAAGTAGAGTCCGTACGAGTAAAAGCAAAACAAGGAGGGAGAAAGCAAAGCCTATTTCCGTTAATAAAAGGCTTGAATATTACAAATTAGCAAGATTAAAAGAGAGCGGCCAATCGATTTGAAACAGAATTTCAATTGTAAGGGGCCTGTAGCTTTGGGTCTACCTAATAACATTTCTGATAACGTCTAGTTACTTTTTATGAAACGGTTCGATATTTCAAATCTCAGGGAAAAAAATCGTTTTATAGTCAGTTTTTAAGATGTAGAAGCTTTGTGGGTTAATTTACAAAATTCTTCCATTTGAATACATGGGGCATTTGATGCTGAACCTGCTGTTATAATATTGCAAGTTAGTTTCATCTTAACCTCAGAAATTATGTCGGAACATGATAGATAAATAAATGCTGTAAAACAAGGACTTAAAAAAGATGATCATTAACAACAGGAAATATATCGAAACTCAAAAAACTGAAAATTTGCACAGTATTTGTTTACGTCACCTCCAATTTTAACAATTTAAGTGATTTATTGTTGCAAAGGTAAAGGTAAAGTGCTCCCCTGTGCATAGCACCACGCCATGAAGGCGTATAGGGGGTGTGGGGGTAACGCCCCACACTTTCTTGATCCGGTCGTGAGTGGGGGTGATGTGATCAACATCACGCCCCTGACCGCCTTTACCCCCCAGGGTTTCCCCCAGGTACCCATAGTATTCGACGCTGGGTGGGCGCCGGGGCCGCTTCCAACGTTAGAAAAGTTCCCGGATTTGAACCGGCCGGGGATAGAACACGGGACCTTTAGCATGGTAGTCAGACGCGTTACCGACTGAGCCACCGCGGCTAGCTTTATTGTTGCGATTACATTAAATATTAATACTTAATAATTCCGTACGAATTATATGTGCAGTTGATCTTTCTTCGTCGGTGGAAGTTTTGGGTCGTCCTGATTGATGCCCGTCGTACACTGATCCCGTTTCCCGGAACTTTTGGAGTAATTGTGAAACTGTCACATGCAACACTGGATCTCGATGGGGGTGTAGTTAATGAAAATCATTTGCAATGGGACGTGAACTTCTCTCCCCAGTTAGCAGTACGATATCGATGAGTCCTCGCTCGTTAGGATCATTCTGACACTTGTTTTCTCACACATGAAAAATGAGACATTTGTTACAATCATGCAGTCGTAACTTTTTACTGGTTAAAAACACGTCGTAAAATTCTAGCCTGGTTTGATATATCACATGTGCCCGTTCCCATTTAAAAGTTTTGAGTTGAATTCAATATGGCGGACATCCACTTGGAACACACCAATATGGTACGCCCTATAGTTTCTATCATGACCAATTGTACTCAGCTTAACTCGTTTATATTATATGTGGGTAGTTAAGGAACTTTTGAATCATCCTATACTTCATGTTCCATGCTTGATTATTTCGATCGAATTCAAAGTACATAATTAATCCCTTTTACTGCTGTAATATTGCTTAATCTGCTTATGTTTATCCAAAAACCCACGAGACCAACGAATAATTTCAAGCTTCACTGATTGTTAACGCCTGTAATCAATCCATCTATCTGCGTTTGGAGTAGAATAATCTCATTTGCTACCAGCATGCTGCACGAAACGACCAAATGTAAAGTTGTTAAGTCCAATACACGAATTTCATGATAATTTTAAAACTCATGTCTTGTTCTTTACAAAAGTCAGCGAATTAAATATGAAATTAAATATTGATATGAACGTGTCATTCGAGGTCTCACACTTCAAAATATATCAAAATGAGTCTCATCATAATTCTCGCATCAGGTTTTCAAAGACTGTTTCCACATTGCAAACATGTAAATGAGTTCAAATGACAGTATCTGCCATTTCGCGTGCCACGTTCGCTGCATTCTGATGGAGTGTCGTACATTATCTTTAAACTCCCCCAATCTCATAAACCTTTTGGCGGATGCTAAACACAGGACATTTTCAAGACTGCAAAGCATTTTTTTTAATCTTTCCTCCTGACTGATTTTTCTAACCGTTGACGTCTAAATTCTTAACTTGATGTATTCAAAAAATCAATACAAGCGAAATTTGCAACTGATTCTCTCCAGAGTCGAATCGCTCCAATTGCCGTGAACGACTCGTAAATGCCAATAGGACACGGAGCAAAATTCATTCTGTGAAAAATGGAGAAAGTAGCCAAGAGATGAAAAATTCCACAACCTCGATGAACGAGCGTGTCAAGTGGCCGACTCACGATCTGGCCATCGAAGTTTTGGGATTTGAATCCAAACCTGAACACGGGTGTTCCTTGGTGAATGTTCCCATCGTAACGATTAGCCAAAAGCGGCGGAAAAGTAACACGAAAAAGAAAGTTTTAAAAATAAAATGATGTTGATGCACGCACATGCGAGGGTCGGCTGGAAAGTTTCTGGCCTGACCCAGAAGGAAGCATTTTTGGTTCATAAAATTCTTATATGTTAGAGAGTAGTTGTTCTTATATGGATACCCTACGCGGTTACATGTTCCAATGTTGAGCCGTTCCTTTTCAGCAGGTGGAACTGTGAGCCAGGATGGAGCAGCGCATCGCCGATCGTGCAGTGATTCGGTATCTCTTCCTGAAGGGTTGGACGGCCAAACAAATTCCTGAGAACATACAAAACACTTTACAGGACAATGCCGTATCCTATGCAACCGACTTAGCATCTTCAGATTATCATCTGTTCCCTGCCATGAAGACACACCTGAAGGGCAAGCATTTCCGCACGGATGATGATGTTATGGATGCTGTTAATGATGGTTACACACCCAGGACGAAACTTTTTTCCAGTGGGTTACAGAAACTGCAGCAACGCTGGGAAAAGTGCATTCAAGTAGAAGGGGACTATGTAGAACGCACATAAAATTTCACATCTCCTTCCCCCTTAGGCTAGAAATTTTCCAGCCGACCCTCACATATTCTCTCTCTCTCTCTCTCTCTCTCTCTATCTATCTCTCTCTCTCTCTCTTTCTCTCTCTCTCTCTCTCTCTCTCTCTCTCTCTCACACACACACACACAAAAGCACATAAAGTACACGTACATGCATACATTCAAGTCATACCAATGCACACATTTTAATTATGAGATTTAAATCGATTGAACAGTTTAACATCGACAGAGGGAAAAGACTAATGTGAATAACAATTA
This sequence comes from Lepisma saccharinum, assembly GCF_977018435.1. Lineage (NCBI taxonomy): Eukaryota > Metazoa > Arthropoda > Insecta > Zygentoma > Lepismatidae > Lepisma > Lepisma saccharinum. The sequence goes on along the minus strand of NC_139236.1, from coordinate 56,668,768 downwards.
ATTCTGGAACTGTAAGATATACAGAATTGTATATTTTTAAGAGAAAAATTCTTTGAAAAATATTAGTAGTCTTGTTGCTACGTTATTATAATATCATAATTTGAATTGGCTTCTGTTAGGTTAATAGAAAACCTTATTTGCAATTTAGTTTACCCCCTTCACGTTTTTCTTTCTTCAATTTGAATACCGTTCGTAAACATTTTAAATTTCCCACAACTCTCAATTTATGGACTTTTATGTTTAATTTGGCTCATCCAAACCTCTAAGAGTTGCTATAAAATTCACGCAGAATGGTATCGTTTCCAGAAGGGTTCTCAATGAACACAGGGTCTGAATTGAACCATTAAGTGCAAACTCGTTCTGCGTTTGAGAGTCTCATAATCTAAGTTTTAGAACTCCTGTAGCAATTCCGTGTCAAAGGAATCGCTTTATCTCTTCAGTGAGCGTGGTGGAAACGACCGTGGATTCGCCTATTGAACAAGCAATCTTATTTGCTCTCGTTGCTGCTGATTGGTTTCTTGTCGCCACTGGGACATTTATCTCTAAGTTTGATCTTGAGTTGGAAGCAAAGCTCAATATCGTTGGGGTTTGCTTACGTGAGGGAGTTAGCGTTACCTCCAATCTCAATTGCCTTAAATGTATGAAAATGAACAGTCACTGCTGTAAACATGGGAACCAGAGAACCTTATAAACAGTGCTCAGAAGCTGATGAAAGGTCATCTTTTTTCAGGATCCTGAAGACAGATGGCGGTAGACATAATAGTAGTCAGTTCAGTTAGAGCCAATCTTGTTTTTATTTTGCTCTTTCCTTTCTCGGAGTTTGAACATACGCGTATTGTTTTTTTCAGTTTCTACTTGTCCTTGCCTCATTTTACTCCATTTTAGTTGTTGTATGTATTATACTTCACTCATATTTATTCCTCCTAATATTCGACAAAGGAAAATCTGTATTTCACTTTATCTCAAGTGCAAAGAGAGAGCACATTGTATTTTTGGTGCCTGTTCACTGATAACGACAGAGATAGAAAAGAATTGAAGAATTAAAGTTGCAGGAATCTGTTAATAATTAGTATAATTGCACTTATTGTTATTTTCCCTCCTCAACATCAGTAGTTTAAACCACAAAGCAGCGGGAAACACTCCATATGTCAACATAGCGAGGAACGTTCCTTTCTAAGCCAAGTATACTACGTCACGGTAACCTGTCCAATCACATTGCCGGGTAGAGTTATGAAACTCTCCTTAAAATTATGACTGCACTGAGATTTCTCAGGATGTGCTCTCTTACCTCATACCGAGGTTTATTGAGGTTCTATCACTATCATAGGCGCCGACTCCATGGGGCTTGGGCGGGCTCGAGCCCCCCAATGTTAACGATGTGGGGGCACGGCCCCCTTAATAATTTTCCTTAAGAGGATCTAATGTATTATTTTGCTTCTCCTGTAAAGTTTACTCTGAATTGTGTCACATGAACTTAACTTTAAATACACATTTGAAATGTTCTAGACCATCAACTTTGGGGGGGGGGGGCTGAGACCGCAAAACCATCAACTTTGGTGGGGCCATGACCAGAGACAGCAAAACACATGACTTATTACTATATACTAAGAATGTAATTATGAGTATTGTTAAACTTTTTACTAAAAAAAAGTTTCAAAAGACGATGTGCATGAACTAGAGTAGTGGATGGGACTTTCGGGCTACAAATGGCTCTCACATAACCTTCAGAACGAGATCATTGATATATTAGGAAGATCTGTTTTGCGCTCCGTGGTAGCAGATATTAAACGTCGGGAATATTTTGCTATTATGGTTGACGAAACCATCCATGGACACTTAATATTCTGCATTCGAACCGTGAATAAAATTTTTGATATTTTTAAGGGATTCATGGGCTTTTATGAGATTCCGAACACTGAGGCCAAAACTTAAAAAAGGGAGAGAGTGAGTCATAACTAACTAACTAACTAACTCCATAGCCTTCTTAAACCCGAAGGTTCATGGCTGCAGCAACACAGGCCTTCCATCTTTCCCTATCTTGAGCAAGTTCTATATACTCTTTTTCATCTCTACCGATTTCCCTTAGGTCCATCTCAACGTTGTCCCTCCATCTTCGTCTTGGCATTCCTACAGGTCTCTTACCATCAGGTTTCCCAACAAGAATCCTGTAAACTCCTCTTTCCTCTCCCATTCGTGCCACATGGCCTGCCCACCTAAGTCTTCTTGATTTAATAATTCTAATAATATCTGGACATGAATACAAATTATGTAGTTCTAAATTATGTAACCTTCTCCACTCACCTGTTTCCTCATCCCTTTTAGGTCCAAAGATTTTCCTAAGGATCTTATTTTCAAATACTCTCAATTTATGTTCATCTTTCAATGTAAGAGAGTGAATCATTCATTAATTTATTTCAGTCATCAGACCCCCCCCCCCCCCCCATAATTATTTTGACAAGTCGGCGCCCCTGATCACTATTAACATGCACACAGTAATACAGTGTCACTCTTATCATCCACGACACTAGGAGAATCCCAATACAAGGTTCTTTTTAAAATTTTCCCACCCTAACACATCCATATATTTCATTCCATCCTATTCTGGGTAATTCTCTGTTGCTCTTGGATACTGTTCCAACAATAGGTTTCGTTGCTAAATTGTAGATGATATTTCTAGAAGCTTCGGGAAACCGGAAATAGGTTCACCTTCTGTTGTAAATGTCCTGGGATTCTACCAAACTCCATTGTCGGCTCGACAAAGGCTTTTCACCAATATGAATTTCGTTCATATTCAGTTCAATATTTTTATCTTATTTGTTTGGAATGAGAATTTATCGTTAGCAAACTAATTTATAAAATATAAAGATAAAATGTCCTTATTTAAATAAAATTGAAAAGTTTTAAATTGCTGAATCTCACTAATCAACTGAAACTTGTAACATTTAAAGCTAAAATTTAGTTCTTTCCTTGACTATAATGACTATTCTTCATCGTAAATTCAGTAACTATGAATTAAATAATAACAGTAAACAAATAAAACATATTAGCCAGAAAATAAACATGGTGTAGCAAGTAAATATGAAAAAAAAAGATGTAGTGTGATGCATACACGCATGAACGCACATAAACACACACACACACACTTCAAATATGAAGGGGTGTGTCGGTGTTTTGTAGCTCCAGCTACCCCTCTTTCGAAGGGAGTGTTAGCCGCTTCCACCAATCAAACAGGTGGTAGCGGAAACGTCGTCCCTTTGTTATCAAGGGATCTCGGGTTCGATGCCAGTTTCGGATCCCACTTTAAAACTGTAGACTCAGTCCCAATTAGCCTTCTGTGCATAAAGTTGACTTAACATTTTAAAAGATCAAACCAAGTCAATCATACAGATGTCTCATTTGACTATCATGTGCTGCGTGATTCCGTTTTCATATAGAAAAAATTGAAGCTTACATTTTAATATCTGAAGTAATTTCGTGAGTAATTTTAATAACATTATTTTTTAGTACTTTTGCTTCATCAGTTTCAACCGTAGTCGTAACCTATACAAGGACGTAGAAACAAGCGAAATATGTTTCATTTTCTGATTTCTTTCCCACAAGCATAATTTTTATTTTCTCTTCTTTGAACTTCTAATATTACAATTCCTCAGGACCCTTCTTTCTTTCTAGTTTGTTTTTAAGATTTCGGTACATGTAACGGAATCCTGAACTGGGATTAAATTCCCGCGATGGAGTTATTAAATTCTACCTCTTAAACGGAAATGGTTTTCTTGGCGAAAGTGGGGAGAAACCGGAGAGGAAACTGGGAAGGGAAAGATGGTGGCATTAAGGAAGCAAAGGACCATGTGAGATGCTTCGACACTTGCATCTCCCACGTATTCGATCAACGCCCGTTCTTCATTTTCCCCCAAGGCTGTTGATTCTGTAAGAGCAGGGCTGCCTCGGGTATTCTCCAGGGTTACCCAGTAGTCATGGCAACGACGATTCATGGACAATTCCATATTCACGCACCTGCGAGGAAAATGCGACGAGAATTAAACGTACCAAGAAATCGGAGCCGTCTTTATTATTTCCTTCTCCTCCTCCTCTCTAGATACCTGGCAGATTTCAGTGCCGGAAGGAAGCCTCGGAGCCATCTGGAGAGACACGAAATATGCGAGCTCCAATTTACAGAAGATACGTAATTCCCTGCATCCTTCTTCCAGAAAGACTTCCTAGGCTATTTTGTCATTCTTATCAATAGTCGGCATTCCTCAGCGTCTTCCTTGCTGTATCGTCTCCCATTTCATTCATCTTGTGGAATTCTCTTTATTAGCATTCACTGTTAATCGGAGTTTCACCTGTTCTAACACCACCTTTTCACGAGTGCACCGAGTCTCTCGTCTCCAAGTTAACTTAACTCTTGTTTTCCTCCTTTGCAACAGTGCGAATCGAAAATACGACTGACTGAGTGCGCCACGGAAGGTTATGGCTTCGAATCCTGGTCTCGGAATATGTGTGTGTGTGGGTGTGTGTGTGTGTGTGTGTGTGTGTGTGTCTTTGTAACTACATCAAATAGTAATTTCACTACATCCTCACGACTAGCCTAAAGAGGTAGAAAAGAAACGTGACTATGAGAATGAATAATGATGAATTGGTGAAACTCAAAGTTTGTTTAAAGTCCTCTTTATGCAATGATAGGCTTAGCGGAACTGGGCCTACAGTTTAAATGGGGATTCGATCCACCCCAGGACCAGAATTGATGACGGGACACTGGGAAGGAAACGCACGTGTTTTGATTGAATTAGGTTATTTCACGTCACTTTTATGTCTCTTTTGGTTAATCGCGATCATGAGGATGAGTGATGATATGATGAAACTGGTGAAGGGATACTCACAAAGAACATACCCACGCCATGACTCGAACCTGTGACCGTGGATGGCAAGATTATGAGTCCAGCATTGAAGTCAATATTGGATAATCGAGACAATGAAGATTAGTGATGATTATATGAAATTGATGAAGGAACACTAGCAAAGAGCACTCATGATCAGGTCGGGACTAAAACCCGAGAACTTATAGCTAAAGTCCACCATTTAACGCGCACAGCTACCGAGCACTGAATTCATTATACTTCTTTAATTTCGCACCTTGACTACGAATAAAAGCCCAGACACACAAAAGAATTTAAAAAAATACCACTTGCTTGCATCTCTCTGCAACTATGCTCCAGTATTACTCGCTTATACTCAGAAGCTAGTTTGTATACATACACATACATACATACCTATGAATATTGATGATGGAATCCAGTCTCAAAAAGACTCAAGTCTCTACTAAAGGTAGCCAACCTACAAAGAGCTACTCACTCTGTATGGCATTACCTCTGACAGTCACATATAACAAGAGGAAAACCTACAGTTTCGCGATGTTAGCGAGTACTCGTCTTTGACTGGAAGGATGCAGCAAGGCGGTGACCGACGTAGGGCAACATCAGCAGTTTCCTCCCAAAATTAAGTGGCATTAAGCCCTGGTTCTTGAGAAAAAGAGAGTTCGGAATCATCATAGGCCAGAACCCCGTGCTGCAGGCTACCTTCTCCGCTGATTGAGTGTCGTTCGTCCACGAGTCCAAGAGAAAACACCAAGAAGATTGAAGAAGTGCACTTCGGGACAAGACCGAGATCCACGCATCCATTTTGGGGTAGTCAGCGTACCTCCTCGGGGGTCCTTAAAGCCCGCTTTTGACGAAAGCATTTTCCTTAACATTTTTCTATAACATTTATGCCATGACCAAAATGCTACCATGTAAAGTGAAAAATCTTATGGCATGTTTCATGGCATTTCTCAAGGATAGAATCGGCTCTATTTCCGTAGCATTTTTCGTAGCTTAACCAATCAGAAGCTACCTCTAGGTCACGAGTGCAGATGCAATGGCGGCCGAGTAAGAAGTAAACAATTTATCACTACACATTTTTAAAAGCCGATAACTATTCAACCGAGAGGAATAACGTTTCGTATTAAAAGGTATTAGGTAGAAATCAATGGCGCTGCTTAAATACATAATTTATAGTGTTTGCTGTACAGGTATGGAAGAATAAGTTGTTTCAATTGTCAACACCGTGAACTCACCATAGATGGTGTAAATCGAAATGTATTTCGTCCTGTATGAATCATACGTACAGTGCGTCCGGCTTAAAAGTATAAGAAAAGAAAAATCAATAACTTGTAAGTTTATTAAGATATTTGCGTACATTTTTCTTCTCCCTATAGAGCAACTCAAAAAGTTTTTTACATGCCTAATACATTTCGATATGTACACCATTAGTTGCGTGGCAGATGTCCAGCCTATATTCGATCTCCGATCTTATGTTGTACAGCATTAATGGCGTAACATTCCGGATTGCAGCAAGTCAGGAAGGTCACGAACTTTTGTTTGGTGTACTTGAGACTTTACAAAACCTCACATAAAAAATCAAGCGGTGTAATGTCCGGGGATCTAGGGGGTTAAGCGATAGTAGCAACTCTCCCAATCCAGCGTCCAGGAAACTCACGGTCCAGGAAATCCCCCACTTCTTGTTCGTAATGGTACGGTGCAATCACAAAATCTTACCGAAATGTTCCATGAAATGCTTCCGTGTAAAGTATTATCTGCTATAAGATTTATGGAAGCATTTACGTTGCATTCATGCTAGCAAAAATGCTAAAGAAATGCTTCCGTGTAAAGCTGGCTTAAGAGAAGCCGCTCGCCGTCACCTTCAGCATGCTGTTGCGAGCGCCCCCCAAGACCATATCCTTCGTCGTCTTCGCCAGTCTGAAACCTTTGGCTTCTTTCCGAGCGCCCATGCAGCTGAACGCCGCCACCGTCTGATCTCGACGTTCCGCACCACCATCGAAGCCGGGAGCACCAGAGCTGTCACTCCGTCACTTTACTCAATCATGGAGCTGACCGCGACGAGCACAAGCCATCATCGTACAGACAGCTCATTGTCCTATGGACGCCGAATGGGTGAGTGACTATCATGATTACTCAAGTCATCCTGCTCGTACTGAGATCAAATACAACTCAGCCCATCATTTAAGCTGCTCCTTCAGGCGACGAGATTGATTCCAGTACCAGAATCAGTGTCACGATGTAAGGTAATGGTACTAAAGAACACATCATGACTATATTAGCGGCCACCAACTTAAGCGGCCGATCAGGAGTGAGTGGTGTTATATACGGGAAAGACAGAGTGAGCAATGTGTACCAACACGATGTGCCAACGTTCGCCTTGCAGTGTTGCCTAATCAAAGAATCAATCTCTCTCCGGCCTACTTCGCTGCTTGTCTGTCCGAGATGAGGAAATCGTCCGTTTTCGTACATCTCCGCTCGTAAAAGACGAAAGGACTTAGTGAAATTTCCGGTGAGCTATTAAGGGTTTTCTTCTGCGCTTAGTAAAATTTCCGGTGAGCTATTAAGACTTATTTTCTGAGCTCATGTTGTTAGAATCACTGAGGAGGAGACTTCCCTTTGTTGAACGGAAGGTTCATGAGGACAATGGCTCAAGAATCGACCGCGGCCTATTGACAAGATCCCCTGCCGGGAGTCATTACACAAGATGATCACTGGGGCAGATGAAGAAAACGAGCTGTTATCGAGCCAATCGTTGCCAGGGAGACCCCCGTAACATGTGGCATTCTCTGCGCTGATCAGAGAGAAGGGTGTGGTTGTCTGTCGTCTCCATCTAGACTCCATCGAAGGGGTGGGTGGTGCGAAAAGGTTGGCCAATTTTCATGTAAATAATAGTGAATCTACAAGACATTCCGATGATTATTTGCTAACTCATTTTTACATACTACAGGGTGTTTCAAAAGTCGTGCAAACCTGACTTTCAGTGATTATAATACGAAATTTGCGAGTGATATTCAGATCGGGGTTTTGGGGCCTACCCGATAGAGTCATATAATCAAGGAGTCTCAGGTTCGAAACCCGATGGAGGCATATAGTGGTTCCGATCCGACATTAAACTGTAGGTCCAGTTCCAATTAGTATTTTTGTGCGTAAAGTGCATTTAAAACAACAAATCAATTCAATTCAGATCGGGTTTTATGTATTATATAACGTCGCCCATTAAGATATCTCCAGACACATTTGATTGCCAGTTTAATCTCTAGAATCCTATGTAATGATGCGATCATTACTGGATCCTTTTCTATGTTATAAATTGTGTATGTCTATGTATTCCTGTACGTTCGAGTTCTTGGCCGTTGGGGAGCGGTAAGTTTCCAATAACGGTTTAGGTCATTAGCGGGGCCTATAAATAGGAAGGGCAGGGGAGCAGTGGGTCTCAGATGTTTGGCGGAGTACAGAAATGTAAGAGGTATATTTTTCTGTGAGGGGAGCGGCTGGGCGAGCTTTCTTTCCTTACTATGTGAACCGACGGGGATGTTAACTTTCTTTCTTTTAATACACACACTTGCTCTTTTCACATTATTCCAATATTTTATTTCATGTGGGAAACCGGGTAAACAACACACATACCTTCAGCCACCTTTTTTGGTACTGAGGGTTATATATTTTTTTTTACTCGTGGAGCCAATGGCTACGCGACGACACACACTCTCTTCGGGAAGGGGGGACAGGGTACACCAAAATGTAGATTTTGCGAATAACGGCCAAGAATTAACTTCTGTAAATATAATATGAATAAACCTATATATATCTAAAAGGAAATGGGCGTTAAGCAATAATTTGAAGAGGTACGTGTCTATTGCCTAAACTAGCATCCACAGAACTTGAGGTACTGCAAGTTTTGAACCTAGGAACAAGGATTCAAAAATGTATGGTTGTGTATATTGTGTATGTTGCTGAGAATCGGCTTAAAAGCACAAAGTATACCGTTACAAACAACAAATCAATTCAATTCAGATCGGGTTTTATGTATTATGTAACGTCGTCCATTAAAATATATCTAGACACATTTGATTGCCAGTTTAATCTCTAGAATTCTCTGCGTGGAATAACTAATAGTTCAGGTCAGAGTATTTTTTCCCACAATGTACATTTCGGGACAGAAAATGTGTTTGGCATTATGCAGCACCATAATTCGAAGTGTTGTGATTGTGAAATGTACCTCAACCGAGCATCGAACCCGGGATATCTTGATTGCAAGGTGACTTCACTACTACTACGCAGTTAGGGAAGCACAATAGTCCGTTGTGGTAGGTGACTCACACTAATGATGTTTGAAAGCACGAATAAACACTCTTCCCGTGTGGTAGCTTAAGTTTTATATAATGATTACGGCTAAAGATTTACGCCTGCTGTTGACATGCATACCTGGGTCTATTGGGGGGACCCCTGTTCCCCTCCCCTCCGTCAATTCATTTTATATACACCGATGATGAGTCATTAAATTATGACCACCCCAACCTGGAAACATTTAGCGTGATTGGAGCGTGGAGAGTAACACGTTACACGCTGGCAGCATGGTATATAATGGGCAGGCTTGCTGGTATTAGTGTCTCCGGCGTCAGAATGGGAAAAGCGGCCGATCTCTCCCAGTTTGATGGCACGGCACCTTGGTACCAGCAGCTCTGAAACGGAATGGCTTGTTGACTGCTCTCGTGCCGCTGTTGTGAGCAGGTATCGAAAGGAACAACGATGGGTAAACAACGACTCGTTGTCTAGCCGTGTGTGGACAGCGGGTCATTGATGCCACATGCCTGTCGAGGCTGGCACACATTGTTCTGAGTGACTGCAGAGCCACAATGCCAGAAATCGCACACAGGTATAATAGTGGTGACCAGGACATTGCTTCACAGCACACGGTTCATCGAACACCTCTGTGCATGGGACTGAGGAGTCGAAGACCCATTCGTACCCCAATGTTGTCACGATCCGCCCTAGATCGTACTTGGTTCGATGGGTCTATTGAGCCTCGGCTTCACGCTCAGTATCTCTTCGGGGCTTGAGTCTCCTCGGCTCAAGGTTCGGGTTAATCCCCGATGTAAGGTATCTCATAATTCTGGGTCAAAGGTTCTCAATCTACTTATAGATCTTGACCAAGCAATCGACAATCCTTCTTCCCACTAGGTTCTGTCGATATCCAGTTAAGTATCCAACTTCCTTTTCTCTTTTCAGCCTCTGACCAGAGAACCGAAAATTAATCCGTGACCACAGAATAAGAAAAGGTGTTCCCTGACCAGGCTCACAAACGTTGACTACCAACAGTCTATCGACCGATCCCGAATTCCGGTATATCTTAAGACAATCACAGCCCTCTCAATTATATCTCCTGACCAGGAGCATAGAACCGAGAGAACATAAGCCTTCTGACCAGAAGAGCTAAGTAATTGTCCTAAGGTAATCCCAGAATTAACTAATTCCTTATAACAAAGTGAAAAAAAACGCAGTTCGAGCGTTGAAAGAAAAGGCGGTTATATGAGTTCCGTTTTTATAAGAAGTTCGAATACAAAGGCCACGGGCCACCGAGCTTCGCTGCTTATATAGCATTTCTCGGTGCCGTGAAGGATTTACCAACTTTTATCTTAACATCAATTTTACATTACAATAAAATACAAATTAATAAAATATCAATGAGGAACATAATTAGCTACATGTAAAAATTACTATTTTTACCCTTTGTGAATAATAAATATGCAATATAATTTTAATTGTTACTCTCAGTATTTAATTTGACCAGGGAGTATGGCTTCTTCCAACTCGCCTCTCTCCCTGCAACGGCCACACGATATGACAACAAAGAAAAATAAAGAAAATTTACAACGTCAAAATGTTAAGCAAAAATTATTTATATACAGGTTTTGTCTTGCGCGGGCATAACTTTTATTTACGTTAACGTAACTAAATTCTGAATACACTGTCTTGCAGTAAAAGAATCAGGGATTATTATGATATTAGTCTAATTATTGTCCGCCAAGGGACACGACAGATATAGCGTGGGAAAGACAGCCTAATCTTTCGTCTTTTCCCTGTGACAACGTTTTCATAAAGTTGAGTCTGCCTGGCTCTTACACAATAGCGTTAGCTTTCTTGCATTGTTGTCACCGATATTAAACTTCCAGCTCAGCTTGATGGCAGAAAGAAACAAACTCTTGGGAACTTATATTTAACATCAGGATGTATAGTTTATATACGAGGTGTGTTCCACATTCCTTGATAATTAATCATTAACATATAAAATTTATAAGTACAAAACAAAGAAAGATATTACGTTTATATACATATTTGTAACGTGGACACTGCTACACGTTACAATGCTGACTGCACTCCACCGAAAGCAGCGCATGAGGTGGACACAAAATCATTGACACTGGACTGTGGATGATTGGAAAATGATTGCCTGGTCTGATGAATCCAGATTCCTGTTTCATCCATCACATCGATGGCCGAGCGCTTGTACGCAGATTTCTATCGGAGGCTACGGCATGATTGCAAGGTTGGGCGGAGACAGGCCGGTGGAGTACGTGTGATGGTCTGGATGATGTTTTCATTGGACACACTGGGACCCATTATTCTGGTACACCAATCCCTGGCGGCTCTCCGGTATCTGGAGGTTATTAGGAACAAAGTCCATCAATTCATGTCAACAGTGTTCCCTGCTGGTGACGGCCACTCACCAACAGGATAATGCACCATGCCACACTGTCGGGATTGTGAAGGACTGATTCGAGGAACGTGACAGTGAATTTGCTTTAATGCAGTGAACCCCAAATAGCCCGGATATGAACCCCATCGAACAGTTGTGGTTCGACTTGGAGAAGCAGGTTCATGCTACAACACCACCGCCCCCCACTGTATGCCAACTAGAGGATCTGCTGTTGCGCTTTTAGCATGAGATACCCCAGGACACCTTCAACCAACTTCGTCGAATCGATACATCGCCGAGTGGCCGTGGCTCTGCAAGCTAAATATGGTCTTACACAGTATTAGGTAGGTGGTAATAATGTAATGGCTCATCGGTGTGTGTATATAACAAAGACGTGGCCCACCCAAATCTTCGACAGTCATCAAAAATTCTGGTTCCGTCATTACGTGTAATATAATACGTTTTCAATATAATGCAAATGATGAAATATAATAAGCTACGTATATACAGGTATTGGACATTGAAACTGAAACACCTGGTAGAAAGCCATAATTTTTATTTAATAAGGTATTGGGGCGCCTTTGGCGGCCAGTACAGCAGCAACACGACGTGGGAAGGATCGATAGAGGTCCTGTACCGTGTGCAGAGGGATTTGAAGCCATTCCACCTGAAGAACAGTGACAAGTTCAGCACGTGTACGTGGTGGAGGGAAACGTTTCCGCAGTCGATTCTCTAACAAACCCCATACAGGCTCAATAATGTTGAGATCCGGCGATTGAGCGGGCCATGGCAGATGTTCAACCTCACTGCCATGCTCATCGAACCACTCTGTGATAAGTTTAGCAGTGTGAATAGGGCAGTTATCATCCTGAAACACTGCACCACCGTCCGGGAAGAGTGTTTGAACCATAGGGTGTAAATGGTTCTCCAGAATGGTCCTATAGTCCTTGGCAGTAACACGACCCTCGAGAACAATTAGTGGGCCCAAAGTCTGCCATGATATTGCACCCCACACCATCATGGATCCGCCTCCATGTTTGACTGTGGGTACCAAGCAGTCTGGGTTGTATGCATCAGAGGGACCTCTCCAGACGAACACTCTCCCTGTTGTTTGGGACACGGTGTAGCTGGACTCATCCGAGAATATGACACGTTTTAGGTCATCCAACGTCCAGTTTTTATGAGTCTGGCACCACTGAACCCGCTTTACGGCATTTGTGCTACTGATGAAAGGCTTTGGGATAGCAACCCTGCCATGAATGTTGGCCTTATGCAGGTATCGACGGACTGTTTTCGTGCACACAGGTTCTGTGAGGTGTGTATTCACTTCTGCGGTGATTGCCGATGCGGTGGTTTTTCCGTTTTCGTGCAACAATCCTAGTCAATGCGCTGACGTCCCTTTCCGACAACTTCCGTTGTCCCCTGCAGTTGCTCCTTCTGGATGTGGTTCGTCCTTCCTGTTCACATGCACACATCACCCTGGATACTGTAGCTCGTGAGACGTCACAAAGTGTTGCAGTTTTGGACACAGATGCACCTGCTAGACGCGCCCCTGCGATCTGCCCTCTTTTGAAGTCGGATATGTCCCCCATTATACCGCTCTACACACACGATTTGACGTCCACTGACGAACCTCTTCTACTGACTTATTGTCCATAAGTACGATTTCAACTACCAGATGGCTCTGGTGATTTCCGCGAACATCCTAGGCTATTTTCGCAGGTAGTTCAGTTTCAATGTCCAATACCTGTATCTTGCTTTCTAATTCTGGAAAAATTGGAAAACATATGCGAAACAAGGTCACAGGAGAAATGTAAAATAAACCGTTGAATAGCCTTACCACAGATTATATAATCTTTGCCCGACAATATTCCAGAGTGGTGAGGCTTCAGTAAACTCCCGAAGGCGTGGGAGTCGGGCATTGAAGTCGTGAAGTCAAAAACAACCACAAAACAATATTTCGGAAACGATCTCAGACAGTTTTTCTTATTAACAAACTTCCAGTTTTGTTTGTGTTAGGAAGTAACCATACACTATATTTACTCGTCATGTAAAAATCCATCCTTTACGTCAAGTGTTTGAAAACCGTACAGAGGTTCCTGACGTCCAAAATTGTACTTGAAGAGTGGTTAATTTTTATGAGATAATTTATCAAAATGCGAATAAAGAGGAAAAAGTTACAATGGATGCCCCATGAACAAAGTATCCCTGATAAAGAAAGGAAGGAGGAAGGGAAGGGAAATACTTCCGCCGTCCACCCCCCCCCCTCTCCTTTTCTCCAAGGAATATGAAAACTTGGAATTCAATGGTAATTGAGCACCGTTCATTATTTTTCTTGATTAGAGCGATTCACCCTGCCTTGACCACCTTTTATGAGCAAAAATGTGTTAATACACAAATCCACAACTTCCCTGCACTTTAAATAATGGTACCAATTTGTTCAGTTTTCATCCTAGAGTTGAAAAGCGTAACAAAACTGTACACAATAATTTACGAAATGAAACTTTGTATGCTCTTTAGGCATTGATTGATTGAATGAGATTCTTACGTCAATTTTCTGCCAGTTTTGGCTACGTGGGATGATGGGAATGAATGGTAATAAGAGGAAATGGATGAAGAAACAAACCCATATACACGACATAATACAATTCCTACAGAGGATCATCCAGCGTGCAGGTCCAGGCGCCAGAGCCTCGTTGGCCTGCAACATATCATCTACCGGGGTGTACTACGTGGAAGTGAAACTGACTTTTGGGTGCCTTCAGTGGAGGTCGCCCTTCACACACAACTGGCGCCTGTGGATATTTCGATGAACTGAATGTTTCTAAGCTGCGATAAACGAGAATGTTCCCATGAATGAAAAGTAGTGTGTTTATCTGACCATTGACCCATCTAACTTTGAAACTCTTTTCCTGCACAGGGTGTTTAAAATGTACCCATCAGTTGCATATTTTCTTATTCGTGGCAGGAAACTTTTCAATCACAACACTTCATGGCCATGTTTTTATTGGAGTAAGTTGGAACGTAGGAGGAGCAGGGTATAAATATATAGAGGCAGGGTGGAAAGTAGGAATAGGCGCCAAAAATCCACCTCGCCCGGGTGAAAATTTTATCTTGGGCCACCCCTGCATACAGATGCGAAACTTTCTAAGCAACGAGGATCTATCTCCCTTCTGTGTCTCGCACAGACTACTACCTTCCTACTACTCTTTCTTATTTTAAGCTCTAAAGTCTTGCAGTCTTATGGCAGCCATCTTGGCTCCAATTGCTTTACGAGTACTAATGACCAGCAAGGATCACCAGGACTCTATAGAACCAGTTTGTCGGCATCAAATACATCAACTCGGTTTTCCCTTTTTTATAGAACAGATTGTATTGTCTCATAAATGAAAATATCACAGCCCTGTTTATGGTCTTAGCATAGAATATATTGCTACTGCTTACATGATGGTAAGAATTATTTTGTTCCTAAAATGCGTAGGTGTTGTTCAGTAAGAACGCCTTTCTCTAGTATAGCAAACTTTTGACAGAGGGAAGACTGAAGACTTGAAGAAAAGCTCGGTTCACTGTACCGTATAATTGCTTTCAATGTTAATGTCATTTTTCTTCTCTCGCAAAATAAAAAATCTGCAAGTCACCGACTCTTCACATTGCAAAAGTAAATTTCTGATTCTAAATTAGCTTTCCCATTTTGGAACTTCCACAGAAATTCGTAAAAAGAACAGCTTGTGGCTATGTGTTTCGTTATGCGATTGCGTCCTCAGGCAAATAATTAAATCTGCGCACTTGCTTGCTGAAAAGTTCTCCCAGTTTTCCATTTTCTCTTTTGAGTGAAAGAAAAAAGATTTCGACTCGTTTGACGATATAAAAAGTGCAACGCTTCAGGCCATCAAACTCTGAGGAATATGTAGGAAGGAAACCTCTGAATTCTTCTCGACTCAATGGATTTCTGCTTGCTCACTTTGGTTGTACTTTTCGCTACTGTTGAAGCACTAATCAGTAAAGTAAATCTGATTTCGGTAACCAACCAAAATTTCAGGAATTGCAAGAAAAGAAAGATTCTACCGTGTTTCAGTACGAACGGCATGATTTACCCTTGTGTTTGCATAGCCATATCGATATTAATAGAAAATGGCATCTGGGGAGCGATATGAAACTTTCCATTCCTCCCCTGAAGAAGCGCACAAGTGGTTTAACTTTATTAAAGACAGTTTCGAGAAAAAGGCACATTTAGATAACTTAGCATTATTTTTGAGTTTTTAGATTTTTAACCACTGTGTTAAATCCTTAATTACCTACATTTCTGAGGCAGAATCAGCCTCCGAAACGTAGGTACTTAAAGACTTAACACAGTGGTTAAAAGTCCAAAAACTCAAAATGAATCACCACTGATCAGCTACAAAGGAGAACTTAGTATTATGTTTATCTGTTGGTGCAAACGCATAGTTATGCCTCTAGGAACAAGAATTGAAAATTAGGAGATACTTACTTCTAGCACTGAAATGGTGGTACTTTACAGCAGTGGCGGCGATTATGCTAAACCTTACCTACCAAGGGAAAGTAAAGTGTTCTTGCCCCCACAAGTTTTGGCCTCTTGCCCTGCTCCCAATTTTTGAACCCAATCGCCGCCACTGCTTCGTAGTTCTATGTTATACATATAATTCCACTTCCACGAAAAGTGGAGTTGCAGCACTTGTGCCTTGAAACCCTCATACATTAGATTAAACCTCTCTTCTGCCAGGTTCCATTCTACTAAAAAATCTGTCACATACAGAAAAGAGACACTTCAATATTAGTAATAAAACAAAAGATTAAAACACAAGTTACTAACTTTCCTTCCGAAATTTCTCACCGGACCATTGGCTTTTCTGTGGCTGAGTATTGAGAATCAATATAGCCTTTGAGTTATAAGTAGGGAACGGATTTTAAGGTGCAGAACCTCTCCAAAAATATAGCTGTTTTCATACCGACCGTTTGAGATATGTTTTTAGGACAGTAAATCAAGTAAAATGAACACACTTTGTTGCACCCTTTTGCACCTTTTCGTGAGATTAGCATATTTATCCCCTTTTTTCTCCCTCTTTGATGCTTCAGCACCTTTTCCCTTCGTTTTCTTTCATGTTTTGTTAAAAAATATAAAAGTAAATAGTTTTCACTCTTCTTGAGCAGCTACATAAAATCCTATAGTCTCACTTTGTAGAGCAGAACGAGAGCTATAAACTGGTATAATATAATCATTGCAACCCCAATAGTTCCCAAGATAATGTAGCAAAACCCGCGAGAGAAAATACAAAGCTTCAACAAAGCCTATGCGGCAGAACTACAGTTCTCTATGCGGTCCGCGCGCATTATATACAGAAGGCGCAGGAAAAGATAGCATTGCAGTTTTACTAGAAGTGGACGTGTGGCTCATGGTTAGCGCTCTTGCTTGCGAATCTTAGGTTCGCAGGTTCGATTCTCCCATCCGACAAGTGTTTTTTTTCCAATATGTTGAAGAATGCAAACAATGTAGGTGGTAGCACAGCAGGTGATATGCAATTGTCTTGAGCCACTGCATTTGCTAAATAAATCATATGATTGAAAGAGGCGATGCAGCACCACTCGAATGGTTGGGTGCTTCGCACCTGTTGAAACAGGATGTCTCGCTCGTCTCACTCTTCGACGCCCGAGCCAAGGGCGAAGCGTCGCAGTGAATCGCAGTTCTGGAAAGAAGCTCCGAAAGTACGATGTTCCTCAACCCCATATGGTTCCCAGGGAGCTGATGCAACTCCGTTCTGCACCGAAAAACATATTCGATCTATTTTTGTCAGTACTACTCAACATTCTGCTCTGACAGAGATGTTGAGGAAGGAAACCACGTTTGTCAGTTTGAGGAATCAACTTAAGATACAGTGTGCGACTGTCTCCGACTTCAACAAAGTTTGGTCTTGTCTGAAATCCTGGAAAGAAGATCGTCCTGCCTTTATGGCGTAGGTTCAGCATCCAAGTGTTACCGCAAGGTAATCATTCGATAAGTTCCCCTGGACTTTACCGAGGACCAAATCTATCATGCCTTACAGACACTTGGCTTTTACGTAGACACCTTTCGACTTCTCTCCGAGCGACCATCAACTTCAAGTTCGACGTACCCGATTGCTCGGGATTCTACGAAGGTTTCACCACCATTCATCGTTGTTACACTACAACGCGCAGAATTGACGCACGAGGGAGCACGACCCTCCTCGGACATTTATCATCTCGTCTCCATTTCTGGATTCAACATCCAGGTGGAAAAACTGCGGCCACAGCAACTTATACAATGCCATCGCTGTCAAAACTTTGGCCATGGACAGAGATTTTGCTATTTTGCACCTAAGTGTGTCAAATGTGCAAGAGGGCACCGCATTGAAGATTGCCCCAAACGATCACCCAACATCCCGGCCATGTGTATTAACTGTGGCGGGTCTCACACAGCGAATTACCGTGGATGTTCCACGTATTTACGTCTACTACAGGCATCACGTGCTCCAGGCTCCAAGCAGTCCAACAGGGCTCCCACCATCAAGGAGAAGAAGAGAAACTGCCCACAACACGGACGCCTACTGCTCCCATTCAACCAACATCGATTTCACAGCCGAGGAGCATTCAACCACGGAAGCCAGTTATTAGCGACACATTGGCGGCTCCCTCTCCCAGCCAATTACAGGCCTCCTCTTCGAGACCGTCAATGCAGAGAGCCGACAACCTTGAGATCTTGCGTCGACTCCTCAACACCTTGCTGAACCCAACACTCATCCAACCTATAAGGACATTGGTGGAAGGACTCCAAGCCCTACGCCGAACACAGGATGCGGATGCCAGACTACAGATTCTTCGGGAGCTGATGTCTGCCATCTGACCTGCTCAGTTTTTCGTTTGTGTTCGTAAGTATTTGTCTTGTATTGTACTCTATGTTTGTATTCTCCATATATTTTCTATGTATGGGAACAATGTCGATTTTCCCTTCCTCGACAGTTGCGGAAGGTTTATGTAAATGACTCAATGTAAAGAAAATATTTTGTAGTACTTTGTACATGTAGTACCGACACCAGTTAATGTAAATAAAGTACAAAATGCTGGCTTAGACAAAAGCTGACAACAGACCTCAGAGTCCATAAAAAAAGATAGCATTGAATAAAAGCATTTGATCAGCACATTTTTGGAAACATTTTCAGAACTTTCTTTCCTTTTCCGACCATAATTTTGCACCTTAAAATCCGTTCCCTAGTTATAGCATAGAATCTCATTGTAATGTGTCTTTAAAAAATACATGATTGCATGTACAAATGAATTGAACTAAACTGAAATATAGTTTATACGTAACACAGCGTTGCACAGGAAGGATTTAAAAGGAGGTTTTTAATTCCCTATTGCTTTAAGATTTCCTTAATAATGAGCGAGGTCAGATCCATAAAAAAGATAAGATAGGGCAATTATTATCAAGGAAGGAACCCTAGGTATATCGTTCTTATAGTCATAACCTCTCTTTATAAATGTAATTTCTCTTCACGTACTTACATCGCGCTGCGACGCCAAGGGTCCCGGGTTCGAATCCCGGTCGGGCTTGGTTGTTTGTGAATGTTCATTCATCAATTTCATCATTTCATCACTCATCCCCATCTTCGCAAATTAGCCAAGAGGCACAAAACGCGAAGTAAAATAAACTAAATCAAATCAAATCAAAAATCTTCACGTACTTTGCTAATTTCAATTCATCAACGTACTATCCCAGTGCAGGACTAATGGAAGAGTTTGTAGGTGTTGCAAACTTCCTCACTTATTCTTTTTGTCAATGATTTATTGATGGGCAGCTCGCTTGTGCTTCACTGTGGAACGTTATAGTGTTTGGCTGGCAAGATTCTGGCCATTAGCTTTATCACGAATGATAGCTGCTGTGAGGATCGTGAACTTTCTGTCCGAAAGGCTGATAAAATCTAAGATTGGAAGAAATTCAAAGGAACACTTCAACTCCAGCCACCCCTCCCCCTTCACTTGTACAAGAAATGAAAACACAAATTTGATACAACGAATTGATTGGTAGATGGAATTCATTAAAATATTACTTCTACAGGACCTTCAAAATTTTTCTCCTTTACAATCAGTTCCCTACCTTTGCTCCACATGAAGCTTTGACTCAAACTAAGGTAATGACGCTGTTGCAGGACTTTTCATCCAGTGTTGTTTTGATTTGTACACTTATTTCATCTTATTAGTAAACTGAATAAACCTATTTGAACGCTAAGAAGTAATGTAAATTAACCTTTTTGTTTTAAGATTTATAACAACATGGCATTAATATATGCGAAACTGTTTGATACTTCATACAGCATATGGCTGGTATGGATCATTTTTCAGAGCTTTGAGCGACCCCAAAAATATTTTTCTATTTCCACAAAAGTTTGCACAGAGTATGTCTAGACGTAATGGAACAAAATTAGCAACTAGTATGTGTTGAAACCGTAGGAAAAAATGCCTATGTTACGATGGACCACCCTAAAGCAAATACACAAAAATTTGAGCCATTCAACCATTCAACCAACCGCTGAGCCCCAATATTTTTTTCTATGCCCGTCAGAGTAAAATTAGGTAACACCACAGTACACTTTTAGTATTTCTGACGTTTATGTTCTGATGTTTCTAGGCATCTAGTAAAATAAAAAATCAATTATTTCATAATATGATATCAAAGAAAATGCTCTTACAACTGCATTCGTAAGTATTCGTAGGTAAAGAGTGTTTTAATTAGTGATCTTATGTGACAAGTGCGCTTGTTTCCTGCTTCTCCTGCTTGATTGCGACGGGGATATGAGAATCGAAAATTATAGATTTAATGGTAAGGTATGAACATAAAGGTAACCTTTGCATTCAATATTGCATCTACATATGTAAAGAGAGGGGGATTCACAAGAATTTGATTGATTGATTGATTGACTGATTGATTTAGTGTTTTAAGTCCACTTCATGCATAGTAAGGTTAATCGGGACTGGATCTACAGTTTAAAGTGTATTCCGAACCACTATGTGCCACCACTGGGTATCGAACCCAGGACCCTTTGATTACAAGGCGTGACGCTACCACTGCGCCATCGCCACAAGGAGCTGATTAGGTTATACTCTCTACTGAACTAAAAATTCCTTTTAGAAAGCTGGTGGGTTAAGTTCAAAGAAGTAAAAATCGTAAATACGTCACTGATACTGTCACACACACACAGAACGAGAGAGAGAGAATTGAAGAGCTCGGGCGTAGAACATGGTAAGTGACATTTTGGTCATTTCTGAGTTCATTAAAAACCTTTAGGAGCCCGATCGTCTCGATCGAGTCGCTCTGTCAAGGTCGTAGTTTTTACGTTATAACTTCGCTATTTTTGGTTTGAATTTCGATTTTGTTTTTTCATATTGATGTTAACACATGTATTTAACAGAAATGATTGTTGCACGTTTCTTTTCATGAAAATGGCGGAAAAAAGGCGACTTCTGTTTTGCGTCATTTTCCAAGGTAAAAATTTTGCCGACAAAGGAAGGCCGGCTTTTGTTGTTCTAAAACAATGCGTTTCCCTCACCCCTGGAAACTGCATTGGAAGTAAGTTTGTATATCGGTACCCGAGGTCAAAAGGAATGTTGACCTTTTGATGTCCTTTTTTTCGGGGGGCGGGGGGAAACCCCCATTTAAAACAAATGGGGGATTCCCCCTTCCCTATATATACGCCGAATGTGCATACATTTTATATCGTCTGAATCTGTGATTCATTCCACGTACAACGGCATATTATTCATCTCTCTAGGGAAATAAGCCTCTGAGCTACAGTCATTTCAAGGTAACGCTGCATTTTGAAGCTTGAATCAGTGGCGTGCTGAGCATTTCTTTTGGGGGTACAATTCGCGTTACATTGGTCATACGATAATATTGCAAATATTTTTGTGTTCCTTACATGTCAGCGATAATTTCCATGTGCATGTCGACACTGTCATCTACTTTTTTATTGGGGGAGGGAGGAATCCCCTTTTTTCCGAAATTTTGGAATTTTTAGTGTTCTCCCCCTCCCCCCGCCACATATACGCCGAATTTGCATAAATTTTATATAGTCTGAATCTCTGGTTCATTTCGCGTACAATGGTATATCACTCATCTCTCTAGGGCAATTAGCCTCCGATCTACACTCATTTAATTGTAACTCAAACATTACGAACATGTCACTTACCATGTTTTACATCCGAGCCCTCCTTCCTTAACTTCGATGTGAATATTTGTGATCAACATAAAAGTTGTTTACCTGATCATCGTGATTTTACCAAGCTATTTTGTAGGCTTACTTTGAAATGGAGAATTTCAACATTTTCTTTGGTGCAATTTATATTGGTTAGTTTTGAAATTATGAAGTTATTTTTTTGTGTTTTTACACGTTAATATAAGATGTCTTCATTTATAAATTAAATATGAACAACGGAATGCATTCAATTTTGGGTACTCGTTACATAAAGCATCTTGCTGCCACTCCATAATTGAGGTTAAAATATCCCGACTTGTCTGGTATGCATCTGAGCAAAATAAACAGTCATATTTCAAAACAGTCGGCGAAAACACATTTTTATAACCGCAAGGTACCTTGGAGTATTGTTCCGGATTTACATTTGAGCGAAATACATTTGACTGAATATATTGCAGTTTAAATCTACCATTAAAAACTTTTGAATATACATTTTGCAAGGTGAAGGTATTTTAAGGGTGCACGAAACATGTGTCGCAGCAGAATTATCCACTCATTACTTAAAACCCATAGAAATATATTTGCTTTCCAGCTTATACGTGTACGTGCAATTTGACCGAAATCGCAACAATCTATGAAAGGAAGTCATTATATTTGCCATTTGAACCTTTCAAACCCAAAGCCGATTACTTAGAGGCAATTAGCACGAATGCGAAATGTCATTATTCCATGTCAGGGAGTCTATTTTACTGCAGGCGATTTACAAAAAGATCGATTGTATCATTTCTGCTTGGTCAAGGTTCCTTTATGCACCACCCTGTTATCCGCTCTTATGCTCTTTAGTCTGTTAATGGGAAATTACCAGGCCCTCCTAATTAAAAAGCACCTTTAATCGAATATGAAGTTTGGTAATTCTGGCTCCTTGTGAACTCAACTTTTGAAATGGAAGCTATAGGTCCATGCTTCTAGGAGTATGCCTTATGCCTTAGGGATAATTAGGCTGAATTGCAACAATGAAATCGACGCCAATATAGTGATGAGTTTATCTAATGATGGAGTTCTGTTCAGAGTTTGACAATCTCATACCTATAGCAACTTAACAGCACGTTCATTAGGTAAACGTGACAATTGTTGAATCCCAAATTTTGAAGTTTTCTTCCATGTTGTAGTTAAACACAACATTTTTGACGACAGCATGCAAGAAAACTTGTGGTATTTGAAAAAAATAAAACACTACATGCTCAAGTGTAGTTAATAGTTTTCACACTTCTTCAAAATGTTTATGCTGACTGCACTATTCATGTACTATGTCTAAGAATCTTAACATACATATTCTATATGCACTTCAGGAATGTAATTTCTAATGTAGAATATTTTTACGTTGTGAATAAAATTAAATAAAACAAATTCAATGGACCAGATAATATCCCGCCTTACAACCTGTCCTGAGATACTGAAGGAACTACTGTGTTTAATATATAATTTAATTCTTAAAACATGAATTCTTCACAATATCTGGATAATAATGTATGTCTGTCAAATATTCAAAACAGGTGACAGTAATAAAATAGACAATTACAGACAAAACATAAAAATATTTGAATAGCTATATAGGCTCGGTGGTCTAACATGTTAAGTTATTCCCGGGACTCGATAGTGTCCTTTTGAGAGTCCATCAATTTAATCTAATCATCACTCATCATCAACGTCACGATTATCCAAAAGTGGTAGAAATACGATGTAAAATAGCAAAAATACGAATATGTAGTTACTTCAATTGTACCTCAAAGCTCAAACCTTGGACCATTGGTCTTCGTATTATTTATTAGCGATCACTCACATAATGTAAATTAATGTGCAATTAGTAAAAATTTACTATCCGTCGGACACCTATAACTTCTTCGTTTCGTCAATTTTTCACATTCGTACTTACCTATCTGTTTCGCGGAACGTTCCTTAAGGTGTATTGACATTTTTTATTTTTTTTTCACATTACGAGTACTTCTTTCTCGTAGTCTTTTCGCTTGCCTGAGACACAATATGGCGCGTACACCTTTCTACATAATCGCGCGTCGTGCTTGTGTTTTGTCGATTTTCATTCGTTATGCAGTGTTTCAACCTTCGGGACCCAATAAATACCCGTGAACAAAGCTCATCTGATCTATTTTTTTCTAAACTTTTTCGCATTGTTTTACGAAGAAAATTGTAATGTTTCGTGGCGCTATCCGTGAATGGTTTTTGGGGCTATCCGTCCCGGAATCGGTGGGAAATTTAAACTAAAAAATTATTTTCGTTTGAAATTTTTGAGTCCAAATTTCCCACAGATTCCGGGCTCCGCCCCCTACCACTACCGCGGCCGCACCTCCATTCGGCTCCGGCTACCCGGCTTTCTCTATAGAGTCCGTGTTAAAGGCATGTTAGAAATTGGCCGGAGTCACCTGCCCCCAAATGAGCCCCAAACTTTTAACTTTGAAGAAATCCGTTTCCAGGATACGGAAAACTTACCTGAATTTCACCACGCATCCACGACACGTCATATTAGGCATATACCCACAGCCCATTCCTTCTAACGAGTAGCTTACATTCACTGCCACATTTTCGACGTTCCTTTCCTTTCTTCACGATCCCGTGTTCAATTAAATTTAAAAATCCACTGGATCTTCCACACCCGGTACGAATTTCACCACGCATCCACGACGTCATGTTTCTAACTTTCGTTGCAAACACAGACAGTTCGAAACACTGGATACCCAATGAACATGAACAAAACACAATCACGACGCGTGATGATGTACGAAGGTGTACGCGCCAAACGCTATTGTCCGTCGGAGAATTAATTTTCAACAAAGAACATGAATTTCCGCTATGAAACATTCCACATCACACAAAACACCTTCCAGATGTTAGACAATGCTACAGGAAGTTATTACCGTAAGTAGTTTCTTCTGTAAAAATGAAGAAATCTGTCCGATGTATAGTAAATTAGTACCATTACAAGTAAGTAATCGAGAACTTATATTCTTGAGAGAACATTTTTAATATAATGATTAAACAATTTGAAAGTTTTAGTGATCGCCAAAGTTCCTTTTCCTTAATTGCGACGACGAGAATGTCTTATGACTTTTTTATTTTTTTTATTTAGCGTCGCTTTTCATCCACTTTTGGCTAATCGCGACGATGAGAATGAGTGATTATATGATGGAATTAATGAAGGGACAGACACAAAGAACGCCTATTCCCAGACCGGGATTCGGACACTGGACGTGAATGGATTATGAACTGAATAAAGATATTCAAGAACAAACACAAGATAACACCGTGCCCAACATGAAACGCGAATCCAGAACCGTCGGAGGCAATAAAATCAATATTTCTTTTTAGAATCGGTCTGAACTACGAGGCGAATGTCGGCCTTTTCGCTACCCACAACCTTTCACGAAGTGCTTAACTTACTGTACGGGCGCGATAAGAAGCGGCGTGCAATCAGAACGCAGAACGGCAGAGCGTGACCAAATTCTGTCTCCTCGTTGGCTGCCATGTGGCTGGGGGATTTCTACGTTGCCACGTTCGCACAAACACACGGACAGGCTAGTCAGCTGTTGGCAAGCTCGGGCATTCTGGCAAGCATGAAATATTTTATCTTCCTGCTCTACACAGCAACCGAAAACCTTCACTGAAAGAACCTTTGTTGTGTTTTTATTATGGTGCATTGCAATCATCAGCTACCGGCATCTTTTTACTTATGTTGTATCGTATCACAATTACCAACAAAAGAAAATGCGTCTTCTGTTATGAACAACACTGTGGCAAATCGTTCTCCTTTGATTTCATGCCGCCTCTTTTTGCCTTCTTTGTCACGCCGCGATTGTTGAAGCTTCAGAACGTATAAATGAAATGCATTTCTTGAAAATTAGGGCAAATTACGTATAAACAAATTACGTACAACTTCGTTTCGTTAACACGTTTTTAAATTATATTTTGAGGAACCTAGAAAAATTCACCTCTAAAACAGAATTTTACAGAACTGAGTTACTGTATTACGGAGAAGAATTTATCAAGAACAAATCAAATGTGTGTGAATTGATTGATTGAGTTGGTGTTTTAAAGTCCACTTTATGCACACTACAGCTAATCTGGAATGGACCTACAGTTGGAAGTGGGATCCGAACCACTATGTGCTCCACAGGGTATCAAACCCAGGACTACTTGATTACAAGGCGACAACACTTACCCTACCACTGTGCCATCGGGGAGGCACATGTGGGTGTGTGAAGTGAGATAATTTGGGAGCTATATGAGAATACAGGCTCTGGCAATACAGAGTTCAATAAATTATAACGAAACGCTTGGCAATTGCTCGATTTCCTTAACATTAATGATACATTTGGTACATGTGTTATTAATGCTTTGAGCTACCTGTATGTAAAAACATAAAAAATGAATGAAAGAACATAAGTAGTAGTTAAAGAATCAGTTGTTTTTGCTTACCGGCTACCATTGCAGTGGCGCTATCCTAAGATCATCTTCATTGTTGGTTGGTAAAGGAACATCTTCCTCTGAGCTACTACTGTCACTGCTGTCTTCCCACCCAAGTGAAATTACAAAATCCTCCATTTGCGGCTCTTCAACTCCCTCCTTTTCCCATGCTTCGGAAATAATCTTCCTTGTGTGTTCTATAGCCGAACGCCACCTATCTGCTGTCACATCCCCGATAGCCTGTTCTGTCAATTGCAAAATTTTAGACGGTGTAAAAGGTGGCAAAGTGTTCCTCTGTGCTACCAGCCCTTTGACCTGTGCCCAAATAAGTTCGATTGCATTGTACATACAATGATAAGGCGGTAGACGGACCACCGTATGTCCCGCTTCTTCTGCAAGCTTGTCTATTCGATATATGGGGAACTGGGGTTTGTGTAACATAAGCAGCTGCAGTAGTTCAGCCTTCCTCATGTTTCTGTGGGCTCGCGAAAATCCTGAAGTAGGTCAATCCGGCAACAGTGCGTCGCTACCAGAGTGGGTGGTCCCACGCCGCTTGCTAGCGCGTCCCGACAATAGTGTGCTGTCACGCCCAGGGTTTACAGTAGATTAATTCATAAATGAACGTGAAATTACCTATCTCGGAACAGTTTGATGACTCAACCATCATGACACCATTCATTTTTCCTTCAGAAATAATTTATTTTTCAGATGCTACACTTCACCGGTAATAATATTTTTTTTAAAATTCCAGTCCTCAATCAAAGCATAGTGAATAATGTTGCCTTCCAATAATGTGCTTTGGATATGATTCCCGACGGAGCCACAATCCAACATTCAGAATCTGCTTCAAACTTATGTATGTAAAGTTTGATTGGTTTATATGTGAAAAAATTGACAAACTTCAGAAAGTTTCACTACTTGTTTTGTGAATTTTTGGCACGCTTATATTATTAGGATTAAAATAATAGTATTGTGCAGATTCACTGTCTGCAATTCTTGTTATAACGATCAAATCTTGCCAACTATCAGGTAAATAGAGTAATCACCGTAATAAGCAATAAAAAGAATTGGACTGTGGCTGTACCTAGAGAGTGGCATTGTGGAATACAGCTGACAAGCCGGTTTCCCGAGCGAAGAAAAACATAAAAATACAACTTTGGAGCCAATGAACGGATTCGATTGAAATTTAAGACAGCCCAGTATCAGATTCTGATCGGCGAAATCCCTAAAACACAACATGAAAGGAGGTGAATTAAGGGAGAAAGGTTAAAGAGCGAGAGTTGATGACAATACTTACAGACTCCCCGTCGCTCTCTACGGAACGACCGTGCAGAATATAATGGATCCGGCGAGAGGGTAGCCTCCCTTCGAGGAGTCGCTGGAGATAGGTCAAGGAACTCAAATTACACGGGCAAAGATAGAAGGGTAGGATGCCACGGTTTGAGTACGATTTAACAAGGATTAGACCGAGAGGGTATCATAACGAACATTTGGAATAGCACATAAATAGACAAGCGGGGAAGCGGAAAACACAGTTTATCTTTCACAACCTCTCGAGAACCTTCCGCGCTTACAAGTACTCGCCTCGTGTGTCTAACCAATCAATGTTGTGTTTAGTTCGCCCGGGATTGTTCACAAACACGATGGAGTAGAGACCGGGAAAGAGCCCACGTAGGGGGCGTTCAACCCCTTGCCTCCCTCGAAGATGCTGAGATCCAGAAGTGTGAAGCCTTACCGTCTAGGAGTCATCTCATTCATCACGCCGCCAGGAGTATCAACATCTCCAAGAGAATTACATCAAACAGATCCGGTAAGGTAAGCCGAGTGAAAAGTGTAAATGGAGAAGCTTCGTTCGCCCCGTCGTAACTATAAACGCCCAATAAACTCGCATATTTACATATAAATTACTCATTGACATTGCTTATTACGGTGATTAGATCGTACCAGCGATAATGTTACCATGTAAATCAGAGTAAAACTTTCAGTCATTCAATTAGGCAAAGTACTTAACCTTCAGATTGTACGACACTATAAATTGTCGATGTAATTATATAACGGTGATCAAATTTGACCTCAAAATAGCATCAATATGAAGGTAAACCTAATAACATTCAATTATACCTGCATAAAGGAGTAGTGTTTTTGTCCATGGTTAAGCTCCTACCTGAACATAAGATACCCGGAAACTGAAACGTGAATGAAAAAATAAGAAAAGATGTAATCAATGCTACTGTCTTTAAACATCACCCGAAACTAAATTTGTATTAATTAATGATGTCTTTTGGAATGCCGAAGTATGCGTGAGAGTGTGAATGTAGGAATGAAAGGGGCATTAATGAAAGTGTTTTATGCGTGTTCTCTTATCTAGCAATTATATCATATAAAGTAAACTAACCCCGTGGGGTGTAATTTGCAACTGTAACATCTCTTCTACCCTATACAATATCTTGGGCTCCAACTGATGGCACTTACCCTGGCACAAAGGGTAAATGTGGTATTAATCATTACCTATTGTTTATTGGTTTTTTCTTTGTTTACATTACTCATGTAATGTACAGTCGGAGCGTCGTCAGGCACACAATAAGGTAGACGCCGTTATATTGTTACTCACCTTGAGTTAAGACGAGACCCAGGAAGAAATTACATTTCTGCATTGAACACTCTTCCCATGGATATCCTAACGTGTTTGCTTTCTTGTTCCCTTTAAAATAAACACAACACTAATGATCCAGAATCTATCAATCGCATTTATATACAAAAATCACACACGAAATCGCAACTGCACTTCCCGTTTCAATTTGCACTCTAACACATCGGTGTTTCACCGTATTTACTCTTCCGCAGCAATACTCACCTGCTGCGTCTGATACCATGTCACGTGACTATGAACGATACGCGGCGTTTGGATTGCTGTTTTTGCGCTGGGCTGGCCTTGTGGTCGCTAGTCTGTCCTTGGCATACAAAGAATGGGCTCTGGTTCCTGTCTTTATTTGTAATCACATCATCTCCAAAAAAAAAAAAAAAAAATTGACGAGATGTTGAATGCGTGGAGCTCTACTTTCCACATCCCAAGTAAGTGTGACTTTCTATTTATTTATTTTTGTAAATTTCTTGTAATATATTACTAATAAACACATATGCTACTGTAGTATTCTTTTTTTCAGTTAATGTTGTTTTTATCTTTCTCATTCTCAACAATATATTTTTTTCTTAGGTCCAAGCCAGGACCTAACAAGTTGTTTTTTCATTGGGTGACTCGTGGTCAGCGCATCGAATTACATCGCTGTTTTCTGTCTATCGACACCCAACAACCATAAAATAGTCTACGAAAACTAAATAAACAATTAAATAAAATTTATTCCCGCAATTCTATCTTTCAGAGTTATCTAGACAAAATCAAAAAAATTCCTTGAAATTTACTGTCGAAAATTTGCAATGCAACCTGCAAGGAGAAATCAGAAAAAGGGGGTAGTTTTAATAAAAGTGGCAGATATGGTGTCACAAGTCTAATGTGGTTTACGACTATGCCTAATAAAGCAAATAATAGTATATAATAGTACTATTTAACGTTCGTAAAGTTGTGTACAAAATAAACACAACTACAAGTTTCAATTATAGTTTCTTAGATAATTTCAAAAGACTTTGAGTTGTTTTGTTTTTAACTTTTATATTCATTTTAAGTTATTCAGGACTATTCACATAAAGTATATCGTTGACTCCAAGGGGCTGTAGTTTAGGATCCTAAATAAAGCTTAGATGTGTCTATCTCTTTGTCCCTAAATCTGTTTCATTAGTTCAATTATCCTCATCGTCGCGATTAAAGCGAGAGATTTAAAAGAAAGCAGCGTAAACTAATTAAAACATAAATATAATTTAAATTTCGTTGTGGATTTTTCCGTGAATTTGTTAGAAAAATTATCACAAATAGGGAATAACCGTGGCGTGAGTTCCTGGTTCCCACACAATGGCCAATGGATGCCTTTGATCTTATTATCATCGCCCATCAGGCGTAATCCTAGATTCCATCGCCCGTCAATACAAAGAATTTTCCATGCGGGCAGTTTTTCAGCCTGTCACTTGCTTCTGGCCGTTCGATTGTCCTCATTGAATGGGAATATGGTGCATGTGGTGCATAGACCGCAATACATTTAGCCTCGATGTTGTATAGGAAGAAGGAAAATGTTGCAAGAGTATCGATTTATGACTCTTTCCATCCATAATGGCATCTTGTGTCAAAATTAAGTGACTAACACTTAATATTAACAGGAAACATGCATGGAAACTATTGTTTATGAGTTTCTGCGAACCTATAGCCTTACTTATTCTTGCGTGAGATCCTGTAGGATATCTAGAAGCAAGAAGTTCCTATTCCTTGTATTGGGTTATTTTACGTTGCTTTTCTGCGGCGTTCTGATATTAATCGTCACGACGAGAATAAACGGTGATTAGATCGAATGAATGGAAAGATTATGCACCAATATCCTTACCGGAACATCTCGAATCCAGAACTTTTCGCAGAGAGATCGTATACTAGGCACACAACGCGCTCAGCGTCCCTAATATAGTACTGTGCGTATGCAAACTTAAGTTTTCTTAAAGCTCATAACATAACAACTACAAAATATCAAAACTTTAATGTCCACTTAAATTTGACAGTCTTCCTATCAGTAAGTTAAAAATTATTTAATTTGATTCTTCATTAGCATTCCCCACCATTCGCACTACTAACTACCAACTGCGTTATTCTCTAGTTTTTGTACTTCTCATCTATCCCAGCTTTTTATTCTTACAGGTTCATCGTGACGATGTAGTTGAATTAAGAATTTTAAAAAAATTGCTCTAAAGTAACATCTGCATCCAGCAAGGAATACAAATTCAGAACCTTCAAAAGCAAAATTATCATTGTTACAATAATGCCTTCAGCCACCAAGCCTGGTTTGGACATTGAACTATCTTCCTTGAATCTAAGATCGATTTATGTATCTACCGTGATGGATAAGTTACTACGCTTCTCAAGATCCCTTTGTCCTACACTTTCAACATTAGGATATGATCAATAAGGTGAAGATCAGGAATACCTCTGAAAGCTCCCAACTATCTTCCTAATCTACGGAAATTAAAACTACCTCGTTCAACGTCCGATGTTAGCGACGACATACTACAACTCTCACCAGAAGGTAAGGTTAGAACTCGTAGAACTAAATAACATAAATTCCGAACGGAAGTTAGACATAACCGTAATCCACTCTCAATACCCTCCCACTAAGATTTCCATCCTTCATTCGAGACCATCTACAAGACGTCAAACAGACTGCAACATATTCAATACTGAATCACTTGATGACAGCTCATCTACTAGGAAAGATAACAGGTGATGCGGTGTTCATGTTTCTTCAACATCCTCCATTTATGGAAACTTTTGTAGTTGCTGACTTAATACAAAAGGGAAATTTGTTTTGGGGAAAATGTGGTATCGGAAATTGGAATGTGGATATTTTCTCCACAACGAAAACTAACTGATATATTTCCTGCATTTTTCTAGAATATAACATGTACAGGAAAATATCGTTTCAACTAAACTTTTCTCGGTTTTACGTACCAAAGCATCAAGCTCACGTTTTTTATTGTTGCCAAGGTGCATGATGTACAGTCACGGGCACTTCTTGGTTGCAACAACCCCACTGATTTTCAACGGAACTATTATAATGCAGAAGTTTGTTGCGGAAAATAAAAATAAAACAATTCCGATTTAATTCAGCAACGGTAGTGTCAGTCATGAATTTTAAAGCAATTCCTGTTAATGAGAAATTAAAGTGTATAAATGCAGGTATGTGTTTGTTTTTGTGTGTGTGCCTGTGTGTGTGATGCGGTAATGAATTGATATTGGTGAGAAACAATTTATTATCGTTTGACATTTACCGCTGTAATGTTATTATTTCTGTATCCTGAAAATACCAGTGGCGTAGCGTTATTGAACGCCAAAACGCCCAGCGTTCCCAGATTTAAAATGGGTTAAAAATGCGTGAATGCTGTAAATAAAAAGTAAAACATTACTAATTATGACTCACGTAACTTTACCAAACTCGAATATATAACTTCTTTGTATAATTTATCGCACGAACAGCGATATGCATTAAAAACTAAAAACAGTTTTCGTCAGAGTTTTCAGTCTTCGTGGTAATAAAGGTTAGAAACAGATTATTTATTAATGGGCAAAGTTCAGCCACTTAACCCGCAAAACTAATATATCATTAAGGAAGTTTATTTGTTCGTTAATATGTAAATCCTTAATATATTCTCAATGGAAATGTTTACAGTTCCTTTCAAAACTCTTAGCGTAGAATGATCTCTGGACGAAATAATTTTAAAATATGTATCAGTTTTATTCTGTATGTCAGAAAGAATTTCTAATCGGCACTGTTATGTCAGTAGAGTGTACCATAGGTGGAACATCCGCCGACCTCCGTGACGTAGTGGTTAACATGGGTATTCTTTGTTCGTGTCCCTTCAACTTCATCAATATAATCACTTATAATATTCATCTTCGAAATTAGCCAAAAGTGGCAAGAGAGTGAAGTAAAATAAACCAAATCAATCAATAGTTATATCATCCATAATAATATCTACTATTGCTCTAGAAGCGCTTATGATTCTGGTAGGTTTTATAATGACTTGCGTCATGCCGAAAGATTTCCTTGGTTAGCTTTGTGTGTTGACAGAAACAAAATATGGTTTTGCTAAACATGTTTTGAGGAAAAGAATCCGAATGGTGTAAGGTGTTCTGAGTTGAACACCTGTCTTCCAAACCTTTGTTGCATAGTGAGGCATCTCATTTTCTAGCTTTTAAATGCATGCATCATGTTTTCAGGAAGCCCGCCAGCCGACAACAAAACACAATTAAATTGTACTTTCAAATAGACAATACTTATATCGAATAATCCCATAAGTAATGTATTTGGCATAAAAGTACCTTCCTTTCAACTTGGCGTTCCCACTCGAAATGCTCATGCTACGCCACTGAAAAATACACCAGATTTTTGTTCTTACAAAAGGTCAATTGCGTCCGGTAGCCATAGTGTTTTATATTTTCTACAGTCTCAAGTTACATTATTCAAAGTAATGAACAGTTATTGATTGATATTGAGTTGCTTTATTTTACTTCGCTATTTGTGCCACTTTTGGCTAATTTGCGAAGATGGGGATGAGTGATGATATGATGAAATTGATGAATGGACACTCACAAACGTTCATGCCCAGGCCGGAATTCGAACACGAGACCTCTGTAATAAACAGTTATTATCACTAAAGTTTAACAGAGAATGTTTATTATAATAAAATTTGAGTCTAAACTGTTCAACTTCTGTGAACTAATATTTTATATTATATTTTATATAATGTATTATTAACATATGATTATATTAATATAATGTTTCATTGATTTAGTAGCTTCATTTTCTATATACATTTATCTAGATGCGGTTCAAGTCGAAATTGTAAATTCGTGAGTAAAACAACGATAAGAATTAGTTACGATGAGAAATAATGTGAAAATTGAGTAAAAATAAATCAATTGAATGGTGACAAGCTCATAAGATTTTCCGCAATAGTTGAAGGAGCTATCATAGAATGGACCCTTATACATTTGACACTACTTTATTCAACAGATACAGATAGTGATCTAATGCATATTCATTTTCAGTAACTTTTCTTTGTGTTGACACGCTTTGACCTTAGCTCACAAGCAACTCTTGCATCATGGAATTTATCTTTTTTGAGTGATATAAAATGCAGAATGCTTTGTCTTGCATAGTTATATGTTTCTAAAATAATTTTTCATCTTTTATTTTTCTCGTAGAGCTGAGATATGGTTGGAGAAAATATGGCGAAAGGACTTGAGACACAAGACATACAAAAGGTACAGAGTTTGTGGAGACAATTTTTCAGAGAAAATGTTTATGAATTCTAATAGAAATAAGTTAGTGCATGATGCATACCCAGATGTAGAACCAAGTAAGTATATTGCATTTCTTATGGAATAACATTGTCATCAGTTATGTGGCTCATGCATAAGAAATTGTATTTTCCCTTTTCTGCATTAAAAAAATATATGCTTTAGAGATAAATTTTGCTAAAAGTACATAACAACTAACAACACAATACATTGCTTGAGGATGTTAGAAACAAATGTATTTAATGTTTCACTAAATAGTCCAAGCAGGGTGGATAAAAAAGATATGATTTTCAGCTAAACAGTCCTGTAAAATATTTGAACAGTTTGATTAAAGGAAATAAAATGCACATATTTTTCTGTTTGAGACTGTCCATATGTGAACCTACTATGGAAATGTTTGTTGAGTGTGTTAATTATGCTTTAATAATTTCAGTAACTTTTATTCCAGTGAAAGTCTGTAGGACCTCAAAGAGATTATCATACCTTATGCAAAATATATTAATTACTACTAGTGATTCAATAAATATATATATACCTGAATAACAATGTGTTTGTTTATTTCCCTTACATTTGTTATTAGCAATAAAATATAATGTTTTACATTTCCAAAGTATGAGTACTAAATCATTAGGAGTAATGTACTTACTCTGAAACTGTTCTCTTCTTCTGGAGTATTTCAACATGTAAATTCATTCTTGGTCACCATAGTGAGTGTCCGACCAAGAAACCTATCAGTATGACTATCAATGGTTTGTCTCATGGAATTTCATTAACAATATTACGATAATAATCAATACAGTGGAAATTAAATGATGTAGGGTTTTAAGGATTTCTTATAGTTCTTTACTCTATATTCCATATGTTTAATGCTAACAATATGATTTATATATGTAATTGGAAGTAAGATGCTTGAAATGAATTTTGGGACTTGTAGGCATAATGACCATATTGGGCCATTCAATGTATGTGAGGAAGAATCCTGAGTTTGAACTGTTCTTTTAGGTCTACTTTATGCACAGAAAGGCTAATTGGGTTGAACCTACCATTTAAAGTGGGATCCGAAACACTATGGGTCTCCACCGGGTATCGAACCCATACCTGAGTTAAAATATGGGTGTGAAGAGCCCCTTGAGAAAGGTTGAAAGTGAAATGTTATAAAGACTTGAAAAGGATATACACAAAACTACGAACTTCCTCAGAGACAGTTTAAGAGCCCCGCTCTTCTCAAAAAGGTAATGACATTTATTAAAGTGCTGTCATTATCTCCCAACCTGGTCAATAATTGGTAAGATCAAAAGTTTGAGGAAAGTATAATCTACTCATTAGGTAGGAATAAGCCAATCACTTAACATTTACACATGACATTGGATGGTCTAGCCCTTGCAGCAAATCATCATGAGTGAGACACCTATGTTCAATACGAAGCCAAGTTAAATTTACGTATTGATGGAAGGGATGGTATGAGAAACATCATGCCCCAATGATCGACCTGATAGTGTGAAGCTTGAAAGAATGATTAGTTATTAATTCTTTATGTTCACTTTCTTTTAGACAGACTAGAAACGTGTGTGACATTATTTAGAAGCTGATAATGAGTAGCAGGGATTTTGTCAATATGGCATCCAATATGGGTGAAACGTTGCTGTTCATTGGTTCATTTCCAAGTGACATATGTCACATGTCACTTTGGTGTGAAATTTCTCTAAATTGCAAAAAATACTGTTGGTTTCTTTGTCATCAGCTGGAAATTTGCACATTTGTTTTGTTTTTTAATTAACTTTAAAATTCATGTGGAATATTTATTCTGAATGCATGTATTGTATTATCTTCAGTACTGTATTAAGTATATGAATATATAAAATGCATATCTGTGCAGGATAAGATCTTTCAGTGGTGTATTTATAATTCCATTATGTGTGTGTTTAGGAGTGGGGAGCTGGGAGTGTGCTTATCTAGCTTGATGGTACATACTCCATGACTGCTTTGTTCTGTATTCTAAGACATTCATATTTCGAGTCCAGATTTTTGTGTAACTATGAAATATGTAATGCCATATGATGAAATTGTAGTCAATATGTAGAATGGTTCCAGTAAGTAACTTCGAACAAAACTCGCTTGCATGACATATTCCTACTCCCACTCTAGATTAAAAATTAGGGATGTTTGACAAATACTAAAATGAATAAGCATGCAGTGATTAGTTAATAATATATCTTACAAACATCCACACGTTTTTAGAAATGGGTTGAAATTACTCTCATGCAAACCAGAAAAGTGAAATTTCATACAACTTCGATTGATTGATTGTTTTGGTGTTTTAAGTCAACTTTATTCACAGTAAGGTCAATCGGGACTGGACCTACAGTTTAAAGTGGGATCCGAACCGTTATGAGTCTCCATATATGTACAACTTCGAGATGAGGTGGTTGCTATATAGGCATTCTAGGTTAACTTGTGTAAGGTGTGACCTTTTCTTACTCTATTTTCCCATAACTATTCTTTATCATCATCATAGTAGTTTTTACAGAGAAATAGACTGATAGAATTAAAACAATTACAATTTTATTCCAGAAATTATTCTGTTTGATAACTTCCCCAATGAGCTGTGTCACTCATAGCTATTATTTTATTCTATTCTCTCATGGCAGATAGCACTGAACTAGTTTCTATGTTGTATTTTCCAAAATATTATTTCATCTACAGAACACTGAATGTAAGTTGTGATAGAAATTAACTGTAGTGTAAAATATTTACTTTCATCTACAGCATAACATAACCCATGGTTCTACAGAATAGTTTCTCAACCTATAGGGTGCGACCCGGTCCTGAGGGGACATTTGGTGGGTCGAGAAGTTGGGCTCGAAACTTTGTTAACTGGGTCTTAAAAACCTATTACCTTAAATTACTTAGATATATTGTTTTAACAATTTAAATTCAGTCCGTGTTGTTGTAAAAGAGCAAATATATGATTATAGACTAGGTGCACACCCTACAAAGTAATTCCGCTGGTTCCCATCTTATGGGTCACACGAAGTGTAATATCCTTCATGGTGGGTCCCCGACTGTAAAAGGTTGAGATCCACTGCTGTACAGCCCTGGAAGGGCCTTGGCCTATCAACTGACTGCCAGTCTGCCTCCCACAACCCTACCTAGAGGTGTGGAGATCTTCAACCAGTAATGGGGTGACGTGGGGTCAGCACATCAAACCCTCAGCTGTTATAAGAGATTTCCCAGACTGGGTTACGCTACTCTCTTGTAGGTCCCCAATTTTCTTAGGATGGTGGTTAAGTTTGGAAAACAAGTACTGACTATATGTATATATCTTTTATTCCAGTATATTTCATACCTACAAGCCGCCAGCCGATTTGTAATGGTTTTGTTAGATGAATAGCGCTAATGTTCCATCAGTAGTTTTTAATATACGTTTTATGATTTATTCTTATTTCCCGAGACAAAACCTTCGAATCCTGTCTTTTCTTTCCCTGGCATTTTCAGCATCAAATCCCCCCCCCCCTCTCAGGGTACTCCACTGATATCAATTGAAGAGAAAGTGGATGCATTTGTCTTTCGTTTTATGAGGCCATAGACATATGAATGGAATTTTCTACGTTGGTAAATCAGAAGTGTCTACATCTTGCGATTGAATATGGTAGGCCTACACAAGGGAGAAAATTACAATGACGGCACCAGAAACAGTTGCTGATATTAAGTGTTCTCTATCCTGCAGATTGCCACCCACGTTAAACTGTGCAGCAATTGTTATGAAGACAAAGAGACAATTTGGGAAATGTTGCAACATGGCTCGAGCACTCTTTAGAACACTTTGGGTAGCGCAATGATCCGCTCACCCCACCCTTCCATTCCCGCTTTTATTTTCTGCTAATAATTCGGACATATCTCGTAAGGTCGTAGTATTTATTTTATTTAAGTGCATAAAAATGTTCTACAAGGATAAATACCATTGTTCAGTTAATGCAGGGGTCCTGGGTTCGAATCCCTGTTAAAGCTTTATTTGTGTCATCAATTTTTCATAGCATCGTCGCGATTAGCCTAAAAGTGGAAAAAAACAGCGATGAGGGAGGGGTAAAACGCATTGATCTACGAACAAAGTAATCGCCGTAGAGTTTACACAAGATACAATCGCAATTTGCCCAAAATGTCAGAAAAGCAACGCATAATAGGGAGAATACGAAATAAAAATACTTATTACCACAAATAATACACGGACCATTTTTCATGCACAACGGAATGATTTATGTGCTGGAATTTCAGGAACTTGAAATTATTTTCCTATGTTGTGCTTCTGGGCTACTAATTCTGTATATCTCGTAACTTAGATGTAGAAATTATTCAAATGTAACATGCATTAACTGAACAATGGTATTTATCCTTGTAGAACATTTTTGTGCACTTAAATAAAATAATTAATACGACCTTACGAGATATGTCCCGAATTATTAGCAGAAAATAAAAGCAGGAATGAAAGGGTGGGGTGAACGGATCATTGCGCTGAGACGCATTCAACTGTCACTGCCAAGAGTAAGATATGATTGGCGGAGAGGTTGCTATGACAACGCTTTACGTTTCGAAACAGCCGTAGGGTGGCTCCACATACCCGGTTTGGTATACGCACAGATTACAAAGGAGAGATAGGAAGTAAGCGATCTTATTAATCTGTGAAGATATACTGTGAATAAGTCTAGTTGGAGATATATTGTCTTTTGTCTTTGGTAAATGTCTTTCATGCAGTTTTTATAACATGAAGTTATAAGTTAAATAAATGTTGTTTTGTTGGTTAACGTTTTGCCTAATTGAAGATCATTACAATTGGCGACGAGGATAAAAATGGAACGAAGGTAACAAGAATAATGTGTATAAGAAGATTAGTCTTATTATGAATAAGAAGCTATGAATAATGGAGGTTAGTAATCATGTACAGCTTTTTGAACAGTTCGATGTGGAACGTGACAATATTCAAACATACATTGAAAGGTTTGACCAATTCTGTTTGGCAAATAATATTAAGCAGATAAAAGAGTTTGTACATTAATTTCCGTAGCTGGCGGAAGAGTGTACGATATACTAAGCGATTTAGTGGCACCAGAAAAAGTTTCACAAAAGTCATATGAAGATTTATGTTCTTTATTGCTAACTCATTTCAGGCCTAAAAAAAATGTCATAGCTGAAAGGTAAAAGTTTCATTTGTTGAGACAAGAGGAAGGGCAGATATTATCTGAATTTGTAATATGTTTGAAGCATCAAGCAGCTAATTGTTCATTTGGTACGTTTCTTAATGAAATGATGAGAGATCAATTAGTTTTTGGCATACGTAGTGAAGTAACAAGAAAGAAATTATTAGCTGAACCAGAGCTTGATTTTGTGAAAGCAGTATCTTTATCATCAACCATGGAAATGGTAGAGCAAGATGTGAGGTTGTTTTATCAAAAAGATAAGACGGTATTCAGTAATGTACGTCATGTACAAAAAGATAGAACAGTACTTTTAAAGTTGTCTGAACAAGACGTGTTTTCTTGAAACTGAGAATAAAAACATAAGAATGGAATTTTAAAGGAGAGGTCGAGATAATGTACTGTTCTAACAAACTTTGCAAAATAAGTACAATATGGTCACGGTATATGCAAATTATATATTTATAATGTATTATTGTAGTTAATAACATGTTTCTAAAGTTATTTACAAAAACAGATATATTCTCATATTTTATTTTGTGTATCCCGAAATCGTTTACATAATGTTTATTTTGCTGTAAGGAAATTTTTTAGCGTGTAATGCAATGCTAAAAAAATTGTCTCATATGGAGAGTTACCACTCAAGCGTGAGTTCGGCGTCCCCATACAATGACCAGTGGATTTCATTGACCTTATTGTCATCGTCCATCAGGCATAACTCTGAATTCGGTCGCCTGTCAATACAAGGAGCTTTTTTGATGCGGGTAGCTTTTCAGCCTGTCACTTGCTTGGCTGTTCGAATTTCCTCATCGAATGGGAAATCAGAGTGTGTGGTGCATAAACCGTGATGGATTTAGCCTCGATGCTTCGTGGGAATGACGGAAGTGTTGACGGATTACCGATTGACGATCCTTCGCTTACACAATAGCGTCTTGTGTAAAAAAATGTTTGTGTGCTGGAAACCGGTGTGGGCGATTAGGGGGATGGGCCGTGGAGGGCGCCACTGCTGGTAACAATCCGTACACCCTGAGAAAGTTGAAAATCTTGAGTGGGTCGTGGAGATTGTGTTTCATGTGAACGTTTGTAGTTGTCTTTATATCACGGAGATGCGCTACAAGCGAAATTTGCGATTTTGTGTGGTATGATTTGTGACGTCGTGACGTTGTTTGCTGGTCAAGCTGCAGCTTGACTTGATTTGTAATCAATGCAGCCTTTCGAACCGTAGAGACACAAGCTCTGACTGCACCGTTTCCTCAAGGAGATTTTAGATCAAAGCGACACGCGACAAACGATACGGGGATTTCACACCAAAGCGACACGGGTCCTTCTGTCCAAGGCAACTTTCATACCGAAGCGACACGCGACACATGTCACTTGGAAACGAACCAATCAAGAGCAACATTTCACATCGTAGAGGCATGACGGGCAGCACAAGCCAGCGTTCGGTTGGTGAAATCCTCAAACGATAAGTGTCGCGTGCCGCTTTGGTGCGTAATCTCCTTAAAGCAAGACACTCATTGCATCGTGCATGCGCGAACATCAAACCACGGCAACACGTTGCAAGCTATTGCGGAAAAGGGCTCAGTTTGAGCGACACGCAAGCGACACGTGTGGCTTATCGTGTCGCCTAGATCTGTTGTTGTAACATGCGGTTTATCGTGTTGCTTAGATCTGCTGCTCACATAATTAGCAGCAAACGCTTGCTATTAGACTGAAGGGACGAACCATGTCGCTTGTCATTTACTTAGTTGGGAACTCTCCCTGTGGCGTGTCGCTTCGGTCTTAGCACCCTTCCTTTAAGGAGTTTTCAGAACGAAGTAACAAGTAGCACGCGAATACGCCATATGAACGTGTCGTTTTCTGTTTGGACCCTCATGCGCAATGAATGCTATTTTACAGTCTGGAAGTGTCTGTGTCACTAGTCATATCAGTGTGAACATCCCGTGTCGCTTGTCCCATTGGTCTGAAAGTTTCCTTACACTCATGTCGATGGCACTAAGGATGTTTTGTGGGTTTCCCCTTGTCGTTTCATGCAATTAATATTATCATAATCGCCGCGATTAGTTTAAAGCGGAAGAAAAGAGACCAAACATACAAATGCTTCAGTGTTTATATCTTTAAAAGAAATGATGATGATGATAATAATAATGAACCTAATTCATACACAAAAATTTAGTTACCAAGAGCATTTCACGCCTATATTTTGTCCCGTATTATTAATGAAAGTAACGATAACAGGTCGTGGTCGACTGTCTACAATGTTCGTTAATATCTTCGCGACCACTGTACCAAATATCATAGCAATTATCACTTTCATAGAAATGCTTCATGTAAAAGAATCAGACGTTGCAGCGAAAACTCCATTAACTTCCATTATAAGCAGACGAATACCATGCAGCTGTGCCGACACCAGCGCCTCTAGCGGTATCATATTCGAGTGGAACCAGCCAGAGAACCCAGAACAGTGCCGTTTTGCACACTACTTTATTCCAGGCGCTGTAGCATTAGTACACAACAAAAGGGGACGTCACTTGTCGACGGACGAGGCAAAAAGCAGTGTGCGAATTAAGGTTTTTTGCTTTGGAGGGGATATCCCCAAAGAGTGTCGTTTTTGTGGTTTATTTTCACGGGGGGGGGAGTTTTTTTTAGGAATGCTAATTTGAATGTTACCTGTTAGTAAACTCTACTATTGCCTGGCAATTCTAAGTACCTAGGTGGTTGTTGTTGTTGATTTCCTTTATTTCACTTCGCTTTTTGTGCCACTTTTGGCTAATTTCCGAAGATGGGGATGAGTGATGAGATGATGAAATTGATGAATGGACACTCACAAACATCCATGCCCAGTCCATGATTCGAACCCGGGACCCCTGGCGTAAGTACCTAGGACATTAAATCTTATTATAACATTTTGACGTAATTTAGAAACAGTATGTACATCCTAAGAAAACCAGAAGGAGCTATTGAACTAGTAACACCGAGAAAACGTGACCAAATATCTATTGCGCGCTCAACTCAATGACTGCGTGCGGCGAGAAATGTGACCTTCGTATCTCCAACGAATAAAGCTTACGAAATCAACTCTTTTTGCCATGGCCGTAGGCTTTTGTAGCTACTTTATTTGGCAATGGTCAGGAAACTTCAGACGCGAAGCAGGATACAATTGTCTTAAAGGTTAATTAAGTGTTTTCCCGAGTGATTTTTCAGTGGTGTTTGATCCATAGTTAACAAATGGGAGGTATACTACGTATATGCTTTTAATTCAGTTTTCTCTGGCGGGGATAAAAACATTCCTGGCAGGGATGAATCTTTTTTTTCTTCTGCCGGGAGGAAATCCCTGGAATCTCCCCGTTAATTCGCACACTGGAAAAAAGTGAAACCCTTGTCTGCAGTTGAGACCGTTATCATGCAGGTTCATTTCGGCTGTTGCGTGCGTATCGTAGATTCCGAAAGCGTGGTTGCAGATTGCTGTCGCATTTTCCAAATTTACGAATTCTTCAAAAGAGAGCCAGCTGTATGTAGATATATTCGCGAGTTGCAGGAGAAAGGTTTAGTGGGCGAGAACAGCAGCATTTTATATCGTAGAGTGCCACTTCACACTTCTCGCCCTTGCAATCACATTGCGGGAAATTCATATTTTCAAGGTATGAATGTAAATTTAGTGTTACGTTTTCGTGGTGACAGTATTTTACGTTTTCTTTCTAATTTCCACTTGTTGTTAGGCGTGTGTAACGGAAAGTTATCTTAAAAGGTACTAAAATAAAGTGGTCACATTTCGGACACTGAATATCTCTGTTATTTGTGGTTTCCGGAACTTGAAATGTGTTTCTCGCTTCGTAAAATATCGAAATCTATAAATTTAAGTCCACTTCGTGGGAAGATAGGCTAATCGGGACTGGGCGTACAGTTTAAAGTCATATCAGAACCACTATGTGCCTCCATCGGGTATCTCAAGGGGTCAATATTCGGTGTAGGTATCCCACTTTAAACTGTTGGTCCAGTCCCGATTAGCCTTACTGTGCATAAAGTGGACAAATACCAACTCAATCAACCGACAGTGTTACCAAAGATAATACATATGGTGCACTAAACCATCGGTGAAGACTATAGCCTCGATACAGGAATCTCTTGGCCATCTTATTGAAAAATATTTTGCACCTATCTACAATTAATATCATTCAACAGATATTAACCATCTGGACATTCCTTATTGTTTTCGTAACCTTCCTTAACCCTTCAGAACTCAGGTGGGGTGTGATACACTCCAATGGTTTTATTTTTGGTTGTTGCCAACAAAGGGTGCATTATTTTCTTTTGTCGATCACTGTACCTTCAAGTTGAGTTATGAGGAAGGGATACTGGCTGTAATTACCAGCCAGTTGTCTATTAGCAATAATCTGTGTTGCATTAAACTCTGCCTGTGGTGTGTCACACCCCACCCGAGTCCTCCTGTAACTACAGAAATATTTTAGTGGTAAATTACACAGGAAAATTATTATAGTTTGTGAGTTATAAGTATTCTATTTTGCATAAAGATTAGTATCAAATACAACCAGTTTTTCACTCGATGTCGTACGAAACTGAACAAGAACGAATCCAGCCAAATATACAAAAAGTAGATCAAGAACAAGTTGGTTGTTGCTTTTCACAATGCACCAAGATGTAGGAATTGATACCAGCACAGGCTAATTACGAAAACCAGAAATAACTATCAACTTCACAAAAATAAGAGTGGATGTTGTGTATTTTCTATCTTCTAAATATGTCTCAAAAAATGAACACGTGCTGTGTCTGAACGTCTTGCTACGATTTTCGTAAATTTACACAAGAAATTTCAACATCAGCGAACAGTTAAATTTACGAAAGGAGAGTGTGAAAACATTCCTCTCCCACACGCAATATATGTAAGAGAAATGTATATACAGTGCACACCATAGTTTACGTATGGAGGAAATGGACACGTGCTCTGTCAGTAAATGTTTGCATAGTAACTTAATTTGGATGGCCGGCTGCCCACCCACATCCGACCTAGCTAATCATACAAGGCAAATTTTCGTACTCAGCACAAAAAACGACAAGGTGTGGATTGCAGCCATTTTGTCCTAAATCAACATTCGCTTACCAAGTGAATTTATTCGGATTTCAGTTCTACGAAATAAAGCGAAAAAACTTAGCAACATTTCTCCCTTTCGGTGGCACAAAGCAGAAAAAATTCGGTTCTGAAGTATATGTGCGTGTGTGTATGTGGTTATGTCTGTGTTT
Organism: Lepisma saccharinum; assembly: GCF_977018435.1. NCBI lineage: Eukaryota > Metazoa > Arthropoda > Insecta > Zygentoma > Lepismatidae > Lepisma > Lepisma saccharinum. Next base: position 56,624,099 of record NC_139236.1, on the reverse strand, counting down.
GTATACAAACTGTATTTCTGTTATGCTTGTATTTCTTATTTTATTTTTTAGTTATCTTTTTCATGTTTCATTGTATTAGTAAAGATAAAAAATAAAACTGTGTGTGTCCACGTATACAACTGTGTCGCTTTTATTTTTAGTTCGTTTTTTTATCAGGAGGTAACGTCAGTTACATTGTAAAAAGTGACTGTGATTTTATTGTGGATTACCAGCAGCTAAGGTGCCAGTGATGTCACCGTACAAAAATACTAACTGCAGATCAGATGCAACAACACACGACGCCATAACCACAAAGAAATCAATGCCTCAGCTTTATTCTTTCATTTGTTTGCATGCGGTGTTCTCTCGTGTCATTAGTGTAAACGCGTTGTTACTTGAATATAAACTTTTATGCACTTTTACGTAGACTACATTATTTTACATTTCGATATCAGTCCAAACCACTCACGATAACAATGACCTTTCTACAACAGTACTACAATACATTTTAAATTGTTTGTCATCATGTACTGTGTTTGTAATTTAGCATTTGGATTCTTATTTATGGTAAAAAAAAAAACACTGTAAAATGAACTTACGGTGAGCAATATGTCATTTTTAGGGTACCATCACTGTCAATTTACTAAATATTTCACACTATGAGCAGAAAAGTAGAAGTTGATCAATCATTTTAGTTTGTTTTAATTGCATATAGATTCAATTATAGTGAGATTGATAAAAAGAAATTAAAAATAATTTACTTTGCCACTGTTACATGATCACATTTTGCTAACTTCAACAGAACACCTCTCACCCTAGCCCACTCATTACAAGCTCTGAGGATGCCTCCAAACCGAAACGGAGATTGGAAACAGCGAATGGCGCAGGTGTAGAGTTTTCGGTGAAGAGTGTAATTGGAATGCATTATCTGCATTTCGCAAATTGGCCTTAATTGTTTTAATTATACGAAAACGCAGACTTTAATTACTAGCGCATTCCAATTTCGCGAAGAAATCATTTCGAAATGGATATGACTAATTGATGTGTTAGGTGGAGAAGTTGGATTTCGGTTCCATCTTCTTCTCCGCCTTCTGCAGTGGGTTGAACGCAACCGCCGGGTTGGGATACATCACTCTCCGCTCTTCTACAGTGAGAACAAAGGACTCTGGACAGGATTCGAAAGCAGAACCTTTGGAGGAGAGTTTTTCAGTTTGTTTTTAAGTCCACTTTATGTACAGATAGGCTAATCGGAACTGGACCTACAGTTTAGAACGGGATACGAACTGCTATGTGACTCCACCGAGGTATCGAACTCGGGACTACTTGATTACAAGGTGCGGACGTTACTGCGCATCCAGGATTCCATCCTAGATTTCCTGGATTCTCTGAAAGAACGTTCCGCCAACAACTGTGGCACCCAGGCTCTTTTACGTGAGCTTCCACTTTATTTAATGTGAAATCACTTTTCTTGTATACTCAAACACTCAATTTGTGCCTTTTAAATGCATATATGGCATTTGTGTTTTTCAAGATTCACACACATGTGGCGGGCAGAAAAGTCGGCGAATGGCAACCAAAAAAAGCTTCGAGTGGCACGCTCTCTGTGATTGTAGCTATGTATATAGTCCAATCTCTCAATATTGACATTTGGAAAACAAATTGCAAAAATAATCAACTTTTATAGGATAATTGACAATAATTAACGATTTTGCTTAATTGAAAACAAGAAAAGTTAATTTCTAATTATTATTTCACAAATACTTTGTAAATTTTACTTAGAGTAATGTGTAATGAATAGTTTAGAAAGATGTTAATTTTTTCAAGAAGAGGTTAATAATTTTAAAGTACAGATATTTGTACAGACGATATTCTGCACATTGTATTGTTAATTTTAATTATTATTCTTAACTTTCTTCTTCTTTTACTTGTAGGCTTATATTTTGATAATCAGGCACGTAGCAAGTGGGGAGGGCTCGGGGAGACTGAAGCACATTCCGAAATTCTACAAATATCTGATTTAAAAAGTAATGGTAAGTAACTTTACTTCTTCCTTTGCAGGGTTAATCATTTTGTATGATAAGTTGTAATATCCTGAGAAATTCATCTTTAAGGTTTCTACTCCCCAGCAACCTTTTCACCTTTAGATGGCGGATGCTGATAAGTGATGTGCCCCCCCCACCCCAAAATCAAAATTCTGGCTACGATCCAATTACACTCTGCTGGAATTTACTGCTTCCAAAAGTAGTGGTAATAGTAGTACATTTTTAAACATGTTCGAAATATTCTTAAATATGCTAAACTTTTTTAAAATCAGAACTGCACGTATCTTTAAATATAATATAATATAATATAATAAAATATTTTATAATATTTTTTCTACGAGATCTTCTTTGTTTTCTTATTTCAAAATTTGTAAGATGTGATATCACAAACCATGGCATAAGAAGAAAATGTAGAAGGACTCATGTAAAACGTCGGTGCTTGGTACTGCGAGAGGGGGGGTGGGCGCCAAACCGCAATCCTACCTAGGGCGACAAAATATCTAGCTACGTGGTTAATGTATGAGGCATGTTTCAAAGACGGAGACATGAAGTGTTTCGGCTAATAGTATGTCCGAATCGTCTATTGTACCGTTGCTTGTTTATCAGGTAAAATTCAGATCGTTTACTTTTCAGGGAAGTAGTAATTCCCTTGGGGCAAAATATTTGAAACGTGTAGCAGAGCACATAAGGAAATCCCCCCCACCTCCCTATAAGTACTACCCTATACGTATATATGCATGCATCCATTAACACTGTAACCTTCTGAACCCTCACCAGCGTTTTACTGGTTTTATGTTTTGTCGTATTTTCTTTTCAAATACATAGTTTATTTAATCTATATTTTGTTATTTAAATAGTATGTTCCATTAATGTAAGACATTTTCCTTGTATTTTGTAAGCCATTTAATTCTGAATATCTACTAATGCTAATGGTTCCTAATGCAATATTGGCGATTTCAGTCTATTGACAAGATGTCAAATCACAATAAATAAGAACTGTTTAGAATCTACATATGTAAACATTTCTGCATAGGAAAGTAATTATTTTCAAATATTTATCGATTGTTAAAGCATTATAGACCCGGAGCTTTGCGTGTAAAAAAGGTCCAAATTAAGGTACCACTATTTTTGACCACCCTGTATGTCTCACTGATGTTAATTGGAACTCGGCACACGTGCGTTCCACATAACCTTTCTGGAGGAAGTAAATTCTATTCGTGGCTGAAGCAACACGAACTTGTGGTGGTCGCTCATCAGCTGAGTGGTAGTCGTTTATACACGTGATTTTCTTCTCCGAAACACCTGGCGTTTCCCACAAAGATAATACACAGCTATCAGAAGATTCTCGGGTTGCCTTGTCCCCGTGGCGCCATCAACAAAAACTTGTTTTTTCCTCCAGCGACTAGATCGTCTGTTGCCAAGGCGGAATTATATCCAAGGTCATCGATTAATTTTGAAACTGATAAATGAAGTAATGTAAGTTTGAACATATTGTCGGTCAAACTAAGCTGTTTTAAATAACGTAATTGCTCATCTCTAAGTTCTAGGAGTTATCGTTGTGTGAACATTTTAAATCGTTCTTTGGTTTTTCCCCCCGTTGACTCTTCGTCTTCATTTGGCTACACAGTCAGTATGAACTTAAGTGTTGTGGGGATTCAAACAGGTCAGTCGTCCCCTTTTGGAAATTCCATCATTCATTGGGTTGCAGATAAAAGTATAAAGCTATTATTAATGATAATTAAATTAATTAATTTCACCTAAATAGTATTCCTCGGGCATAATTGAAGAGAAATGAGTTTGCTTGAAATGTAAGTGGGCAGGTAATGCAAAAGTGGCCATAACATTTTTATTAACTGCACAAATTGCACACGTTGGTAGGATAACTCTTCCTCTACTAAGGTTTCCATCACAAGCGATGTATTCTTCTTTTCTGCTTCTTCTTTTCAGATATCTCTTCCGATGCTGGGTAAATGCTTACATTCTGGAGCTCCTACTGGGGGTTGAACCCGCGACCTTTCTCACCAAAGCGAAAGTGTTAACCATTTGCTCCCTACGGATATAATAATTAGTATTTACTATTAATTTGTAAGGATTGTCATTCCTGGATCCATCTCACACTCCAACGGCCGGACCTCTACAAAAATTAATAAGTATCAGTCACGTTTAAATCTGCGTTCTGTGAACGTTCGGTTTTTTTTTGGGGGGGGGACGCATGAAACAATATGAGTTTTGTAATTTCATGACTCGTCCAAGAGATGGCACCATAGGCTTTTGTTTCTATTACCTTCGCCTGCGCTTTAAATGAGCACATCCGTTGTGGTGATTGCTCTCCACCGATAACCGAGTTGACTCACGTGAATAGTACCTCCGCACAATAATCGGAATGAGGCTCGAAACGGTCAATTTAGGTGGAGGAGGTCCCCCGTGTATTCATCCGCCAATTAAGGGTGTTGATGAACTTTCGAGTTGGGTGATTCCCAAATAAACAACGTTTCGTTAAAGCTCTTCTGCGCCTCTGCAACTGCATGGGAAAACGATTTAACACGTTGTTTTTAGACTCTTTCATCTACGTTTCCGCAAATTTCACGGGTTGCATCTCTTTTGTTTTGTGACTTTCCCACTCAGATTAGTTTTGTATTTTATTGTTGTTGTTTTTTACTTTTCTTATTTTCTCTCGCTTTTCTGTCTCTTTTTAGGCTTATTGTGATGATGAGAATGAATGATGACCAGCAGTGTGTGTATATATTTACACAGGGTGTCTCATCTAACATTGCGACCTGAAATATTTCGTGAACAACAACAAATATTGAAAAACTGCTTTCACAGATATATAAGTATGAGAGGGGCTCATGAAATTAGTGGACACAATACGTTCAACTACGTAAGGAAGTACGATTGATTTTCAACACAAACTTGGTTTTTTTTTTATGGAAACCCCATTTCATTTTCAGCTCCTACATACATACATACACACACACACACACACACACACACACACACATATATATATATATGTATGTATGTATGTATGTATACTGTTTGTATGTGTAATCAAGGGATTCAGGTTCGATACCCGGTGGAGGCACATAGTGGTTCGGATCCCATTTTAAACTTTAGGACCAGTTCTCTCTGTGCATAAAGTGGACTTGAAGCAAAAGCTATGAAAAGCTATTTACATATTCTGTATATACATAGATACATTCATACATGTATGCTTTTTCTTAAGGTATGCAATGGTACGCCGTACCGACATCTTTTTATAGGTCACAATAACATTAAAAGCATTTTATTATAATGCAATAAATCATTTATGAACATACCACAATATTTAGAGTAGTCTTTATGATCAACACAATAACAATTAATTAATTAATTTGATTTAATTTACTTCGCTTTTTATGCCACATTTAGCTAATTTGCGAAGACATGATGAAATTGATGAATGGACACTCACAAACATCCATGCCCAGGCCGAGATTCGAGCCCGGGATCCCTGGCGTCCCCTATACACACACCGCGCGCGCACTCTCACGCACGCACGCACAGCACTTGAAGAGGAATTTTGGGGGGCAAGCTGGGCCGGATTACAGTAAGACGAAATTGGGCCTGATGCTGCTACTAAGGAAACTGTTTAACGTAAAATTGATAGCATTAACTTGAAATATTCTGTGAACAATAAACACAACGACGTTATAGTTACGTCATAGCGCAAAGAATAATAGTAATTGTATAATAAGTAAGTATAACAAGGATGTACTGACCTAGTAAAAACGACCAGGGCTACCCAGCATGAGGATACCAACACCAGCTCAATGCCGAATCAACTTAAATGTGTACAAATAGCCATGTAAGTAAGTTATTGTTTTTCTGATGGGCTTTGTAATGCAAGCGTGTGAAGTGCCCGACTCATGATTTTGTCACCGAAACTCAAAGCCATGGGTAGAGATTTCTACGCCTACAGCGAGAATAGAATTCAGTTCTGCTTCCCTCTGCTTGCTTGGGGCAAATGCAATTATTCTCTTCGTTCGCCTTCCTTTGAAAATCTCTTTTTAAAATATATGGGTTTCACTACACTGGGCACAATTATTACTTCACACAGAGAACCCTTAATAGTATTTTAAGCATACGTTGTAAAAATGGTGCATATCCTCTAGCATAGAACATCAAAACGAAGGATTATTTTATAATTGGTGTTATTAATTGAAGGGTTCGGGTGTAAAACATGGTAAGTGACAAAATGCAGATTATGATATATTGAAAGTTGATGCTTCAAAAAAATCTGAGTTACAAATTAAAATACATTTCTGAACTACTTATATCAAATGTGATTCACTTGTATGTTTACTATCATACAAACATGATATTTCATCCTAATTATTCATTTCTGTAGTGCTACATGCTATTTGTTTGAGGGTTGTTCAAGGGATTGTTGTAGTTACCATGCTTTACATGCAACGCTATTATCAAAATGAGTGATCAGATACCGCTTTATTCAAGCTGACTTATTATGTCAGTTCAATAATATTTTGACAAGACTTTTTATAGCAACCGTAACAATTTGTAATACAAAAACTTGTTGTACCAATTTTTGTTTTCCTATGTCTATGACTGAAATGAACACCATTAGAAAAAGTATATTTCTTCGTTTTATTATGTTAGTATTTTTATAAAATAAGTTCTGAATGGTTGTGATTAAAAATAATTCTCTTCGTTCGCCTTCCTTTGAAAATCTCTTTTTAAAATATATGGGTTTCGCTACACTGGGCACAATTATTACTTCACACAGAGAACCCTTAATAGTCACAAAGACATTTTTTCAACTTTTAACTTGCTATTTTAAAAGTTTATTTCCATTTTTTACTCTAATATCACAATTTCATCTATTCTGGCAGGAATGTTTATTCCAGTTTAGACTTGCAAAGATAATTTTTTTCAATTTCTTTTATTATTTTTTCTATTTATTGCCTTTTGTATCTTATATTTTTTAATTCTTAACTTTGAGTTTTGTTCTTTATTTAAAAAAATTCTCTAATCACTAAGGAAGAAGTACTTTTAAGTAAAACTGTATCCACAAACTTTATTATTACTATTATTATTATTATTATTATTATTGTTTTTGTTTTGATGTAGTTGTTGAATCTTGTTGTTGTTGTTAGAGTTTATTGACTTCCACTATGCTATTTTTTGTTTGCTTCGTAGGAAAGTTTGTTTATTTTAGAGTTTCCTCGGTATTTTCTTACTGCTAGGGTAGGTAAAGTTTCCTAAATATATGAGTAGGGTTCCATATATTCTTGTTCTTGCATGTTTTTCATATGATGTGATCACCACAACTCTCCAAGTGCTTTTTTGCATGTTTCCATTTTATTGAGGCTTAGTGATTCCTAGAGCCACTTTATGCATGAGAGAAAGCTTGAAAATTTCGATCTCAGATAACCGTCAACCTTATGTCAGAGTATTTTCAAGTATATTTTAGACTTATTATGGGCCACTAGAATATCACGGCTTGCTTAATTTTTAAGTATTTTGCGCAGTTATTGTATTTTTGCTTTTGCTTTCTAGATAAACTGTATGAAATGTTTAATATTTGTACTTTTTTTGCACTTATAAGAGGCCAAACTTTTACTGTAACTAAAATTATTATGTCTCTAAGCACTGAAACCCCTTTACCAAGAGTACTATAACTGAATGTTTATTAATATTGTTTCTTTCATCCCTTAAATATAACAATTTAACAATATAATGACAAATCACAGGACAAGTCGATGTTAGCAGATGACTACGTGGCTCTTAAGTCCACCTGCCAAACTTTTCTTACCATGCTATTTACCCTTATAGTCTTTATTCGGGGTACGTTTCAAGTACTATTGACTTTTTTGAGTGTTTGATTAATACCAGGGGTTATTTGTATCTGTTATGCTGCATTATTCGAGGCTTCTATTTTTTATTCTACAATCACTATATGTCCCTGAGAACTAAATTCCACTGACTGAAGCTTAAATCTTAGGCTCTACAGCATGTTGAATGGTTAAGCACTGGTCAATATGAATTTTACAGAGGCTAGTAGGAGGCATAGGAACACACGCCAGAGCCTTATTAGCGTGCAAGAAGCACTTTCAGGGAGTACTACGAGGAAACGAAGTTGATTTTTTTGAGTGCTTTACCAGTTACACTGCCAATATTTGCTATTTCAAGTAACTACATGTACCAAAACATTTTACAGCCCAACACTAACTAGACTTCAATTTATACTTTATTAGGTGCTAAATGTAGCAAGAACACTGATTGTACATACTTTTGAGAATCCAACTACTAGGGACGTTCAATATATAAGTTTCCCTGTTCTATAAAATATTGTATAATGCAATGCCATTAAAAAGAAACACATGGTTGACAAGCGCCATCCTTCGTCTACAAGGAACAATAATCGATTCGTTCTCAGACGTGAAGGCGCATGCGCTCAAGGGCGAAAAGTAAATGCTTGTTCGGAAAAAGCGGGCTCGCGTCATAAGGAGTTCAGAAGAATGGATGCTAACTGCGTTCTGCTGATGGACTTTTTGGAGTGGGGAAGAACAATTAATGCTGACCGTTATTGTCAAACATTGGATGAACTGAAAAACGCAATTCGACATAAGCGACCAGGTCTCCTGTCAGCTGGTGTCATTCATCTTGACGATGACGCTCGCCCTCACTCAGCAGTGCAAACACAACACAAAATTGAAGAATTGGGGTGGGAACGTCTGCCCCACCCTCCATACAGCCCTGATTTAGCTCAGAGTGATTTCCATCCTTTTCCGGTGTTAAAGTCTGAATTGCAAGGTTACCGTTTCGAAAAAGATGAAGAAGTGAAGCGTAATGTGAGAATAGTGCTCAATAGCCAGAGCCCTGATTTTCTTGCAAAGGGTATGGACAAATTGGTGCAACGGTGGGACAAATGCCTGAATCTCTATGGGGATTGTGTGGAGAAGTGAGAAAGGATCCTCCTACACATGTATGTATAGTTTTCTCTTGTATCTTAAAAATAATTTTTTTTACAGCATACGGAAACTTATATATTGAACGACCCACGTATATCAGGATTTTTTCTATGTAAGTATATTTTTATTGATTACTAACTTTAACAGACATATCAGGAAGACGACAAAATTCACTAAACTTAGTACTATAGTGTAGGTGATTGCATGAAAAGTAGAAATTATAACAACCACAAGATTTTGCTTTCTTGCTTTTGTGACTAATCGTGACGCTGAGGATGAATGGATGGCCAAAAATCTTAAGGACTGGATGTATTTTACCACTACAGACGCCTATGTAGAAACACTAGAGTACTGTTAGCTTTCAAAATTGAGGTTATACTGTACTGTTTCTTAAATATTTTGTATTTGGCACGTTACACTTATATCCATTTCAGGACAAATATTGCTAAAACTCTCAAATTTACTGTGTACAAGTTGATATTTCTGCTATCAGAGGAATTAACAACCTTATTTTACAAACAAATGGTATTGTTTACACTTTATTTACTTCAATCTGAGACTAATATTTTACAGTAATTGAATCATTCAGCCCTAGTCAATACTTTACTGCATCAGAAAGTTTGTTATTAATCTAATAAGTATGCTATTTTGTGCTATTCTAACGCAAACGTTGTTTAATTCACTGGTTATAATGCATACTTTTGCACAAATTCAATATATTCACTACCTTCAAACCAAACAATTGTACTTATTTAGCGCATTTCATTTATATTTCTTGTAATTAACTAATGTTTCTTATAATTAACAAACTAAACTAATTACTTTGGCATGTTAAAAACCTTATTTTTTACTATTTCCTATTCTATCAGGTTCTATATTGCTGTTTTATCAATTTATGTAAGACCACACTCTGGTAAATACACATATATTCTCTTTTATACACACGCACGCCACACACACACACACACATTTACACACTTATACGAATATACATCTGACGTTTTTCAATATTTTGCTATGAAGTTTGCATCCACGCTATTCAAACAAGGGCAGGCAATGTAGTATTTATGAGTATTAGTAATCCCAAAGTGCTGTTTTTTGGTGTCCAAGTTCAGATGAGAGTCTGCTATGTGCCTTTTGCAGGGGATTGCATGTGAAGTGTATGCATATTGAGCATTATTGAGTGTGTATGCTTCCAAGTTTTGCTGTTATTTTCCTATAATTCTGCGAGACTGTAGAGAGTTCTCTCTTTTCAAGCAGTTTTCTTTCACTGATTGGATACTTTTTGGGAACTTAGCAGTTTTTTATGTTATGAAGCAGATTGTTGTAGAATATTTTGCATGGTCTTTTGTGATATTGAGTGGCTGCTGTAATGGTAGTAAGTATCTTTCCTTCTTGTGTTGATGTTCTTGTGTAGGTTTCCAATTTTCGGTCAAGTTGCAGTACTTAGAATAATCGCTATTGTCTTATTGATCTACGAAGCTCCTTTGAATAATCATTTGCATGTTACCCTATACTCCACGCTGTACTTTGTTCGGGGAGCTATCTTTTGAAGCCTTTTAGCATTCTGCTAGTACAGTATTATTAACGTAGAGGTAAATTAGTTCGTGAAAATATGTATTTTTCTGATTAACTATAGTCGCTTAGTTGTTCTAGCAGGTATAAGTAGTTACTGCTGATGTTGTTAATTTCCTATTCGCAGGTGCTATGTATGATGTAGCTTATTTGGGTAATTATAATTCTGTACTGTAAATAGCCTTGGCTGTCCCTTTTATTCTTATGTTGTTGAGTTTCTCCATAAACATGCCCTGTTTTACTCTATTCTATGCCTTGTGGCTGTTCGATATCTGAGGTATGTTGCTGGTTCATATCTGAGTTAGGTTGTTTGACTACCTATTATTTTTGCTATGGCTGTATCTATTGATGTCCCTTTCTGAATTGCATGTTGGTTTCTGTTTATCCTTGTTGTTGCTTGTTATCTGAGTTAGGTTGTTTGACTTCAGTGCTATCCTTTTTTAACTTTATTGTTGATTGCTTTTTGTTTATTTCCTTATTTGTTTTTATTTGTTTACTGAATCTATTTGTTTTGTGTCTTGTAATATTATTTACTATAGTAACAAAATTATTTTAAAAAAATGATATTTATCAACAAGCTTGTATATTTCTTGTTCAGTATTTGTCAAAGTTTAATTTATTTTGACTGCTATCTTTAGCACGTAACACTATTTTGAATTTTAATATATAAATTCATGAAAAGTTACTGTAATTTTATATCAACTAACATATTTCTTTTAACAACAATAACAAAATTGTACAAAAGTTCAAATAGCAGAAGAATTGTACTTTTAAATTATTAACTTTGAAAAAATTGTATTCTTAAATTATTAACTTTGAAAAAATTATCTTTGCAAGTCTAAACTGGAATAAACACTCCTGCCAGAATAGATGAAATTGTGATATTAGAGTAAAAATGGAAATAAACTTTTAAAATAGCAAGTTAAAAGTTGAAAGAATGTCTTTGTGAGTCCAAAATTTAATAAAAAATGTTGCCTGAATAGAAGAAATTGTGATATTAGAGTAAAAAATAAACCTAAACTTTAGCTAAAGTTGAAGAAACACAGTTTGTGTGTCTAAATTGCCTTGCAAACTCTTGCTTGAATCGTTCAAATAGCGTTTTCTGAGTAAAAATACACAAAAAATGCGAAATATTGGCCCTAACAGTAAAAACATCTGGTCAATTTTACGTGCATCCTGATGTTTATAAGTCAATAATCAAAGGGTCCGTGGTTCGCAACCTAGAAATAAGGGCAAATAGTGGATCGCATCCACTTTAACCTGTAGATACTGGAACTGATTGTTCCTAGTTCAGCGAAATTCCTTACGCCTTAGGTCAAATAGTCTTTGCAATGTTACAAAAGGCAGAAGAAAAAAGAACGCGTAAATTACTTCCACAAAATAAAATTGGGAACCTCAAAGAAAATCAATACACGCGTGTAAAAAAATTGGCGGCACTTGACTTCCGTTCAGCTCCCGTAAGGGGGAACATAACAATAGAGTAGTTTCTCCCCTCACGCGTCAATGATCGCTCGCGGTTTGGGGTGACGATGAATGCAACCATGTAACAGGTTCTTGCTGTAAGCGTATTCTTCCCTTTTTTAAGAGCAATTATTATTAATAACATGCATTCTGCCCGTATACTTCGTTTTCATATAGGCTACATCGTTCAATTTCTTCGCCTTTAAAACGAACATAGGCTAACGCCATATATTGTGTTATAATATCTTCTACCTCCGATCGATCGCATCGGCACCGGTTGAATTCGGGTAAATCCAGATCCTTAATTAAAGCTAATATAATCCACCACCGTCGCCACATGACGTCATCGACGCCTGAAAACCTTGCCTGACGCCATCAAATGGCTTGTACATTAATGGAAAAACCATTAACTTCAAGTACCCCGACTGCATAAATCACCCGTGACTCATATCCGGCTGAAACACATATATAAAGTACAACAATAGTGTTAGAATAGTCCGAAAACGAACTCCATAATAGTGTATTTTGTACATTAATGGAAAAACCATTAAATCCAAACTCCCTCGTCTGTATAAATCATCTGTGACTCATATCCGGCTGTAACGCATATATAAAATACAACAATAGAGTTAGGTTAGGGTAAAAAACGAACTCCACAATAGTGTATTTTGTACATTAATGGAAAACCATTAATTCCAAACTCCCCCGTGTGCATAAAGCACTCATGACGCATATCCGGCAGAAACGCATATATAAAATACAACAATAGGGTTAGGTTAGGGTAAAAACGGAATACATAATAGTATCTTTTGTGCACTAATGGAAAACCATTAATTTCAAACTCACACGTGTGCATGTGTCATCGATGACTCATCTCCTCATCCACCCCCGACACGTGGCGCTTGATTAATTAACAATAGCGTCACCCTCGATAATGAATAAAAAAGCCATTAATCATAATTAAAAATGACAGAAACTCGATGAAAACAGACGGGATCTAATTCGCCTTCTACTCATATTTACAATATCAACAATAAAATAATTTGCTTTCATCAAAGTCACAAGTATCATAAATACGATAGTTAATTTAATTACAAATAGGTAATTAATTAGGTCCACCATAAAAATGTCATAACTTTTAAAATGCACATTATAGATTTATGAAAGAAATCTTCTAATATATATGTTCCAGCATAACTCTCGAACGCCTGGAGCGATTTCAAATGAACTTGGAACACGTATTACTTGCAATCTGGAAATAAATACTGTGGGGGTAAGACACCCCTGCCACCCTGGGAGTGGGGTGGGGGTGACATGTAATAATAATCGAAAACGACCGATATTAGTGTGTTATCCATAGTTTCGGGGTCTCTAAGATGAATAGTGGCTCCACTTCAAGTTCATCACCTATCTTGATGGGGGTCTGAGGGTGAAAATTAAAATGTCAAAAATGACCAAGATGAGTGTAGAATCCATAGTTTTTGGAGTCGCTAAGCTAATGGGTGACATTCACGATGACCAAACTTGGTACGCATATGACTTACAATGTGGAAAGAAATACTGTGGGTGTAAGACACCCCTGGCACCCCTAGGGATGGGGTGGGAAGGGGGTGACATATAAACGACTGACATTAGTGTGGAATCCATAGTTTTCGGGGTCGCTAAGACAAATAGTGACACTTCCAATGCCGTTTAACTCCATGACACCCCTAGCACCCCTAGGAGTGGGGTGGGGAGAGGGTAACATGTAAAAATAATCGAAAACGACCGATATTACTGTGGAATCCATAGTTTTCGGGGTCGCTAAAATGAATAGTGACACTCCCAAGGCTGTTCAACTCCACGACACCCCTGACACCCCTAGGGAGGGAAGGAGTGACATATAAAAATAATCGAAAACAACCAATATTAGTGTGGAATCCATAATTTTCGGGGTCGCTAAGATGAATAGTAACACTCCCAATAACTTTTAATTTATTTGTTCTTTTTCCTGGAGGTGGAACTAAAAATGTTGTTCATAAATTGTTGTTCAATTTATATTATAGTGAATTTGTGAAAGATATTACTTCATAATTTGTATACTGTACTTATACTTTAAAATACCTGTAAAGAAAATTAGTTACATTTTACGCTATATTTAGAATCCATTGAACACCCGGGCAATGCCGGGTAATCAGCTAGTATTTCATAAAGAACTCAACAGTTCTTAATAATTGATATGATTCAGATCATATCACATATTCCTCAAGTGTAAAGCATGGTATCTTAAACTAGCCTTAAATGAGCATACCCAATTGAAAATCAAACGAATTTCTATGTGACTACAGTTATTTATGTATAGTAGAAAAAAAGTATATGCTCCTCTCCTAGATGGCAGTTCACATCCAGGTACGAGAGTAAAATTTATTTCGAAACTGCCATTATGAGCACTGCAGCATGTAAACAATGGTATCTACAGTAGATACCATGTCTTACATGAATTGAATGTACGTGGCCATGCACAATTTTACTCGCATCTGCATTGGTAACCTCTTCATTTTCCTTATTCTTTTTCGGTGGTATATATTCCGGGTCTTTATGTGAATCATATACACTTTCTAACTCGTTCTCATCTTCGCATTGGCCTCGATACTAGAGAACGTTCTGAGATTGCTGCATCTCAGTAACCGCCGTTTCGCCGCCATCTTTGCTACTTACCATACTTTACATGAAACAACTGGTAGATACCATAACTTCCAACACGTCTAGCTCTGTCATCTGTTGACGAAACGAAACACTTCGAGTACGATTCGACTCAATTTACGATGGACTACACGATGCACTTTGCAACTCCAAAATGACCAAAATGTCACTTACCATGTCTACACGGATAACAATTTTGTCACGTAAAGCCATATACGTTCGCAACCAGTATTTTCAATCTTGACTATTGCAGATTGTCTAAACGCATACTATTAATCATTCTCATTACTTGGCACCGCCGAACTCCGTGGCGGAATGGTTAGCACAGCGCGCTACGGGTTCAATCCCGGCCTGAGAATGGGTTTTCTTTGTGACTCTCCCTTCATCAATTTCATCATACAATCACTCATCTTCGCAATTAGTCAAAAATGACAGAAAAGCGAAGTACATAAACCAAATCGATCAATCAATCATTCATATCATTCATTACTTGGTACGGTACTTTGTAGCTGACAAGTCATATAATTACATTAAGATTTTTATGTAATATGAATAAACTTAATGTGAATGTTACAAAATCTTTTGTATTGCGAGAGGAGTGAATAACAATTATTTTTTAAAAAAATCGAGGTAGCGAATCTCAAATAACGTTCTGCAAATGGAAGTGATGAAGACCAGACTTGGTTTTTTTCTATAGTTTTCATATCTGCTAATATCTGCAGCTTCAGCTTCAGCTTCCCTTCCTTAGCCAGAAGGCGCTCTTGCAATATGATTTTAGTCTTCACACAGTTTGCAAGTAGCAAATGGTATCTGATGAAATATATACCCTACCTTAAATACTAAAAAAAATCTAAGGAGGAACCAGTTCTTTAAGTTGTAAGGGATTTTTTCTTGGCACACACTTTTACTTCATCAACATCTTCCCTTTAGTATTCCATTAGTTTTGATAGTAAGTAACTGAGATTTAACTCTCAGATTCAAGAATGTATACCTACTCGCATAAAATCACATATCATTTTTTATGCCATTTTTCTTCTTCACTATATTCATCAATATTTTCAAGTTGGTCTGAATCTGGTATAGACAAGGTCGCAAGATTTATTACAACATGCTTCTGCAGCTAGGATATATCTTGATGTGATTACGATGATTTTTATCACGCCTCTCAATTGCAATCTCACTCAATTTCCTATCAATTCTAAGCTCACCAGCTTAAGTAAGTGCTTGTTCTTCATCCTTGTATTTCTTTTTCTTAGCAGAGAAAACATTTTCTTGACGTACACAATTTGTTCGTGTTTTACACGTATTTCCGTTTCAAGCGTTTCGCAGGGTGACTTGATGAGAAAGGTCTTTTTGAAAAAAACATGGGAGAATGAAGTTTCTGCTTCGTAAAATTGGCTCGACATATGCGATAAAATTTGACAGTCCGTAACAATTTCATCCGATACTAAATGCAGTATTTTTTATCGGTTCAAAATTTCTACTCACGGCAGTCTTTTCGTGGATGTACTTCCTTGGATGATGTTAACTCCCCACACATAATACATTTCTCTGATCCATCTTCTATATTTTAAATTTTACTTCTCGAAAGCAGACATTTCCGTTGCAATAACTAAGCAAGAGTACGAAAATGTTCTAATATTCTTCCATGGACACCGATAACAAATAAGCGAAGTTTGTTGTTAGTTAATACTGCTACTACTATTTCTACCTACTAATTGTTATTAATAATAGTAATTACATGTACCTAAACAAAAATATACTTTTAAATAGTCCATGCCAGTTATAATAGATATAATTTAATAGGACTAAGGGCACATCAGGAGTACAAGCACTTACGTAATCAATTTCTTCTATGAATATTAAAGCCAAAACCAACAAATGTAGTAATTTGTATGTGAAATCAAAGATAAACGTTTAACCTACAATAGTTGTTTGGAATACTTTCTTCTATGTCTAAGTCATTGGTAAATTCATGATAAACATAACATTTATTAGTAAAAATGCGATTTTTTTTTTAAATCTGGGATTGGTGAAGATTTGTTTTCTGAGATATAGTTTTTGTTTTTTCAAAACTCAACACACGGCCGTTGTTTCTATTAGCTTCCACTTTCACATAGCAATGTTTTTGTTTTGTTTTGTCTTTTCTAGTTTTCCTTACACAACCATATAACTGTGGCACAAAGACGGATTTGATTAATTGACTTGCTTTCTTTTCCTTCGATTTTTGTGCCACTTTTGGCTAATTTGCGAAGATGAGGATAAGTGATGATTTGATGAAATTGATGAATGGACACTCACAAACTTTCATGTCCAGGCTCAAAGGCGAATTAGTATCCCCAAATTATTCCAAAATCTTGGCTGACCCACAGACTGTAACTGTGACCATTAGCTTAAAGAGTTGGGAAAGCGAAGTAAATATGTTACTTAGAAAAACAATTATGTTTTACGTTCTTTACTAAGTTTCTATCACATGACGAGAAATTAATTATAAATTTAAGAACAATACTCCGCTCACACACATATGTAAGCTTACTTGCAATTACGCCTTGAAATCCGTGAGCATAAAATCAATTTCATAGCAAGGTGTCATCAGTTTGTTAAAAGGAAGGCAAATGCATTTTCTGAACGTGTGTGTTGCTACCCTGTTATCCACACACCTTGAGGTTAACAGCCTTCAGCAAGGAGGAAGTAGGAAGCGAACTTCACGGCTGTCACCTCCCATACTTAAACAACTTCATATGCGAATCCTATTTCACCAGCTTGAAGCTTCTCCATTCAAACACTTGCCTAAGTTTCCTCTCAACACGGCGCTGTCTGCAGAGACGAACAAGAATTTCCTCTCCGCGTGCTAAACAAGTTTGCACCCAACTCGACAGCAAACTCCACTAACTTCGCTAACAGCATTTGATGTCTCCCCATCGATTTTTTTTTTCTCCTCCAACAGGTAACTACGTTCAAAAACAAATTACGAAGAAATCTCTCGACGTTTAAAATTTTGTATCGTACAACACGAGTTCCGTAATGAAGTTTCCATATTCGAATATGCTCCCATTAAAACTGGAGGAAACTCTCTCCCAGACAAACAAGGAAATACTCGTGGCCAACAGTATGTTAATTCTGAATTTGCAGGTGGGAGTGCGGTTTAGACTGCCGTGAAAAAGACAACTTCCTCCCCAAGTTTCCAATTAACTTACACAAGAAATTTTCAAAATAGCTTACAGTGTATCTACAATCACATACATAGAGAGAGAATTTCGAAGTCCTGAACGCTTATTGGAATGCAGAAACTCCAGTTAACCTAGCAATATGGATGCAGCAAATAACAAAGGCATCCAAGCCCTTTTTATATATATGTATATATATATCACTTGTAATCTCATGGTTGGTTCTCTGGACACTCAGAAAATGAATTAAACAAAAGGAGAAGTAAGAAACAGAACAAAAATAAAAGAGAGATACGAGATAGGGAGAAAGGAAAGAGTACGAAAATGCAACAGAGAAGAAAGATATAGAGAAAGGAAAGAGAACGAAAGATATGTAAAGAGAGAAGAGATCGAGAAATAAAAGAGAGAAGAAAGATATAGAGAAAGCAAAGAGAACGAAAAGTGATAACGAGAATACAGATATAGAGGGGGAGAGAGATAGAAGTAAAAAGGGAGAGAGCAAAAAGAAGAAAAATAAGAAATAGAGAGAATCCAGTATCCATTATCACCGAAGTAGAGCCTAATTGAAAATATTTAGCCCTAGTCCTCTGTCCACACCACTGTTCTGATGTGTTCGGCTTATTTGTAGCTGTTTTCCAATATTTTTCGAGAGACGCATGATTAAAGAACTGGAGCTCGTACCAGAGCCATCTGTTGGCATACAAGGAAAGCGCATCAATTGGAAACACTGCTGGATTAGAAATAGTTTCGACAATCTTATTTTCATCAATATCTCGGAAAGTACTTTAGATACAAAGTTGATATTTTGAGGACCAGCATTATGCGGGTTTGTAAATACAGTAAATTCTAAAGAGAACTATTGAAGATTTATAGATAAATTTAGACGTGCCTAAAGATATTTCAAATGCTACAGAGCATTCCCTGACATTCGCTACGAGACTCGTCGGAAAGCGGTTTGACATCAGCGCTTGTCTTTCCCGGTGAACGGGTCCGCGACAGTCGCTAGAGTCGGCTATTAAAATTACAGTTTTCATATTGCGTACTAACCTTGATACAGAAGGTGTTGAAAATGATGTCCATCTGCTGCAACAGATTCCTGGCATCTCCGAAATTGGCATTTACACGTGCAAGTTCGTCAACTGTAATTCTCCCGATTTCTCGTACAATACTCTCTTTTAACTCACAAATGGTGTGCGGATTGTCTTTGTATACTTTATTTTTAAGATTTCCCCATTTTTCTTTCCACTTTTATTCAGAACTGACCCTTTTACTCTAAACATTTTTACGAGGTTTAATATAGTGTTCCTATGTGGAACGGGAACATCAGGAAATTTCGTTGCAAAACGTCATCGCACTTCTTCACAATTCCTCTTTCCGAAGTAACGCTCGACAAGATAAATCATTTGTTGTAATGTAAACTTTTGTTGTGCCATATTAAGCCACAATCTTCAACACACGGACACGACACAACACAACTTCCGAGGGCGTCAGTCTGCAACGTCAACAGAAAGGGAAAGAGAGCGAAGGCAGGGAGAGCGAGAAAAAAAAACAGACTGTAGGGTGCGACTGTCGTGGACCCGTTCACCGGGAAAGACAAGCGCTGATGCCGGGATGCTTGCCGTCGAGTCTCGTAGGGAATGTCAGGGAATGCTCTGTAGTTTAATACGCCGTACATTTTTCTCCACGAGAACCAAAACACCGAATCAGTCACATAGGATTTTTCCTTAGGTTAAGTGGGCGTTGCATTACAAGAATGATTCATTTCATCTGCCATGTTTCTTCTGCTAGCTCGATTTCAATCATTAAATATATTGTTGAGTCTAGAACAGTAAGCCAATTTGTTTCCTCTAAGCTTGTTAAATTGATATTTTGCTCAGCCTTCAAAAGAAGAAATAAGCTGCAAGTGACATGCACGGATTTGCATCTATGTCGCTCGTTTTCTGAAACTTTCATGAATGTCTCCATTTGTATCCAATTTTAATGGTCGTCGCACGTTGTACATCTCCTATCGTTTTTGTTTAATGAGGGGATTAAATGTTCACACGAGTAGCTATGGTTACCTGTGACATCATTGAGTTTTCGATATATTCAATAGTTTGAACAACTATATCTGGTACACACGTGCTGCTGGAATTACACTGCAGGCAAGTTCTATCTGAGATTTGGGCCTCCCCGATGGGGTAGTACTAACATCGTCCCAGGTTCGAAACACGGTGGAGGCACATTCCCACTCCTAATCAGATTTCCTCTTTTTGCAATTTTCGCGAATTTGTGAATCTGGAAATTGCACTGTGTCTCGACTTCAGTGGTTGTACTTGTGACATATGAAAGCACGAACACTTACTTGCTGAGAAATACATGTGCGTTACGAATGTGACTACATTGTTTTGAAGGGGGAGATAATATAATCACTATAAACATGTAATGTAGAGGTTATTAAACTCCCACATCTGCTAGCTTCATTCTTGTTCATATACATTGATAATAAAATGGGTCAGTTTTATGTGAATCAACCTGTGGAAACAAATTAATTGTACATATGGATATGGTATTCTCACCTACAATTCATTAGTCTGGATTGCCCATCCTGCATCAACGAATGCCTGAGTATCGGGAAAAGAAGTCTGGTTTCCCCTCCTTTGGTAAGCTTTTCGTTAAATGTATTCACAACCCATTAGCATCTTGCTCTAATGCTGTAATAAACAAATAACACGATTAATTTGCCCAAAAAGAAGAATTGTTGAAAATCTATCAACACAATTAAGATATTCTGGCTGTTTTGTCGTCAGAAATTTCCGCTTGCATCTCCTACACATATTTTCCACATATTTTTGCCTGGATTACTGGGGTCTATCTGCGGGGCGGGGGAGGAGATTCCAGTCATCCTTCCCTTTAATCCACGTCGTGGGAAACTTGTAGAACTGAAGGGTGTCTGAGAACTCTTGAACCTTCAAAAGCCAAAGCATGTCTTCTGAATAGCCAATCAGCAACGACATACGTAAAGGGAGAAAAAATATCTCGCAAACATAAACCTCCACCAAAATGAAAGTCTAAGTAACGGTGACCTTTAAAAACCTCATAAATTGAGGACGTGCTTCAGGGCAAACACAGCTGTGTATCAAATGGTGTGTATTTTGAGTCTCCGGTGTATTTGGGAAATAAATCCACGCCGTCTGCTTCATAGAAAAGCAAATCAGAAAGTCCCGAAACGTCCATGAAGCACTGGACGTGAGACATCTCATTTTCTCTTGCAGACAAACATTCGTCTCCTCAAGTTTCTCGTGTGATAATTAATGAATATATGCACCCAATTTCTATGAAAAACAACCAACACGAACGTAAGCTAAACGTTACTCCTCGCTCTGCCTATGAGTTGAGGTGGCTTTGTTATTAAAGACTCAAGTACAGCACCTTGAATAACGTAGTGTGGAAAACGACCCAAGAAACTAGTTCCCGAGACGAATGACAACATAGATGGCAGTGCGATCAGTACGGCTGCTAATTTTCTTATGAAAGTAATGCGGCTTAGTTAGTTTTTGGAATATATTATGTAGATTTGTTTGTCTTGAAAGGCAGTTCGTGAATTGATGGGAACAGTTATATTTGTGGAGTGATTTGCACTCACGAAATGGCATTCATTTGCAAAGAAAAGGAAAATAAAATTAATAAATAAATAGCATGCGTAACACAAGAAGAAACATCGCAAAGTGATTCCGGACGTCAGGTGTTGGATTGTGTACTAGAGTTTTATTTTTCTATGTTATTAGAATATAAATAGTATCCTGACAGATATTTCATACCGATGCGACAAACCACAAGTGTTGCTTGGAAGCGAGCAGTCTGTAATCAATGCAGCCTTTCGAACCGTAGGGACACAAGCTCTGACTGCACCGTTTCCTCAAGGAGATTTTACACCAAAGCGACACGCGACAAACGATACGAGGATTTCACACCAAAGCGACATGGGTCCTTCTGTCCAAGGCAACTTTCATACCGAAGCGACACGCGACACATGTTGCTTGGAAACGAGCCAATCAAGAGCAATATTTCAAATCGTAGCGTCATGACGGGAAGCACAGGCCAGCGTTCGGTTGGTGAAATCCTCAAGCGATAAGTGTCGCGTGCCGCTTGTCGCTTTGGTGCGTAATCTCTCTAAAGCAATACACTCATTGCATCGCGCATGCGCGAACAACAAACCACGGCAACATGTTGCAAGGTATTGAGGAAATGGCCCAGCTTTGAGCTACGCACAAGCGACAAAGCGACACGTGTGGCTTATCGTGTCGCCTAGATCTGTTGTTGTAACGTGCGGTTTATCTTGTCGCCTATCTGTTGTTCGCACAATTAGCATTAAACGCTTGCTGATAGACTGAAGGCACCATGTCGCTTGTCACTTAGTTGGGAACTCCCCCTGTAGCGCGTCGCTTCGGTCTGAGCACCGTTCCTTTAAGGAGCTTTCCGACCGAAGTAACAAGTAGCACGCGAATACGCCATATGAACTTGTCGTTTGCTGTTCGGACCCTCGTGTGCAATGAATGCTATTTTACAGTCTGGACGTGTGTGTCACTAGTGTGACAGTGTGAACGTCCCGTGTTGTTTGTCCCATTGGTCTGAAAGTTTCCTTACACTCATGTCGATGGCACTAGGAACGTTTTGTGGGATTCCCCTTGTCGTTTCATTGCCAATCATCATTATCATCATCGCCGCGATTAGTTTAAAGCTGAAGAAAAGATACAGTAAATATCAAAAATACAAATGCTTCAGTGTGTATATCTTTAAAAGAAATTATGATGATAATAATAATGAACCTAATTCATACACAAAAATTTAGTTGCGAAGGTCATTCCACGCGTATTTTTTCTCCCGTATTATTAACGAAAGTATGACGATAACAGGACGTGGTCGACTGTCTACAATGTTCGTTAATATCTTCGCGACCACTGTACCAAATATCATTTCAATTATCACATTCATAGAAATGCTTCATGTAAAATAATCAGACGTTGCAGCGAAAACTGCATTTACTTCCATTATAAGCAGACGAATACCATGCAGGTGTACCGACACCAGCGCCTCTAGGGGTATCATATTCGAGTGGAACCAGCCAGAGAACCCAGAACAGTGCCGTTTTCCACACTACGTTATTCAAGGCGCTGTAACTCATGTCTAACTGTTATGCAACATAATACACGCGGACTACAAGCAGAGATACGTATAAACTCACTTGAATTAAAGTGTCATGCAATGCTGTACTGTATAATATTACTCCATTTTGCCCTCGGTCTGAAACATCAACATCTCTCTATATCAAATCCAACATTAAAGCAGTACAACATCGGTTTCTTCACCTTTTTCTATCTTCTAGTCTAGCACAGTGTTAAAGCTCTCGTCTGGTAATTAAGAGATGCCGGGTTCGATTCCAGGTTGAGGCATCTTGGCATACAATGGCGCAAGTTGTTGTTTTTTTCTGGATAAAATGCAAGTTGAAATCATTTCAGATTACTACTGTATATACATGCCAGTCGTTGACCGAGCAGTAAGTGGTTGATTTTCGATCTCGCCACCAAGTTCCCGGTTTCAATCTCATCATATCACCACTCCGCAATTAGCCAAAGTAGAAAAAAACGCTACGCTAAAGAACAAGCATAACAATACGAATTATTCCGAAAGTCGGGATAGTTTGCGCTGAATCAGTATCGCTTAAAATTGCTGGAGAGGAGAGAACCAATTCTAATGGGACTTCAATATGATTAATTAAATATCTGAACTGAACTAGTGCTCCAGTGACGACGCCATGATTCAAAGGGGGGCGAACCAGTAGCGTACGCAGGATTTCATCAAGGTCGGGTTTTTTTTTTCGAAACCTTTCTACTAATTCACATTACCATTGTTTTATTATACTTTAATTAATTAATAATAATAATTAATTAATAATACTTACAATTAATTAATTAGTTTAATTACTACTAATAATACTACTAATGCAGCTGCTGTTACTACATATATCACTACTATTATTAAGTAGTAGAGATCTTCATAAATATATTTATAAAAGCAATAGAACAAAATTACATTTTTTTGTTTCTTTGTTACGAAATAATTGTCTAGTCAACTGTTATTTGTATATGATATTTGAGACATTCTAAGTGTGAAGAAAAACCATAAAAACAAGCAAATATATTAAATTTATTGAAATAATCAAAATATGAAACTCATTCAAGGGTCCGCGGTGGTCTAGTCTGACAACCTCGTGGGAGATCCGGGTTCGATTCCAGGAATTGGTTGGAATTTATCCAGCCTTGTCTCCGCACCCAGCCTCATATCAATGGGTACCTGACAGCAACCCTGGGGGATAAAGGCTGCCGGAGCATGGTGCTGATCAGATCCCCTGCAAAATGGCCGAGATCGAGAATGTGCGGGCCCCAGCACACCACTACGTGTGCCTTCATGGCACGGTGCTATATGCACGGGGAAATTTACAATACCTTTACCTATGGAACTCACCCAGGGTGATGATGAGGCGCGAGAATACATGTTGCCAAATTCCACTGAGTCTATGTTTTCGTTCAAAAGTAAGTTTATAGACATTCCAACACATTTATCACTTCTAGGTGATTCACAAAGCACTTCTTCAACATTATTTAATGATGTGGATGTAGACTTAGCATCACTTGAGAGTTCACAAGGGGATGCAAAATCAGTACAGGGAAGAACGTTTGCAATAACGTCGGCACACTGCGACGAAGCAAGGAATTTTCACAATTCTCGCGAGAGACTGCGCGACTTTTTGCAAAAGAATTGCAAAATTGAACTTTGTGGCCGCTTACATTGTACTTGGAATCAGGCCCGTAGCCAGGATTTCTTACTAGGGAGGGCAAAGTCAATCCTAGAGGGGGCAAATTTTTAATATATTGTGTTGCATTGGCAGATATAGCAGGATACAGAGGGGCGCTTGCCCCCCTCCTCCAAAAGTGATAATTAACAACATAGACTAGTTAGGTTAGGTTAGGTTAGGTTCTAACTATTCTATGGTAACAGGAAAGGGATGATATCTTGAAAATCCAACGAACAAAAAAAGTTCGAGCAACATCAAATAACAATATTTCGATAATGACCTTTCGGACTAACAAAGAATACAAAGATGAAGTTTAACATATATAGGCTAATTGGGATTTTATCTACTTTATATTTACATGTCAATAATGTTAATAGACTATTAATATGTAACTTTGGGCTTCTCTGCAGAACTGATTAAGGAAGTCCTTTATAAATTGTGCTTCATAATGTACTCTAATTTCCAGTATGCAATATTTTTACACACAAAGGAATCTAACGGGAATCCAACACCACCATTATGTTGTGTTATGCAAGAAAAAATGAATTAATTAAATAATAATGGTTACATGTTATCTACACTTTGATGAATTGTGTAAAAATTTGTATAATTTTTTGTAGGCCTACTTGCTAAAACATGGCTCCTATTTGCTTCAAAGGGGAGAGACTTGCATCACTACAGACAATGTTTGCCTACTGGTTACGTTAACCATTTTGCAAAATATTGTGCTGTTGAAATACATGTGTTTGACACCCGACAAACAAATAAGAATCCTTTGATTGATCAATGACTTCTTGGATTACAGTGTCATCATTCATATTTCATATCAAGTTTTATAGAGGGAAATGTTGTATCCTCTTTACGTTATGAAAAAATACCTTCCTTAATGACTATGGTACGAAACCAAATGATCTAAGGGGCCTCCTTCGCCTTACCCCATTTCCGAAAAAGCGAGGTCTCTGGGCCACTTAACTTATCGCCACCACTTTTTGAGCAGAAGCGTATAAACCCAAAATATCAGGGTTTTTTATGCTGATACTGATTTCTGCCAGTCACAGAATGGCTTAAGATATATGAAAAAAATTAGGAGAATCCACTCCATAGCAGAAGAGTTGACATAATTATTTGTCAAAAAATTAGGTTGTGCATGAGGTACTTTAACAGAAAACGTCTGCTACAGACACAATGTAATATTATAAATATAAGAAAATAAATAGAAAATAATTTGAGAGATTTTCAATCGTATTTATTTCACTGCAGCTTTTTTATACTTGTCATTTTCTTGAACCTATATTCATAGGGTGCCGCCTGATAACAGAAAATTTTCACAGTGTGTACAGGACATCAAGGAAGGCAACTTTTATCAATGACTATTTACTCGTCTAATTCTTCTTTCGATATTACAAGCAATCGAAATATGGCATCTTATGACCTTAATGTATGCAATCCCATTGTAAGCTTCGCAGTTGCAAATGTAATTTATTTTTACTGCCGTTTAAAATTCTTGAGAGCAATATATATAACATGCTATGGAAACGATATCATGCAAACAGTCAGGGTTAAAACTTAACTTTCCCTTTATAAAATGGACATCATGACACACACCTATGTTGCTTATCATATTTAATGCGTTTGCATAGAGAAATGATTCATAAGATTTGAAATTCACATTTATATTTCATAAGATGCTTAGTGTAACCCGTCTCACACTACAAATTTTATCGCTTTCTAACCGAAATAACAAATGTGAAACACTATCACATTTTCATCGTGTTTGATAATAATTTGAGCCAGTAAGCTGTCCTACATCTTCCACTAGCCGACCTCCATGGTGGGATGGTTACATAACACACTACGAAGACAGGGGTTCCAGGTTAGAGCCTGGGCATGAATGTTCTTTGTGAGCAGAGGCGAAACCACAAATCTTTATATGGAGAGGGGTCAAGTACCAGGATAAACATGCCAATTATAATAATAGTAATATAGTGGTGGTAGTGGTAGTAACAATTGTAGCATTAAAAGGACATTATTGTCGTAAATCATGCAAAAGGGGTTACAAGTCGATGCTAAAGCATTTGTGTTTGAACAAATAATTTGAAATATTAACTAATAATGGAAAACAAGCACACAAACTGTATTTTTGAAAGACAGAATATGCATGACGAACATTATTCTTTTTGCCCATATGACACGTATAACTTTCATGTACAGTGTCTCTCAAAAGTTTTAGGACAACGACATTTTAAACTAGGCAACCCAATTTACACAAGCCGTTGGTGGGTTGCGTGCAGAGTTAGGCTCAATTTCAGGGTTGCCACATGCACAATAGATATTTATAAAATACGCGAAAGAAATATAAACAAGTATTATTGTATAAAATTATTAAAAATATCACTATTATATCGCAAATGACAAAATTCTTTCTGAAAGAAAAAAATAGGTTTTCTAGTATTTCATCGCTGATGAGTCTACAGTAAGGAAAAGAGGTGAGAGGAAACGAAAGGTTACAAAGGAGAGGAGAAAGAGAAAGCAGAAGGAGAAGAGGAAAAGTAGAGGAGATAAGAAAGAGAGGATAGACGAGGAGAGGAGATGTAGTGAGGAGAATGGAAAAAGATTCGAGGACAGATGAGGAAAAAAGAACTAAGGAGAGAAAAGAGGAGGAAAACGAGACGAGAGGAGAGGAGGAGACGAGAAGAGGGAAGTGGAGAGTAGAGTAAAGGAGAGAAAAGGAGAAGAACGAAAAAGAGAGAATAGTGCAGTGGAGTCGGAAATCTAAGACAGGAAAGGAGATAAGAGGAGTGGAGAAGAGTGGGATGGAGATAAGATGCGAGAAAAGTAGGGAAGGCGATATGAGATAAAAGCATAACAGAGAGAGGGGAGAGAAGAAGGAGAAGGAACTGGAGAGAAGAGATAGTTGCAGAAAATATCCTCTGAGCGTCCAGAATGGATGCATTGACCAAATTATCGACATGAAACATTCAATAACATTTTGAAATGTATTGCAGAATATATTAGATCCGTGCGAAATGCCTTTTGGCTGAGTTCAGAGCAAGTTAAAATCTTCCATGTAAGATCTTTGATTTTACCTGCGATTACACCACTAAAAAAATTAACGTAATTTTTTTAATATTTATAAGAATTATTCAATTTTTCTCCACTTCTCGGTTCGTTGAAATGGAGATTTTGTAATTCAATATTTCCCCTCCCCCATTGTGAATTCCAAACGGAATCATTCCGTTTCACACGGCGTGGACAATGAACACAATGGGATATGTCTAAAACTTACGAAACTTTTCTGCTACTAGAGGGGTTTGAACCTATGACCGTCAGATTGAAAACCCTGAACGGTAGCCAGTACCCTACAGGCTTTCGCTTCTTAAACGAGGTAGAAGAACCACTACACCACGCCTTTACCTTCGAATGAAACAACAATTATTTTTTAGTATTCTGTCCCTCCAATATTGTAAATATCGTTTGGTATACGTGTAGTTGAACTTTTACTTTAATTTTGATTTGCTTTCTTGTAGTATAACCAATATCTTCGAGAAATAATTTTCGAAGTGATTAAAAACGAGAATATTGGTAGTTGTGAAAATGCGAGTTATTTCTTCTAACTTATTATTGTGATTAGACATTATTAATGGAAAATATCTAGAGGCTTGAACATTACAGGACGATGTTTCCTGTGATACTGTAACAGACAAGATGCTTGTTTAATGATGCAAGTCTTGTGTCCAGAACAGTCTTATGAAATGTATTTGCTGTCGCGTAAGGTAACACGAAATAATTACACCGTGTGGGAACTACCAAATCTGCGCAACGTTATACGTAAACAGGCGGAAAATTGTATTCATAAAATCATCTCACATTTGACAGTATGAGTCAAGAGAGACTCGTGGGAGTGTTAAGGTGTTGGACTAAATCCTTCTAATTTTTCTTTCTCGAAGAACAACAATTTCTAAGGAAAAGCAACAGTTATGCTCTTTATTATTTCTTTTAAATGCTTACACTTTCCTTTAATTGGGTTAAAAATAAATAAGATTATTGCTTGCATTTCTGTCATTGACGTAGACCAGGTCCGTACGCAGGATTTATTTGAGGCAGGGGCCAGACCCCATTATGTGTGTGTGTGTGTGTGTGTGTGTGTGTGTGTATGTATGTGTATGTATGTGTATGCATATATATATATATATATATATATATATATATATATATATATATATATATATATATATATAGACAGAGAGGTAGAGAGACGTAGGGAAAGAGACAGACAAACAGACAGATATTACAAAATAATTCAAATAGTGCTACCGCCATTAAAAAGTCATGATAATTCTATGTTTAGAAAATAATATATTTATAAATTAAATGTTGCCTACTTAATAAAATAAAGATCAATTCTAATTGTGAGTTAACAAGAAAACAATACTAAAGAGACATTTTCGCATCACGATTGCAGTTCGAAAAAGTCGGGACAGGGATTGAAAGTAAGGCACTGTCCTGACTAAATCGGTGAATCGGACGTCTGGTAGCCTTGCATCAATGATTATAAACTAAAACCACCCAATATTGCAGCTTGAAGACTTTTGCGCAAGAAACAGATTCATTTATGCAAGAGCAAAATTGAAATTTTTACACATTTCAAAAAATCGACGATGTTATTTTCGTATTTATTTATTATTAGGTTCACATTTAAATATTTTAGGGTTCGAGGGGGGAGCATGGCCTACATGCCCCCTCCCCTGGGTACTGACCTTACGTAGACAGTGGAAGAGAAATTTTGGAGAACCTTTCTATTAAATTTAATATTTACATTCACCTTATGCTCAGATAGGTTAAACCGTTTATTGACAATCGTGAACTTTTCGTTTAATACATAATATTTGGTTTTAAACGACGGGAGAACATTGGTCGAATTTCCTTTGTTGCTCTTTTGAGATAATATATACTTCTACAATAGCACTCGCGTTTGGAAACCGTGAAACAAATGACTTGGTTTTCAAAGGCAGACAAGCTTGGTAGTCTAGCTTGCTCGCGATCAAAGTGACTCACTCACGCTATTCAAGGCCGCTTCTTATCGCAAAACACTGTGCTTTGATGCACAGTGCACCCAGCACGTTACAAGTGACCAGAGTCGAATTTTAAAGAGAATCTGAAGAATGATAGATTTCATTAGAAGCGGCTAGGTATGCACCAGCTCAACATGCAATAGTTAAGTGATTATTCCTGACAAACAAAAAACCGTATTGAATAATTATTGGGATAGTAATACGTGTATCCGCTTCTTTTTAACAATGTAAGCTCGAATACAATCTGTATTCCATTTATTTATATTGGCAACTTGGTCAACCGGAGGTTATTTTATCGCCTTCGATAATAGAATTGTCTGATCGATTATTTTTTTGTTTACCCAGGAACATGCCCCATAGGAGATTTCCGAGACCGGGTTACGCTACTCACTCGTAGCTCCCCAATTTCTTCACGATGGTGGATTGCTACCGGTCCCATACACAGGCCGAGAACCTAGAGAGTGAGCATAGGCGGACTCGAATCCATGCCGTCCTGCAGTCGGAGTCCAAAGCACAGCTCCTTAGACCACACGGTCACGGAGGAGGACTTTACTTATTTTACCTTTGGCTAATCGCGACGATGAGGATGAATAATGAATAGAAAAATAAATAAATAAAGGTCACGCACAAAGTAGAGGACGATCTTCAACCTCTTAGGTGACGAGTTCAAACCCTAAATATGAGGATTTGAACCTTAGACGACCTCAATTTCAAAATTATAAACAAAATGCCTACTTACACTAAACTTCTCATCAAGGCCAAAATAGTTTGTAACTGTGAAACTACCCCTGAATACAAATTGACATTTTTTTTCCATGTGAGTAAGAATTAAATGTGTGGCATACAGAGATAGATGATACCTTTTGAGAAACAATTAACTGTATTCTGTCCCAGCATCTCTGGAGCAAAGCCGCGCATAGCGGAAGAGAAGTGGAGAGAGGAGATCTAGTGGACAAAGCGAATCAGTGCACGCTGGTGGGAAGGCCCTCCACGCAAACCCGTTCCTCTCACGTGTTCATCACTGCTCAGATACTTGTCTTCGTTCACCTGCTCCAGAGATAAGTGGGACAGAGTGTAGTTCGCATACATGTAGCAAGAAAAGGAACTTATCCCAGAATGAAAATTCCACATAGTTTTAAAACTTTTTTTAAGCAATGAATGACTGAAAACGGATCACACATAATTCCCTTGCCAAAATCTAGTGGTCGAAAATTAATTTCAAGACATTTCATATCTATTCACCATATTCCAAGTTATAAGGAACTATTTCGTAGATGTTCATGAAACCGTTATAAAATTACAAATAAAATATATTCACAAGCTTAGATATACTAATACGAAGAAAGAAATTCAGAGTTAAATTTCAAATGCATGTGTATAAAGTAATTCTAGAAGTACAGAGCTATATCTGAGCATTTAACTTCTTTTTTGCAGATGACGTTTACAATATTGAGGCGACAGAATAATTAGGAACTGTAGCTCCAAGAGAAACAAAGGGAGTAGTGTATTGGTTAGAGTTCTTGAAAGCATTGCGGTCCCACGTTCGATCCTCCATACTAGATGTTCCTTAAAAAAATATCCCTTTCATTAAACAAGAGCATGGTAACATTAATTATAATAGCAGTATATAGTGGTTACATTGTTCTGTATATGGAATTTATAAAAAAAATAAACAAATAAATGAATTGACACACGTTCAACGGGATATTTTTATATATAAGATCGTGAATTATGATACTCTTACGATAATTGTGTCCTGCATCCAAGACATTGACAAATATTAATGAAGTAACTATTTATATGTATGGCAATTCAGGACATGCTAATTTTACCCCTTTTCCAACTCGGGTTCAATGCAAGGATACCTCCGCAAATATCGAATGAAAAGTTCTCACCATGTGCAATTCTCCATTAAATGTTTTCGCCGAGTCGTACTACTTTCGTTTTCTATGTTACAAACAATACTTGTTTGCACGTTACATGCAGGAGAGTTACATCTACATTTCTCATTGGTCAGCTCCTTCTACCTGGCTTAAGGAGCGAAAGCTTGTAGGGTAGTGGCTACCGTTCAGGGTTTTCAATCTGACGATCGTAGGTTCAAAGCCTTCCGGTAGCAGAAAAGTTTCGTAAGTTTTAGACATATCCCATTGTGTTCATTGTCCACGCCGTGTGAAACGGAATGATTCCGTTTGGAATTCACAATGGGGGAGGGGAAATATTGAATTACAAAATCTCCATTTCAACAAACCGAGAAGTGGAGAAAAATTGAATAATTCTTATAAATATTAAAAAAATTACGTTAATTTTTTTAGTGGTGTAATCGCAGGTAAAATCAAAGATCTCACATGGAAGATTTTAACTTGCTCTGAACTCAGCCAAAAGGCATTTCGCACGGATCTAATATATTCTGCAATACATTTCAAAATGTTATTGAATGTTTCATGTCGATAATTTGGTCAATGCATCCATTCTGGACGCTCAGAGGATATTTTCTGCAACTATCTCTTCTCTCCAGTTCCTTCTCCTTCTTCTCTCCCCTCTTTCTGTTATGCTTTTATCTCATATCGCCTTCCCTACTTTTCTCGCATCTTATCTCCATCCCACTCTTCTCCACTCCTCTTATCTCCTTTCCTGTCTTAGATTTCCGACTCCACTGCACTATTCTCTCTTTTTCGTTCTTCTCCTTTTCTCTCCTTTACTCTACTCTCCACTTCCCTCTTCTCGTCTCCTCCTCTCCTCTCGTCTCATTTTCCTCCTCTTTTCTCTCCTTAGTTCTTTTTTCCTCATCTGTCCTCGAATCTTTTTCCATTCTCCTCACTACATCTCCTCTCCTCGTCTATCCTCTCTTTCTTATCTCCTCTACTTTTCCTCTTCTCCTTCTGCTTTCTCTTTCTCCTCTCCTTTGTAACCTTTCGTTTCCTCTCACCTCTTTTCCTTACTGTAGACTCATCAGCGATGAAATACTAGAAAACCTATTTTTTTCTTTCAGAAAGAATTTTGTCATTTGCGATATAATAGTGATATTTTTAATAATTTTATACAATAATACTTGTTTATATTTCTTTCGCGTATTTTATAAATATCTATTGTGCATGTGGCAACCCTGAAATTGAGCCTAACTCTGCACGCAACCCACCAACGGCTTGTGTAAATTGGGTTGCCTAGTTTAAAATGTCGTTGTCCTAAAACTGTACAACATATTTTTTACACATATGCAACATGGAGCGACATAAAATAAGAAAATACATATGCAACATGTTAACTCTAAATTGTGTACGTATTCAAAGTTTCTTTAATACACATATATATATATATTATTTAAATACATTACATGATCAATTCATACGCCAAATTGTCTCTCAAATGTGCGACAACAATCTGAAGTATATATCTGGCCTTACTTCTATCTCAGGTAATTTAGAATGTATTACAGAAAATAATCATATTGGGATCGAAGCAAGCAGGAAAATCTTTAGATCCAAATATTTGCAAACTGAAAACAATATTGATTTAATTGGGCGCAAATAATTTCACTGGATGCCATGGGAATCTCTTTAACATATTTTTTTTTTCATTTAGAACGTTTTGGCCCAGGGTTGACTCCCGCTGACCCCTAGCTGCGGCTCTGCATTACCGACTATAAGAATAGTATATATATCATGCTTGCGAGCGAAGCGAGCAAGAAACTTTTACGAAATGTACTTTTATTTGTATAAAATTTGAAATCGGGGGGGCAATTGCCACTCTGTGCCCCCTGTAAGTGCCCTTAGCCGTCTGGAAGAAAAATGCAAGAAACACTTGAAAACTTATTCCATCTTGAGTATCCATTTGTCCTGTTATTCTTAGATTCTGCTAGTCATGTTTCTTTACTTCAATGTTTGCCCCCCTAGATTGGACTTCCCTCCAAAATCGGGGGGGACGACGACAATGCCCCTGCCCCCTTGTGGTTGCAGCACTGTTTGTGAGTGTCTCTTCATCAATTTCACGTCATCACTCATCTCCACGATTAGCTGGATGTGGCAGAAAAGCAATGCTAAGTAACAAAAATCAAATATCCACTCCCTCTCTCTCGCTATTACCAAAAGATAGACTTAAGAAACAAAAAATTATGAAATTATGCAGTTCAAACTTCATAGCAACACATTCGAGAAAAAAAACATCCAAATACATTAGACACTTTTAATACAAGACTACTCAAAGTGTCACAACTGTTCTAGATACTGAAAATTGCGAAATCATTTTCCGAAATCTGAATCTGGAAGGGAATCCCCCCAATTCTGATAAGACATTATACGGAATCCGACACACCTTCGTGTTGCTAGAGTAATACAGGATATAATTGTAAAGATTAGTGAGAATTCCAGGTAGGAATGTGTTCTGTATTTTTCACAGGGTGGCAAAGCATGCTCTCAGGGGGGGCAGTTGCCCCCTGTCCCCTCTAGCTACGGGCCTGCTTGGAATGTTGTTTTTCTCCATGCTGCATTGGAATAATAATTCAAATTATTATTATTATTAGTATTATTATTATTATTAGCTACTGTTGCAGATATTTGACTGTGATAAATTAGCCATTTTTAATTTTTTCTACAAAATTTTCCATAATATTTAAAAACCTTAAGGGGGGGGGTTAAACCCAGTAACCCTCCCTTGCGTACACCACTGGGGCGAACACCCCCTTTTGAACCATGATTGATTGATTTGGTGTTTTAAGTCCACTTTATGCACAGTAAGGTTAATCGGAACTGGACGTACCGTTTTTGAAGTGGGATCCGAAACATTATGTGCCTCCATCGGTAATCCAACCCGGGACCCATTGATTACAAGGCGACGACGAAACCACTGCGCTACCCCCCCCTTTTCAACCAGTCCGTTCCTTAACCGCCCAGCAGGCAAGAAGAAAAATATATAGATCAATAAATGCACTTGTATCGCAATAATGCATTTTTCAATTATATTTATTGCTATATTTAATATGACTCTCCAGAAAATATTTCCGCCCCTCCCACTCATTTTTTTTCTTTCTGACGATGTCACTGTAGCTCTCGGAAGTATCGCAATCGAAACATCCATCTTCTCAAGATGTGTAATGTAAATGCAAAATTATTCTAAAAGGCAAAAAGCCTAGAAAAGAACTAATGGCTCGAAAAGAGTGGGTCGGATAAGTGATGCTAGAATAAACTAACGGTTGGATTATAGAAATCCAAATACCTGGATAATCAAGATTATCTGTTGCTTTTAAGACAGACACGGACCTCAAACTGTGGGTCTGATCCAGATTGGCCAGATGTGAAAACAAACTTGACAAAAGAAGATTTTACTTACGCTACATAAGTTTGATTGCTTGATTTGGTGTTTTAAGTCCACTTTATGCACAGTAAGGCTAATTGGGACTAGACCTACAGGTTAAGGTAGGATCCGAACCACTATGTGTCTCCGCCGGTTATCCGGGATCCCTTTATTACAAGGCGAAGACGCTACCACTGCGCCATCGGAGAAGCTCTACTACATAAGTTTGAGAAGCACGTGTTGCTTTCATTGTTTTCACGCCCCCTTAGTGCATGCTTTCAAGGTTAATATGAGCAATTTTACCAGGATCTTGATCAAATTCAATATTGGTGAATGTACTGGGAGCTGATCCGCAATAAAGCCTGCAATCCGACCCCGAACAAAATCCATCCTCCCGCCGCCCCTTCCTCAGAAGCGTGCTTTTTCCTTAAGCCGCTCCTGGAAAGCCTGTCAAAGCCTTCAGCCCTTGAGCTGTTCTGCAAAGAGCCCAAGCCTTGAGAAGTCTGTCTCGACTGCTGACGAAACAAGGGTTGGCAAACAAACAGTCCACGCTTGCTGCTTCTGCGAGAGCGATAAAGTAAATTTACACTCGAGCCTGAAATCTCGGATTCGCTTTTCGCGTCCTTCTTCAGGAACGAAGGACGAGAGTTTGGGTCGATTCAGGCAGAAAGTAGTTTACTGTGAGTCTCCTTGGAGCTGTGCAAAGACTGGATAGTTGTTCATTTGGCACAAAACTAAAAGGCATAAACGTCCATGGAAAATAACCTTGGTTTTCTCTTCCCTAAAATCCTTCCAATTTTAAACCAGGGATTGTACCAAGACCGGTGGATCTGGAGTAAACTAATTTTTCACGTAAGTGTCTTGATAAGTGCAACATGGTCGCAAAGTTTGTTTGGATCTCACTTTTTTGGACTGACAGTTTAAAGAAGGACCAAATCGGCTGTACAATATGTGTCTGCTGAAGATCTAACCAGGGACCCCTTGATTACAAGGGGAAAGCGTTACAACTAAACCACCAATTTATTTTAAACAATACATTCTTGAAACTACTTATACGCGGGTTAGTCCCGTTTCGCCGAATGTCCCAGAGAAAAATATCGAACCTATACTCTGTTCCGATTATCTCTGGAGCAAGTAAACGAAAACAAGCCTCTGCAAAAGTAGTGACGCGAGACGGCTCCACCAATGAACAGGTGAGAGGGAACGGGATTGCGTGGAGGAGAAAAGACGACTGCGGTTACCAGCTTCGCAGCAGTGCGTACTGTTTCGCTCTGCCCACTCGACCCCCCCCCCCCCCCATCTTCTCTGCCACTGTGCGCAGCCTTACTTCCAGAGATAACCGAGACAAAGTATAAGCAAAATTTTCGGCAAAAAGTGAATTCCCGTTTTGACGAATCCCCTTTCGACAATTTTCAAGGGAGGAGAATTTTCCCCTCTACTGGGAAATTTCAGTGACTGAAGTTTGAGTTTTGGTTTTAAGACCACTTTATACACAGGGAGGCTAATCGGGACTGCACACAGTTTAAAGTGGGATCCGAACCACTTGTGCCTCCACAGGATAACGAACCAGGGACTGAAGTGAAGAATAATTTCAACGAAGTCAGAAACTCGTTGAAAATTTTCATTCCTTGATGAAAGTGAATTTTAAGTAGTAGTTACTTCCAGGCGGTATTTTAGCAGGCACTTCTCTCCTAGCCAGGTGTCCCAACCAAAGTCGTTTATTTTTCTTGATCTCTACCAGTATTTATCTTCCTTCAGCAATTATTTCCAGCACACTTGTATTGCTTACTTGGTCTGTCCATTTCAACGCTCCATTCTTCGCCATGCTGACATTTCTAAAGCTTCTCATTGCTCTTCCTCAATTCTTCGTAGCGTCCAAGGTTTCTGCACCACACAACGCTACACTCCACACAAAACACTTCATTAGTCTCTTTGTTTGTTGTTTATTCAATGGTCCACAAAGCACGCATCTTTTATTAAAGGCTTCTTTTGCCACTGCTTTTCTCAATTTCATTTCCTGGCTGCGCTCATGTCAATGCTTATGATATATCCCGGGTCAACTTCTCTTTTACTTTGGCCTCGAATTCTCGCGTAAATTTTCCTCGGCTTCTTCCCAGTAACCACACCCTCTCTCTTGTTTACATTTCTTTTCATTCCGAATGGTCACAGGCATTCAAGCATTCACCGTCCTTTAGCGTTCTGCTAGTAAAGCATGTCGTCCGTAAATCTTATATATTTTATTATTATTATTATCCCCCGCCCCGTATTCTGGAGAAAGTTCTTTACCAATTCTTCTAAGTACATGTTGAATATTGTAGGTGATGGGCAGCGTTCTTCCCAAGCGATTTCACTTCCCTCTGTAATTTCTTAACATATTCTCAGTTTAACTCATTCATTCATGTACACATTAATGGATCTCCACTCTTTCGAATCTATAACACCAATCTTTTCATTATCTCTGCAAGTTTCATCCAATTCACTCTATCGAAATCTTTCTCCACAAAAGCTCTAGACCCTCTACGTACTTTCACCATATAACTTTTTAATACCCTTTCTGTTTGTTTACACAGGAAATTTCCCAGCGGAGAGAAAATTCACTCCCTTCAAAATATTCTGCGAAAGGGAATTCGGCGAAACGAAAATTACTCTTTCGCTAAAAATTTCCCTTAGGTGGGAAATCTGATATAATGTGCCTCTGGGCCATTCGGCGAAATGGCATTCAGCAAAGCAGATAGACGGGATTATATGCTTAATTGCCTCCACCTAATGAAAGAAACACAACATCGAGATCTAGGTAGCTTTATCGACTCGAAACTCACTTCCGAAAATAACATCTCCACCACACAAAAAAAGACAATACGTATGCTAGGCCTACTGTACAGATTCGCAGAAATCAATAACCCAATTAGCACTCTCCATATACTGGTACTTCTAAACGGGCCTCTCCGTAGGCGCAGTGGTAGCATCATCGCCTTGTAATCAAGGTGTCCTGGGTTCGATACCCGGAAGAGGCACATTGTGGTTCGGATCCCACTTTAAACTGTAGGTCCAGTCACGGTTAGCCTTACTCTGCATAAAGTGTACTCAAAACACAAATTCAATCAATCAAATCAACCGGTACTTCAAAACATGTGTGGCCGCCGTTCTAGAGTACTTTTCAATCAAATGGAACATGGCTGACCATTCTTATATCTCTAAGATAGACAGTGTTCTCAACTTTTTTCTCTCAATCATTCTATATAGAGTATCTGCCCTAAGACGCCTATCCAAGAGAGGTCTGCTTGAAAACTTACACATTGATACCACAGAATCTCGTAGATACATCGGAGATACGAAAGTAATATATAAGATCATTAATGGGAACTTAAGACGTATTCACGAGAACTTTCCCTCAGAGTGCCTCAACATAAAACACGGAGCAAGGAAACTTTCCACACTGCAACTTCCAGATTATTAGTCATACAGCGTTCCTTATTCCATGGGCTACCGCATCAGTTCAACAACACGTCAAACCAGCTCTTATTTATCT
Source organism: Lepisma saccharinum (assembly GCF_977018435.1). Classification (NCBI taxonomy): domain Eukaryota; kingdom Metazoa; phylum Arthropoda; class Insecta; order Zygentoma; family Lepismatidae; genus Lepisma; species Lepisma saccharinum. The sequence goes on along the minus strand of NC_139236.1, from coordinate 56,585,497 downwards.
TAAACTAGCTGATTGCCCGGCGTTGCCCGGGTAGTTATTTATCCCAATCTTCTATTAGACAGGAAAATAATGAATTCTAACTATAGTGTAAAATGAACTTGGAGTTGAACGGCATTGAGAGTGTCACTATTAATCTTAGCGACCCCGAAATCTATGGATTACATACACACTAATATCGGCCGTTTTCGATTATTTTTACATGTCACCCCCTTCCCACCCCATCCCTCTAGGGGTGCCAGGGGTGTCTTGAAGTTGAACGGCATTGGGAGTGTCACTATTCATCTTAGCGACTCCTAAAACTATGAATTCCACACTAATATTGGTCGTTTTCGATTAATTTTACATGTCACCAACCCTCACCCCTAGGGGTGCCAGGGGTGTCGTACACCCACAGTATTTATTTCAAGTTTGCAAGTGATATGTGTACCACGTTTGGTTGAAATCGCTCTAGGAATTCGAGAGTTATGCCGGAATAAACACACACACATATACACACATACATCATTTTTCATACATGTATATTAGAAGATAACCAACCTACAAAAAAACGATTCACAAGTCATGCTGTTGTGAAACTGAGCTCTGTTTGATCTTGGTACTGTTTTCTTTTTTTAACATTATTTTTGTTTCTTCCTAGTTTGAAACGACTTCTGCTACGCTGGAAATTTTCTTAAATAAATAGTATACGCCATCGGGGAGGTCCTACTATGTTGTTTTTTTTGTTTAAAAAAGAAAAAAGACGAGCAAATTACGTTCGAATTGTCAACATTCCTTCCAACCAACTGGCGTAAGCAGGATTTCCTTCTCGGGAAGGACTGGAATTGTAAAGGTGGAGAGTACATAACTGCTTTTTTTTAAGGGGATAGTATACGCAATAAGATATTTCGTATATTGAAGACATTCTACTCTCAACGATGGCAATCGGGGGTTATTTAAGGAGGGTTGCATTTACAACTCTGCTTTTTCCCGAGTTCTTCACTTCTTTTATTTTAAAATTTTGATTTTCTCAAACTTTCAAAGGGGGCTGTAGCCCTATCAACCCCATTACCCTCTGCGTACTCCAATGTTCCCACCCCATAATCTTTAATCCGGATTCCTCAGCATTCAAGTTTCCCGGCTCGCTACTTTTGGCTAATCGCGAAGATAAGAATTAGTTGATGAAGGGACACTTACAACGAACACCCATCCGAGATTCGCACCTGGAACCCCATGAGTCGTAGCTCGCTATGATAACCACTCCGTCACAGAGTATTTTCTGTAGTTTTTGGCAGCTTCTTGGTGGTTTCTACGTTCAACAGATACTGCATTTGGTTTGTTTTATTACAAGAATTAAATAAAAACATTAAAAGTCCAACAAAAATTGTAGGGCGGACTGTATACAGCACAAATTTACACAAATTTACAAAACGACCTCAAGGCCGCAACACTAATCAAGTGAGTTTCAAAACGCCATTTCTGTTATTTTGAAGCTGGCGCCTCCTATACACACTTGCACCACTGAAGAGGAGTGGTTTATTACCTTCTGTCAGTCTAAAATGTACAGAAATTACTCAGCAAATGACAATTCAATATTTCTGTGCATGCTTACCACACCATCAAGTTTACTAATGGAGGAGAAAGTTCGACAATGGCCTCAGCAAACTTGTGGAACCCAACATAGAGAAATCTACTTGATAAGAAACAAGAACAAATTAAGGCTTTCATTTCACTCTCCCTTGTATATACAACAGCAGTTCACACATTGAGGGGTGCCTAGGCGGTAGGAACCCTTTATGAAGACACCACCTATAGCGTTGCATACCCTACCTTGTAATTGAAACAAGCACCTTCACAATTTATTCCCGCATGCTTTGTTTATTCCAGTAGAGATCTGAAATCGATATCTCTGGCAGTGGAAGCTGCAAGAGTTAATGTTTTTCCATTTCAGTGCAAAGTCCCAAAGGGGATCTTGCTGCCGTAAGACAAGCCATGCTTGTGACACTCCAATATACACAATGTGCGCCGCTGTGGCCATAAGCAGAGAGGAGCTTCCGCTTTCGTCCCAAAGGGATAGAACAACGTATAAAATCGATTTTCAATGTAATGGCACCACACTGTCGTCTGCACCTTGGGACAAATTTTGTAATGTTACAAAAGCATACAATTTATTTTCACCAATACTCGCTGCCGTGTGATATATACACACAGAGAAAAGTAAATGCATCATCTGAAACCAAAAAAATGCATAATGTATGGAGCTCAGGCCAAATGTTTAAGTGCTTTATTCAGAAAGATACAGCAAGATGCATAAAACTACATCAACTGATGCATTGCAGTGCATCTCGACAACAAGAAATACACATTTGCATCATATGATGCACTTTTACGATACGCAAAAATACATCAAACTATAAACCTGATTCCTTTCAGAGGCACAGTACTGCCACAATAAATTTGATGCATTTAGGTTTCTGTGTTTGTAAGGTACATGATAGTACTGCTCATATCTTCAGCAGTGTGTTACGATTAAAGAAACATGTTATCCATGTTATATACTTAATTTTCTACTAAATATAATCTTCATTATGTAAATTTTAAATATTATGTAGGTTCTTGCGCTATATAATTTTATAACGGTTTCAGATATTGTGAAAAACTATAGTTAAATGTTTACAAACACAGAATGGCGTTGATATGCGTTTCGTGTGTTTTAAAACCATCTCTACTTTATGCTCAGGTAAGCTAATCGGGACTGGACCTATAGTTTGAAGTGAGATTCCAACCACTGTGCAATTTGCGTCTTTCTTTCAGTACTCTGTCCCGGAAATCTCACGAACGAACTCGTGAGAGAGGAAGTGAGTGCAGCTACCAGCCATTTGCAGCAGCTCGCACTGCTTTGCTTCTCCAACTCGCTTTCTCCCCTTCCCTTCCGTTATGCGCGGCCTTGGTCCACAGACACAAAGTATAGTTAGCCGTATTCCATGAACGCATCGCACTTCCGCAATGTCTGTCATCTTGTAATCATTGGGTTCAAGGTTAGATCTCCTTATCTGAGCCTAAAGGAAACTCAAAAACAAACTTTGACAAAACCAACATAGTCACTCGAGTGTGGAGGATGAATAAACAGAAATAGGTTAACTGAACACCGATGTATATAAAAATATTTTTTATAGAATAATAGTTACTATTATTTAAAACAGGTAAGTACCTAGGAATACTAAGGAAAATGTAGATTCGATTGACGTCTTACGAAAAAGAATTGGAAGGTATATGTGCTGGTATGCTCTACGAGGGGGTGTTGCTAGAAGAGTAATGCCACTTTTGGTCCAGTATTCATAAACAAGAACGTACAATGCAAGAAATGAACAATCGACGACAATTCAAGTTAATACTCCTCTGATTGGCATATTTCCTTACGAAAATGCTGTGCAATCCACTGCATTCTTATATAAATAGTGATTCAATATGACTAAAATTAAAGCTTATCAGTTCCTGTGCTCACCTGTTGTTGTTTGTGAGAGAGTAAAAGGGAGACAGGGAGAGAGAGAGAGAGAGAGTAGGGCAACAGAGAGGGATGAAGAAAAACCCTGAGAACATCCTGGAATACGAAATTATTCATCATCTCCTAAATCAATACAGTCCATGTGGAATGCGACGTGGTCGTGAATTTCGTATGACTCCACTCATTTCTATCCATGCTAATGCTTCAATACCAGTATTAATAATTAAACAACCAATACCAACAATGTCGAGAGTAATAATCCTGAGGCTTTGGTGGTACGTTACGAATTCATGTTACCTTTGTGCGAGATAAAACGAAAAGATGAATTTCCGTGGAACAACGATTTAGGGATTTTTCAACGAAAACCGGCTTTTTAAATTATGTAGTGCGCATACGCTGTTTCTTGTTCGTGTTTCTACTAAACTCAATCTAGCTATTTCGAAATAATTTCAGCATTTAATTTTAGATGATTAACACAGCTACCCTGGACTGGATTGTTACAGCAAAGGAGACATATTTTCCCCCATAATAGTGATTCTCCCTCAAAAAACACCGGTTCGGTCTGAAATTATGTTCCTTCAACATCCTTATAATAATTAACATAAATTACTGCGACTGCAATGCAATTATGTGTTAAATATATACTTTTTAAGTGGACCTGCATTTATCAAGGAGGGACGTCGTCACCCCTTCCGGACATCCATGGTCCTGTCCATATGTGTTTGTGTTTGCCCTTTCACCGATGTCATATTATCATCATTTACCTTCATCTTTGCGATTGGACAAAAGTAGCTGAAAAGCGAACTCGTGAAATAAACAAATCAATCAACGATTAACACAATTATTAACTTAACACTCTCCATGTTGCATCGATTCTCGTTTAAGACATTGGAGGTTTTTCTTTCGTTTTTCCCTGCTTCTCCTCATTTCTCTAATCACGGCGTACGCAGGATTCTTTTTCGGGGAGGGCTGAAATGGTAATGGTAGATATAATATAACTTCACTTTGGCGAAGTGGTACACAATAACATATTTCGTAACTACAATTTTCAGCCTTCGTTTTAAAAGTTGTTCAAAGACAAAAATGGCAATCGGCGATCATTTTAAGGGGAGTTTGCATTTACCACTTCGGATTTCGGGAGAGGCTGCAGCCCCATAAGCTCCCCCTCCCAAGTCAGCCAGTGACTGTGATTATATATACCGGGTAGTCCATATTGATGGGACACATTTCAAATGCATATTTCTAGGAATGTAACAAGCACATTTATTAAGCACTAAGTTATGTGTAATACGTACACTACCAAGATACAGGAGTTTACTGCACTGTTAATCGTATGAATATAACATCCTGTAGATGGTCACCACTCACCACCTTGAGGAGAACATTCACTTGGGCTCTCGAAGTCATACTGTCCATAATATGGCACAGCAAATCGGCCAGAATGGCCTCTACCTCCCTTCGGATATTTCCCTTGAGTTCAACAGTTGTTTGAGGTTTTTATGGTGTACGTACACCCTTTCTCTTAGGTAACCCTACAGGAAGTATTCCTGTGAGGCTACATCTGGTGATATGGATGGCCAATTGATATCGCCGAATCTGGAAATGAGGCGACCAGGGAAATTGTCTCGAAGAGATCTCATTAACACTAATCCTGTATGAGTAGTGGCACCATCTTGTTGCATCCACCGAGCCGTCTCATTTAGGGAACGAATAAAGTTATTAACATGTCATTGTAGCACTCAGCAGTGCCCGTTATGTTGGGATATTGCTCGACTGTATTCGCCAGGTGTTAAATGTTCTCTGCACTACGAGCCCATCGAGGTCGGACAGGCGAAAGTTTCTTGTCAGCATTAGCCGTCTCAGGAATATTTTTCATAGCACGCAGGATTACCTTCTGAGGTGGTGTTTCACGCTACTTGAAATGTTTCTAAATAGCCGTCAGGGACGGCGACAGATGTGGGCACGGGTGGGCAAGGGCCCACCCAAAAATTCCAATGCCCACCCGATTGCCCACCCAATCAAATTCAATAAGTACATATACTTGGGGATATATGAATGATTCGATAAATAAGTGTATTCTGGTGTTCATAACATGTATATTCTACTTGTCAATATTATCTATGCTAGAAATGTTCACATATTCTCAACCCATTAAAAGTCAATTTTGTCATTAGAAAGTGAAAGAAATTACTAGAGCTGTTGAAACAAAAACTGTGATCAAATGAATACTTCCATGATTAAAAGCAGTTAGTAGGCTTAGGAGACTCAAAATTACGCAGGGTATAATCAAGATTATATCAGAATTTAGGTTGAACTTGAGGACTGCAGCTCCGGGCCTCCACATACGTATATAAATCTCGGCCTGGGTATGGTTAAAATAATCTCCAAATAAACAAATAAGAACACTATCTTAGCGTTACTTCCTCCGGCAACACAATACATTATTTCGACTTTTTAATTATTATTAGAATAATTTAATCAAGAAGACTTAGATGGGCAGGCCATGTGACACGAATGGCAGAGGAAAGAATGGTTTACATGATTCTTCTTGGGAAACCTGATGGTAAGAGACCAGTAGGAAGGCCAAGACGAGGATGGAGGGATAACGTTGAGATGGACCTAAAAGAAATCGGCAAGGATGGGAAAGATTGGATTGATCTTGCCCCGAATAAGGGCAGATGGAACGCTTGTGTTGCTGCAGCCATAAACCTTCGGGTTTAAGTATGCTAGAGAGTATAATATAGTTCTAATTAGCTCTGCATTGAAATTTCAGAAGTGTCCTATTTTATTTCATTACAATTTGTATGTGCCTGTTATCTTCAAATGTCAATATTGATACGGTCTAGGTATTAAGCATATGGCTACAAGGTATGGTCTTCACGGTCAGAAGAAGATAAATCATAAGCAGATGTATTCTGTGTAATGCTTGCTATATCATGGGTTCAATGTATTTGAATGTTTCGGACATAACGTCCAGTTTATATTAAATATGTTAATTGTTCACCGTCTGGTTTTTATCTTGTGCAACTTATATTAATCTACATTACCATGTCCTTCACTCCGAACCTATCAATTTGGCGCTGTGGACAGTGAACAGAAGATTTGAAGGATTCTAATCATATCGGCACGGGATAGTGACAAGTACGATTTCATGTAGCAAATCAACAAGACGGTGTTTTACAGGTAACATTCAGTTTGCTAATTTTATTCACGCTTAAGCAAAAGCAAGTTTCAGTTACACATCGTAACTTCTATATTTTCCAGTTATTTCTATCAGTTAACGTAATTTGACGTTTCAACAACATGGCTCTCAACATTACATTCAGCGAATTTGCTGAAGAAAATGAAGATATCGAGAGTTATTTCATGCGTTTTGATCAACTCTGCCTTGCCCAGAATGTGGCAAATGAAAGAAAAGCAGCAGTTCTATTAGCAGTCATTGGTCCTAAGGCTTTCCAAGTACTTCGTAATATTACGGCTCCTGAAATGCCATGTAATCTATCATATGCTGTCATTCACGACAAAATGGTTCAGCACTTCAGGCCCAAAACCAACAAGTTTACAGAGAGGTTCAAGTTTCGAAAATGTATCCAGTCTCAAGGAGAATCAGTTACTCAATTCGTAGTGAGAATCAAACAACAAGCAGCCAAATGTGTGTATGAACAGTATTTAGATGAGGCACTTGTTGAACAATTCCTTGTTGGTGTACAGTCAGACAGTACTCGAAAAAGATTATTATCTGAAAGTGATCTTTCCTTTGCTAGATGTCAAGAGATTGCATTGCATTGTGAGTTGTTAGAGCGAGAAGTTAAATTATTCTCAAATAAGTACAATACAGATTCTGTGACTTTTGCCACCAACTCAAGAAATTTGACGCGGATGAATCCAGATCGTCAAACAGGCCCTTCAACGAGTTCACGGTCGGGGCAGAAGAGCTACAATCAACCTCAGAACTCAACTGCTACCAAGCAAAATTCACACTTCCAGTGCGGCAACTGCACAAAGAATCACCCACAAGGTCTATGTCCGGCAATAAACACAACCTGTAGCTACTGCAAACGACAAGGCCATTGGAATATACGATGCAGAAAGAAGCAGAAAGATAGAGCCGTGAATAGAACGTCCAGTTCAACCTCACGGAGCACAACATCCGTTGAGTTGTCTACGTTCAGCTTCAACCATCTCAACACTGATGCGCTCAGTCATCATTCCACACTGGTTACTTGTACTCAACACATTTTGGAGCAGCAATTCAGTTCGGATAGCTTCATAATAAATCTCGAAGTCAATAAGTGTATTGTTAAATGTGAAGTAGATACTGGGTCTGCTGTTACTCTTTTCAACGAGAAGTATTTTGATCAGTTGTTTCCACACTATGTTAAATGTAATTCTAGCCTACGATTACGAGGTGTAAACGAAGGATATGTACGTGTTACAGCACAAACATCCGTCAAACTATACTTAGACAATAGAGATTATACTTTACCTGTCTTTCTCTGTCAGGAGAAACTTTTATATCCATTGATCGGTCGTACATGGTTGGACATTATTCAACCATCTTGGAGGCGATTATTAGTTACAGCCAGTGTTCTTTCAACTAACACAGTACAAAGTACTATTACTAACGCTGGTGCCGACGACCTAAGTCGAGAAATTTCTTCTAGATTCGAGAAAATCTTTGATGGTGATTTGTCCAAGCCAATTGTACCTTATTTGGTCGATATACCACTGAGATCCAACTCTGCACCGATATTTCGTAGACATTACGAAGTTCCTTACGGTATTCGAGACCGTGTTCAGGATTCTATTCAAAATCTAGTGAAAGTAGGGTTATGGGAACCGGTCGAATATTCTGATTGGGCCTCACCGCTTGTCGTTGTTACCAAGAAAGATGGCTCACTTCGTCTCTGCACTGACTTCTCAGGAACGGTGAATAAAATGACTGAAAACGTCAAGTTTCCCATTGCTAGAGTCGAGGATATTTTCTCTAAGTTGGCCAGGTGTAAATACTTTACGGTAATTGATCTTCAAATGGCTTACGGACAGTTGGAACTTTCTGAAGCTGACAAACGCATCACTGTCGTCAACACACCTTGGGGCTTATATAAACCTCACAGACTACCTTTTGGCATAAACATAAGTGGAGATCTGTTTCAAATGGTCCTAGCGAAGATTCTAGATGACATTCCCGGAGTTTCTTTCTACTTTGATGACGTCATCATCGGAGGTGAAACATTGCAAGAATGCTTCACACGCACGTGTGATGTCCTGAATCGTCTGGCCAAACACAATGTCAAAGCGAGCGCCAGCAAAAGCCAATTCCTAACCTCATCTATCGAGTACCTAGGATACAAGATTGACGTCACTGGTATACGACCGTCAGACAAGAACTTGGAGGCCGTCCTAAATTCTCCACCACCTCAAGACAAATCACAATTACGTTCCTTCATCGGGATGATCAACTTTCATCGAAAGTTTGTACCGAACTTAGCTTCGAAACTTCACTTTTTACTTTCTTTACTCAAGAAAAACGTCTCTTGGAACTGGGACGATAACTGTCAACACGAGTTCGACAGCATCATGGCGGAACTTCGACAGGTAAATCCTATTGTGCCTTTCGACCCAACAAAGCCAGTTGTACTTATCACTGATGGCCCTCCTTTCGGCTGTGGCGCGCAATTGTGTCATCGAGTTGAAAGCGGTCTACAGACTATCGCCTGCTCTTCTACCACCTTCAGTGAGACGGAGCGGGATACTCCCAGGTAGAGAGAGAAGCTCTAGCCATAGTTCACGGTATCAAGCAATTTCACAAATTTTTACTCGGATCCAAGTTCGAGATTGTTACAGACGCACGTGCTGTAAAGTTTATATTTTCTCCGGATCGAGCCATTTCAAAACATTCATCCAATAGATTGATGAGATGGGCTCTACTTTTATCTTCATACCAATATAATATAATTCATTCCAGCAAGGTAGAAGTAGCTGACATGCTAAGCAGGTTGCCTACGCAAACACGTGACACAATACCAGCTGGGGAAGAAGAACTTCATGCATATTTCGGGTCCATTGAAGACGTTGTAGTTCTCTTTCTCGAGACTCAATACAGAACGCCACTTCAGAAGACCCACTGCTCTCATTAGTTGTATCCTGTGTAGTAAATGGTTGGCCAGATCAACTCGACAAGTCTACTGAACGGAAGAAGCTCGCACCTTTCTTCGAAAGAAGAGCTCACCTAACGTACGAGCAGGGAACGCTCATGTGGTCGGGTAGACTTATCATTCCCACAGTTAAACGGAATGAAGTTCTTAGAGCTTTACACGATGGACACATAGGTTCAACTCGTATGAAAGAGTTGTGTCTTTCCAGATTTTGGTGGCCAGGCATGTCAATAGAGATTACGGATTTTGTAGCGAGCTGCAATACATGCCGAGCTAATGCTCCTAAGGTCCGCAACGGACCCGATTCTTCATGGTCTCTCGCTTCGTACGTGAACGAGAGATGGCATATAGACCATTTTTTTCTTTGCAGGGCGTAAGTTCCTACTGATAGTAGACGCCTTCAGCAAGTGGACAGAAGTGTGGCCTGTACACACATTGGACACAAAGGAAACTATCCGCTGGCTTATGCAATCTTGCGCCACGCTAGGGATACCAAATACTATCGTATCCGACAACGGCCCAACGTTCACTTCTCTCGAATTTCGTAACTTTTGCCTTAAGAATGGTATCAAACATGTTACTTCACCGCCTTATCACAGCCCTAGCAACGGCTTAGCCGAACGATACGTTCGTACCGTCAAAACCGCTTTTGTCAAGCTTATAACTGACAAACCCAATCTGAGCACGCTTGAACTTGATATGGGGATCGCCAACCTTCTTTTCATCCTTCAGAACACGCGACTGGGTGGAAAAGGAAGCCTGCCAGCACTTTCGGTCTTGAAACACCGACCCAGATTTTGGTGGGAACCAAACAATGTGCCTCTGTCGAATGAATCTCCGTTCAAGCCGAGGAAGTCAGCAAAGTTTCAGAACGACTCTTCATCGAGATATGGTACTTTCGCCATCAACTCAGCAGTTTGGGTTCAATCACCTAAGAACGGTACTCCAAATTACATCCCAGGAGTTGTCATTCGTCGAATTAGGGATATTATCCTCTACGAGATAATGTTGGAAGATGGAATCAAACGAGTGGTGCATCCCAGGTGGTTGAAGAGACGTGTTTCACGTGACACTGCAGATGACGACGACTTCAACGTTACAATACCAAATAGAAATTCAACAAATCCCGGTGGAACAGTACCAGAACCTACCCCAGGCAGAGCTGGATACCCTGGACCAGGTCCTAGCACACCTCACTCGTCTCCGAGAAGGTCTACCAGGATTCGCCGCCCACCAGATCGATACGGTCATCAGCATAGCTGATTTTTTTTAATGGGACACCTGGAGGGATGATACGGTCTAGGTATTAAGCATATGGCTACAAGGTATGGTCTTCACGGCCAGAAGAAGATAAATCATAAGCAGATGTATTCTGTGTAATGCTTGCTATATCATGGGTTCAATGTATTTGAATGTTTCGGACATAACGTCCAGTTTATATTAAATATGTTAATTGTTCACCGTCTGGTTTTTATCTTGTGCAACTTATATTAATCTACATTACCATGTCCTTCACTCCGAACCTATCAAATATGGTATGCGAAATATCAACTTTTTATTCATTCTAGTAACAAGAAGGACAATCAGTGGCTTATCCTATTTAAAAATCCTCGTCCCATACATAAATTTTGCCACATTAATCAACCGAAAATATCAACAGAATCTGTAGATGCAGCTGAAGTAAAGAAAAAAAAGTTATGTCACGAAGTATCCAGAAGACGATTTTGTTAATTTGTTTTTAAGCCCACTTTTATGCTCAGATAGGCTAATCGGGACTGAACCTACAGTTTGACGTGTAGTCCGAACCAGTGTGCATTGTGCTTCCACCAGAGGAGGGGGAAGTCGAACACAGGACCTCTTCATTATAATGCGACAGCGTTATGCCATTGGGGAAAAATATACAGAAAGAACTCGCACCAAACGTGGCATTTTATCACCACAGAAGATGCGTCCATTTTAAGAGGGTGATTGCCTGAGACAAATATTTGAGACTTTCGGAAAATAACGTCATTGTTCACGGAATTAGCTGCCTTGATCCACTAATGAAACGCTGTGCAATTGAAACTACCACCTCAACTTTCTAAGAGCTATGGACTAATGTAACTCCATTTTTGGAAGAGTAAGTTGTGGATGATTTTTCTTTTATTTGAAGTCATTTTCTGCTAATTTTGATAATGACGGTAAGGTTCAATGGTGATTAGATGAAAGTAACGAAAGGGCGAAAACAAACACATGCTGACACTCAAAATACAAACCCTCATGAATTATTACTTTGACAGTGGTTCCAAGCGCCAGGGACTCGTTGCCCTGAAAGAATAAAGTTTCCAGGGTATGCTACACATGATAGAGGTTGACGTTCTAGTGTGTTCGAAATGGTCACGCCATACAACCCAAGTCATCTATGAAAAATAGATGAATTATTACTGGCAAGGTGATCAACTTCGATGAATTCCTTGTGTCCTAAATAATTTTGTTACCTCAACAAATATGTTCATGTAACCATACGTGTATTGCTTCTCCCGCATTAGTAACATGACAGTACAGAAAACGAATAGCAACTTAGCTAATAATCTCTTCAACTCTGAACAGATATTTCAATCTTACTTGTTTATTATTTATCACTTATGAGTGATATTTTGTCAAAACAGCCTTTCATTAGCCTAGGAATACTTCATGGACAATGAACAAAGAATTTGTTTTCCGTGTGTGTTTTAAATCATTCCTAATAAAACGTTCATTTTAATCCAAACATTCAGTGGCGGTGATTAGGAGGACCGGGAAGTGGGGATGCAGTTGCCCCGCCACATTTTGCCACTTTTTGCCCCCACACTATGTCCTTTTTATGATAAGCCTTTTCTACCAAGAAAACGTATATTGTCCTTGACCCTCAAATGTTGGCACCCAATCGCCGCTTCTACAAACATTCAGATAGATTTATCAGTTGTACAAACCTTGTAACCTAAGAAAAGTGACCCCCAAGGAGTAAGAAAACTTTTTCAGTCAGAAACTCATACGATGAAAATACTATGCTCAGGAACATGCATTTAAGTTACGAGAAACTTCACGATTGTCTACCATCGCACTTTCTATCATTGTCGCAAAATACATAAAATCAAGTATGTGCCTTGTATTTGCAACACAAGCTTAAACCTAATTCACATTTATTTCACTGTATTAACATGCATGAAAAAATGAGATTAGAATGTATGGCTTGGGTATGGCTGCTCATAGGTAAACACTTCCTTGAAATAATTGTGTCCATCAGAGACAAAGCGAAAGGAAATGGAACAAGATGCGACACTAGATTAGAAAAGAAGTAAGAGGAAAATCGGGAGTGTAAGAGAGAGGGGGGATACATACGTCTTACATACACATATATACTATATATGGCCTTACATTTATACAGCCCACCCTAATCTATCAATGAGGACCTTCTGCCCACCCGGTCGAAAATTTCTGGCGCCGTCCCTGATAGCTGTTGTGATGTAATGAAGTATCCACTGGTAAGGAACGCTTCCACATCATAAGCAGTTTCAACCGGAGTCCTAAGCACCATAATTCATTAAAACAATAAAATGAAAATTGTATTAATATAAACTTCCAAGCTCAGGCTTCAAAATACAATGCACTTGAAAAATGTTAGAATAATCGTACTGTCTGAAAATACAAAATATAATATGTCCCATCAATATGAACCACCCTGTATGTATGTATGTATGTATGTATGTGTGTGTGTGTGTGTGTGTGTGTATATATATATATATATATATATATATATATATATATAAGGGGGTTTCGTGTGTGTGTGTGTGTGTGTGTGTGTGTGTGTGTGTGTGTGCGTGCGCGCGGTAAAACAAAACTCAAAACTTTCAAACTTCACTGTATGAAAACACGGGCACGAATCGAATGGGTGGGTGGGGTCGAAGGTTGAACATTTTACATTGGGGAAGGAGACAAGTGACACCTCGATTACATAAAACATTAAAATGCTGACCAAGGCAAACTTTTATAGTATAAAAAAATATACATAAAAACGTAACGTTTCTACCCTCTAACAGGGTCTTTTTCAGACGACTATTCACGATAAATTGATGAAAGATACAACCATCATCTTACAGGGTCCATACACAAAAGAACACGAAGGCACCAGTCCTTATCTTAGGACATTTCCTGTCAGGAATTCCTGAGTGTGGAATCTCCTGACAGGTAATTGACACTACCTGACAGGTGATTGACAGGTATCTGGTGAGAGTCCGTTCCTTATCAATTCCTCCACTTCTGGACATAGACAGGTTCCTTATCTCCTGGACTCCTTCCCTCCTCTTTTTTTCTTCATTTTTCTTCCTTCTTCCTTCCTTTCTCTTATCCTTTCCACTCTTTCTAGCACTCCTTTCCATTCTTTGTTAATTTTCAGGCCCTCATTCCAGTTCATTATTTCTTCTTCTCCTTTTTTAAGGATTCTTTCGATTACAGTAGAACTCTTCATTTCAAACAAGTTTTGTAGGAAGCGATTTTTAGTTAGGGCTACGGCCTTCGAACACTATTTTAGGTAAGAGACTAATGTTTTGGAAACATTTTTAGGTAAGAGACTAATGTTTTAGAAACATTTTAGGTAAGAGACTAATGTTTTGGAAACATTTTAGGTAAGAGACTAATGTTTTGGAAACATTTTTAGGTAAGAGACTAATGTTTTGGAAACATATGATGAAAGAGTACAAACTAACAACTCATCTAAATAAAAACGCACTTGGTCAAACGAACAGTGGCAATTTCGACCCCGTGCTAGGATATTCAGAAAATTCTAAATAAGGAATGTGGTCCAAGTAGCTTCTCGTTTGGTAGGTCTCATAGTTACAAACACTTTTTTGTGGAAAACTGTTTTTGGTATCCACTACAAGTGTTAAGTAATCATGAGGTATGTCAAAGTGTCATCCCTCTTCTCATTTAAAGTTTTCAACGTTAGCGATTAGACCCATCCAATGCGTTATTGTGAAGTAACGTTGATAGCTTGTGCAATATGTTTTGATTTCGAAACTGTTACGAGTTTACAGACTCGCCCTTAATTTCTTGCCAAATAATTCTGTGTGAGAATCTTAGCCACTGTCACGTAGAGTAGAAATGGCCTCAACTATATACGAACAAGACAGTACGATGAACAGAAATCTATGAAAGCGACGTGGGCTGAAACTGCTACTGTGCTTTACGTAACGTAAATTGATACATGAAGAATAACACGCCTGCTTAGGTAATTAGGTCGGAACTGCCGATTGGGTAACTAACAGGTGATCGCTTTCCGCTGTTTTTCTGTCTTTTTTTCTTCTCCTACCAGATAAAGTTTGTGCACCTCTGTACCACGCCTGTTTGCACATGGATAATGATTTAAGGCCATTGGGCTGCCTTGTTTCCTACTGAGCAAGCTGCAAAAAGGTGAGTAGCTATTGGCCTGTCATTGGTTGCCTTGAAATGACGTCACTTGAAGATATGGCTTTTTCCCTTTAAAAGGAGTTGTAACAACAACATATATATTAAATTCAATTGGATTATTCCTGGGAAAGGTTCAGCAAATGCTGATTCACCACCTAACCCCATGAAAGAAAAATTATACAACACTGCACAAACAGCTACTACAACCAAAGACATGACGAAAAAAGCATATAAAATCAGTGGTATCCCCAAGGTTTTTTTTCTAACCTTCCCCTTTGGCCCATTATTCTCTAAAAAAAAAAGAACGTCAAAGGACTGACTACCAAAAAATGTATAGGTAACACCCCCCCTTTCGAAAATCATGGTCACGCCACTGGGTTAATACAAAGGGTGTGTTTGTGTTTGTGTGTGAAATATTAATAAATGTAAGAAATAAAAATAATTATTACTTAGTTCCAGTACAGTTAAAGAAACTTTCGGATGTTTGATTGAGTTGATGTTTTAACTCCACCTTATGCACCGTAAGGCTAATCGGGATTGGACCTACAGATTAAAGTGGGATCCGAAACACTACGTTCAACCGGGTATAGAACCCGGGATCCCTTGATTACAAGCCGACGACGCTACCACTGCGCCATTGGTTTTAATTAAATCGATAGTTGTCTTACTTTGATTCTGATCAACATTGAAAGCATTCAAAGTTAGGTTGCGGTCTTTAAAAATTTAC
The DNA here is from genome assembly GCF_977018435.1 of Lepisma saccharinum. Classification (NCBI taxonomy): domain Eukaryota; kingdom Metazoa; phylum Arthropoda; class Insecta; order Zygentoma; family Lepismatidae; genus Lepisma; species Lepisma saccharinum. The sequence goes on along the minus strand of NC_139236.1, from coordinate 56,569,707 downwards.
TAGCATCTCATACCAAGCTAAAAAATAAAACATTCTCGTATGCAACGTGACAAAAATGCAATTCCTTGAATACGATGTAATTTGCAAAACACCGCTTACATGGTTCTTAGTAGGGATGTGCCGAAGCCGATTACAGATGTATGAAAATCGGCCGAAATTGACATATCGGCATCGGTATCGGAATCGGCAAAAATCCGATATTTAAACCGGTACAGATTATATTAGAGTTTTACCTTCTAATAAGTTTTATATTCTAGTTTTGTAAGATTGATTGAAAATTTGGTTAAGATTCGTCATTATTGTAGAGTTTTTGTAATAAAATTATTGCAAACTCTCATTCAGAGGATCAACCTAACTATAAATCGGAAATAAAAGAGTACATTGCTGAACCAGGATCTGCTGTTGTATTGGAAATTCAAAAATGAGTATTCAAACCTGAAGCAAGTGCTGAGAAAATACTTGAGCATACCTGCTGCATCAGTATTCAGTGAGTGAGTGTTCAGTATTGCTGAACAGATTTGCGATAAGAGATGAAGTAGGTTACTTCCTGAAGTGCTTCCAAATCTCGTATTTCTGAAGTTGAATCTGGAAGAACAGGAATTCATTTTGCATGTCAAAGAACTGCTTGTGTACTAATGTTAAATCTCTAGATTCACATAACCTTTTGTAGATGCAAATGTACATTCACATCTCTTGAAAATATATATGTATATACATATGATATGCAATAGAAATGTACATACCAAATTTACTTTTGTCATGCAGAAAATAACATCGCTTTTCTGTTTAATAATCTTATGTATCGGAATCGGTTAAATATCGGCATCGGTATCGGTTCCAAAAAATATCGGTGAGTACATCGACATCGGTAAATTTTCAGCTTCGTCACATCCCTTGTTCTTAGCTTTGCAATGACGTTTGTCGTTGATTGTTTCTTAATTTGTTTTTATATATACAGCAATCATATCGTAATTTCCACTGCCTTACACAAAAAAATATATATCGCATATGCTTTAACTTATTCCGAATTAGCGTTCGAAATTGTATAACTTGTAATGAAAATTATTAATTTACTTAATGTTCTTGATAATAACACAATTTCGCTCCGTGAACATAGATCTGACCTGTTTCGGTGTCAGGATTATGGTAAGACTTTCTCTTGCTGCGTACAACTTGAGAACTAATGAATTCGTGAAGACATATTTGCAGAAAAACTAGGGGGAAACGGCTATGATTTGCAAATAATATGCTCAGTTCGGAGCCTCTGTTAATAGTGCAGTGGCGGCGATTGGGTTTCAAGACTTGGAGAACAAGATGCCAAAATTGGGGAACTGGGGGGGGGGGGCAAAGACAGTATATTTCCCTTTGTAGATAAGGTTCAGCATAGTGCAATGGCAAAAGCGGCGAAAAATTGGGGGGCAACTGCCCTCCTAATCGCCGCCACTGTGTTTATGACATAACTATTACGGGCCTCCCTGGTGACGTAGTGGAAACGTCGTCGCCGGTGGGGACACAATGAACATTGGTTCGGATCCCTATTTAAATTGTAGTCCCGATTAGCGTATCTGTGCATAAAGTGGACTAAAAAAAAGGCAAAAAAAAAACTCTGACATCTTTACGTAACTAACGTTGAATGTTCCGATTTACCATGAACTTTTACGTGAAATGAGAAAGTTGTCCGCATTTTCGACTTTCAACATGCAATAGTACTTGTATAACCGCGCTATTTAAGGATCTGGCTAATATTTTTAGCTTGGGACACCCCCCTGACTCAGCTGATGCATAAAAGATAATTCAGGTGCAGCTTTGGCTTGTCTATTTTTTCTCCTCTCTCTCTCTCTCTCTCTCTCTCTCTCTCTCTCTCTCTCTCTCTCTCCTACAGTTGATCCCGAAGGTAAAGCCGGAAGGATTTTCCTCCTATATTTCCCCCTTTGAAGGGTAATCCCAGTTAAGCGAAGAGGAGAAACAGAAAAACATCGAGTGCTAATGAGGAAACACGAGACAAGATAAAGAAAAAACGTTGTAACGCAGATAGCAGCGCTGTAAATTAAATACGTTCATAAATCAATTAACCATAGCCTCATTATTCCTACCCACGCATTCAGTCAGATATAACAACGGTTTCTGTTCAACGCAATGGTGCATGTCGGAAAAGGGCAGTGGGCTGAAATCCGTCACAAGATTTTCTCGCTCATTAAAGTACCGTATTGGCCCGAATATAAGCCGCACATTTTATCCAAATTTCAATTGTGAAAAATTAGGATGGTCTTATATTAGCGACCTTAAAAAAGTTATGACATTTCATTCCGTCAAATTATATGCTGTTAAAAATGTGCTGATTTCTCATTTTGAAATAACGATAATGCAACAAGAGCATTGTAGAAACTATAATGTTATCCAAGAATAACATTGTTGTTCCTAACTGGAACAATAGTATTGTTGTTTCTAACTGGGCATTGTAAAAACTGTCGGCATTCTTCTAAAGGTACCTGTGTTTTGACACTTAGTCCGGAGACCGAAGTCCCCTTCCTAGGTGCCAAGCCAAGCGGTTTGATTCCAGGGTACGCGTGACCGGATCGGTTTTTACCCCCGACGAATAGCCGACTCGTGCATAAAGTGACGTCGAATAATTAATAATAATAACAACGTACATAATAATAATAATAATTGATGTTAGCCCTAAAGTCCAGCGGGAATGCTTTGCTGACTTAACGTTGTACGAAATATAAATACCAATAGTTATGAGGATTAGTATACTATATGTATAAACACAAATTATAGTCAAATCATATATAACAATATTGTATATTATATAACACACAAAAAATAGACACATTACACAACCCTCACTATCATTCAAGCATTCACACACTCTCGCATACCGCAGGGGAACAATTACATAAAGATAAATACATTGGCCCTTTTTTAGACACCAAGCAACATCTGGGCTGGGTTATCTTCCCAGAGGCAGAGCTGCATGCCACCAGGCGCGTCCCCAGGTTGCGGATAGGGGAACGGCCAGCAGAAATGTTGGCTAGCTGGAAACAGTCGCGGACAAGCAGCAGCAGGATTGGAGGAGGCGGTGAGATGCGGAGTGGCAACTGCATCTCAGTAAATACTGCAAGACTCCGATGAAAATCCTGCGATGTGGCGAGGAGAGCCGCCACTAAATAAGCTCAGCTACTGCTGCCTTGCAGTAAGGGGAGGGATCCCCAAAGGCTAAGGGAAGGAAAACCCTAACAGAAAACCAAGGGCGGGAGGAGCTCAATAGGCATAGAGAAGCCAATCTTCCTGAGGGAAAGAACCCTAAAAAAAAATTCCTGGTCCTCCAAGGTATGGGGGTTGGGCGCGATGCCAGCACCCTAGCACCATAAAAATACCACCCGCTAAAAATTCTCAACAAGGAAGAGCCGGACAGATTCATGGATGCCGAAAAAAGCATGTGAAAAGGACTAGGAATACGTTAAACATAGGAACTTGGAATGTAATGACACTTCTGAAACCAGGAAAGATGCAAGAATTGTCTGAACAAATAAAGAAAACACAAATTGAAATAGTAGCTCTGCAAGAAACCAGATGGAGTGGATATGGTGTAATAAATAAAAAGGACTACACAGTATTCCATAGTGGTGCAAGTGATAAAAGAGGACTGGCTGGTACAGGTTTCATTGTACAAAAAAGAATACAAAATCACATAATAGGATTTGTGCCTTACAACGAAAGATTACGTAAACTGAGAATTAAGGGCAAGTATAACAATATAACCCTAATCAACACATATGCACCAACTGAAGATAAAGAAGATGAAATAAAAGAAAACTTTTATGAAAATATTCAAAATATGATAGACAGTGTTCCAAAAAGTGATATAATGATTATATTAGGAGATTTTAATGCAAAGTTGGGAAAAGAAAAAATATATAGTAAAATATCAGGTAGGCACACATTACATGATGTAACAAGTAAGAATGGTGAAATATTATGTGAATTTGCAGCTGCAAATAACCTGATGGTTATGAGCACCCAATTCCAGCATAAACGAATACATAAAGGAACGTGGATATCACCTGACCAAAGTACTATTAATCAGATAGACCATGTCTTGATTAACAGCAGGAAAAAGGATTTGATAAATGATGTAAGATCTTTAAGAGGCCCAAATATTGACTCTGACCACATATTGGTGCGAGTAATCCTAAAACAGACTATTCCTGCAATGTACCTAGGTATAAGATAAAATCTTCGCCAAAAAGCAAATGGAATAAATCAAACCTACAAAACCCGAAAAAAATGAAGGAATATCGAGCAGTATTACATGAAAAATTGAAAAATCTCCAGGGAAGCAAAGGTGTTAACGAAGATTGGGGTAACATACAGAATGCGATAAATGAGGCAGCTAAAGAAGTTATACAAAAAGAAAGATATACCCCCAAAAATGAATGGTGGGATGAAGATTGCAGAAGGATTATTCAAGAACAGAACAAAGCAAGAAGGAGATCAATGCAAATAAAGACCAGGGCCAGCCAAGAATTATATAATGTGAAAAGGAGAGAAGCTAATAAAATGTTTAGAGAGAAGAAGAAGAAATGGTTGAATGATAAAATAAGGCAAATTGAAATTAATTATAAGAAAAATGAGACAAGAAAATTTTTCAAAGAGATACAATCCTTTAAACAACAGCAAACAGTATCGCCAATGATGTGTAAAGATACAGAAGGTAACATCATCTCAGAAAAAGCACTAGTCCTAAATAGATGGAAGGAATACTTTAAAAAGATTCTTAATAATAATGTAACAACAAGTATGCAGGCACCAATAGAACACAATGACAATAATCAACAAGAACTACATCCTCCATCGTGGAACGAAATAACACACATAATACAAAATCTAAAAACAAATAAAGCTGCAGGATCAGACAACATCCTTCCAGAATTAATTAAAAATGGAGGAAGAACATTGAAACAGAAGTTGCACAAGCTGATATTAAGTGTATGGAATGATGAAAAGTTACCAACTCAATGGAATGAAGGTATAGTGTGCCCAATTTTCAAAAAGGGAGATAGATTAAATTGTGATAATTACAGGCCAATTACGCTCCTAAACATTGCATATAAAATACTTGCTATAATACTAAATAAAAGACTATTGGAATGAACTGAATACAAACTTGACGAATATCAAATGGGATTCCGAGCCAACAGATCAACTATAGATAATATAGTCATAGTAAGACAGATTTTTGAAAAAAGCTATGAATTTAATATTGGACTCTACAACTTGTTTATAGATTTTACCCATGCATTTGACTCGGTGCACAGGAACAAAGTAATAGATGTTTTAAAATCATATGAAGTACCATCTAAACTAATCAGACTAATTATGTTAACCTTAACCAACAATAAAGGTAGAGTCAAAATTAACAGGGAAATGAGTGAAGAATTCGAAATAGAAGGTGGAGTCAAGCAAGGTGATCCCTTATCTGCAACGCTGTTTAGTATAGTGATAGACTCTGTATTGAAAAAGATGAAATTGAGAGGAAACATATCAACAAGATTAAAACAATGTATTGCATATGCCGATGACATCCTTATAACAGCAAGGACGAAAAAGACATTAATAGAAACATTTGAAGAACTAAAAAGTGAAGCTTTGAACATGGGGCTCGTAACTAATATGCAGAAAACTAAATATCTCAGATGTGTAAAAGGTAAAAGCAGATTACAAGACCTAATTATAAACGACGAGAGAGTAGAAGAAGTGAGATCTTTTAAATATCTTGGATCAGTTGTTAATGGCGACAACACAATTGAAGAAGAAATTAGAGAGAGAATTATTCTAGGTAATAAAGCATATTTCGCCAACTTAGCCCTATTTAAGAGTAAACTAATATCTAAATCTGCAAAACTGAGACTTTATTATAGCATAATAAGACCCATAACCACATATGCATGCGAAACTTGGACCCTCAAAGACTCATGTAAACAGAAACTCTCAATATTTGAAAGGAAAATCTTAAGAAGAATTTATGGCCCTCTAAAAGAACCTGATGGAAATTGGAGAATACAAACCAACGAAGAACTCAACAAGTTAATCAGGAATGAAAATATCATAAATTTCATAAAATCACAAAGACTAAGATGGTTTGGGCACGTAAATAGAATGTCTGATGAAAGACTAGTAAGAGAAATATATAAATGGAAACCACTTGGGACACGAGCCATAGGAAGGCTAAAGAAACGGTGGGAAGATGAAATAATTCAAGATCTGAAAGACATGAAAGTAAAGAATTGGACGAAGAGCATCCGGGATAGGAAAAAATGGAGAGATGTTGTTGAGAAGGCCAAAACTTTCAATACATGAAGTTGTAGCGCCTCAAGAAGAAGAAGAAGAAGCAACATTTAGTTTTCTTATGAATCTTATACTGCGCCCGCAGACGTTAATTTGCTTAGAATTAAAGATACTTAGCGTTCATCTGCGCGTGCTCATTACATTCTGCCAACGTGCGTAACGCTTAATCTTTTATATTTCGCAATTTATTAAAACATTAAATAATTATTGTAGAATTATCACAAAAGCGCCTTGGAACTTCGATAACATTAGGCAGGGCACGCAACTCGTGCAACATAGATATCCAATGCAAGGCATACATGTTTACAGAATGAAAAATGTAGACACTTATGTATGAATATATTAAAAATATCACGAAGTTAATTTACTTCCTCATTTAATAAACTTGAGGGATGATTTCTGCAAGAGATACACGATTTATGCAGTTTTAATCAAATATTACCGAGTAAAGCATACGAGGTGACATAAATAAAATTTTACTCAACAGCTCGGCGCAGAGCGTGGAAAAACAACAGTATGCTGTGAATCGATCTTCCTAATTAGCAATTGTTTTGAAATTTAGATGATGTTGGCAAGAAATTTAATCAATACCTTTGCGACTTTTAATTTGAATACTGGTATCTTTTCGTCCGACGGCCGATCTTTGGAGTCTTGGGTCGATGATCACTCACACATATAGAAAATTAACAGTAGTATACTCTACCATCTCCGCGTTCTAGACGTTCCAGCGACGTTTACCGAAGTCCTCTAAACGGCGGCGTGTCGTCAATCCGCGGTCCTCCTCGCGACACTAACACTTCCCCACGTTACTTCTTTGTAGCGGCGTTTCGCAAACTTCTTGGACACACCTTCCTTCTATGCGACATCGCTACGGCGATCATAGATGAGGGAAAACAGTCTCTCTGCCATCTTGTCTGCCTCGTAATGGAGCGATTAATTTCTTCCCATCGTCTCTCTCTCTCTACTCGGGGGACGGCGAAAACGGGCGCAGTGTCTTTACCGGGGGTATTCGTGGATTCTCACTGCTAATCTTACGCAGGACGTCGGCGTCGTCTCAAGACGCAGTAGGGGTCGCTTCGTCTCTCAATCTTCTCTTCTAGACGGTAGGTCTAAGTGAGGGCTGGTGTCGCTTCGTCTTCCCATTCCTCTCTCTTTTTCTCTCCGTAGAATTCTCGTCGGGCGTCGGCGTCGAAGTACTCAAGGATGCTGATTCGGCTGGCGGCTTTCGGCGGTATCATTACATGGCTTTAAATTGGGCTGCGGACATCATTTAGTAGCGATGTGGCGCTTGCGGCGGCGTTTTAGTGGTGTGGCGTCGCGACGCTGGGCGGCGATAATCTGCGGCGTTGTCGGCTTCATGCAGAATAGGAAGACCCATGGCCCCCCTTCTCTTGTGATTTAACCCGCCATAGTTGTATTAATGTTCCTCTTCACAAAAATAATAACACGAATCCAGTGCACAGGTCACTAATTAACACTGCGTATTTATACAACTAGTCACTGTCACTCATTCACGCAGGGTAAAACACACAGCGCGGTAAAAAAAAAAGACAAAGTCCCGAATCTTTACTCCGACTGTCGCAGAGGTGTTGTCGGATCGAAAACTGGCGCTAGACTCTATGTGTTTGTCCGTTCTGCCACTATTTAAAGACAACTTGAAATTTCGAAATCTAACAGACTGACTTTTAGGCGCGGAAATCTGAAGTTGCGTCGTTGGTGGTCAAGCGTCCCTTTTTTTGCTTGGTCCAGCTTCTTGGGGCACAAGTGTTGTGTTAGAATGGAGTGAAAAGAATATAGTTCTATCGCCTGGACCCTCATGTTGTACGTAACATGTTCCTCTACTAATTGGCCTCCCAAGTGGAACTTCTCCTGTCGCCAAATGCACAAAAGTCGCTCAGAACAGTGAAAGTTTTATCACAGCACATTGTTAGTTCTCAGCTTCTACGACCGAACGGGGGAAAAGTCGACAAAAGCAGAGAAACACAAAAGATTCAGAAACGTGGTGTTTTTCTACCGAAGCTTCAAGAGGATATGAAGCCTAGGATATAGAATAATAAAAACGTAGGTGACAAAAACTGATTGTCATATTCTTGATAGCGTACTCTTTGATTTTATTAAGATTGTGTTCGTTCTTCTCTAAGCTTAGACAGGTATTCATTTCTACTGAAGTTTGAGGATACACACACACACACACTCATGTGCATAAGTTAGGGATAATTCGGTTGAAGGTATTTATCACAGGGGGAAAATGGAGAACCACTCATATATGGATTGCAGGTTGATTTGCAAATGGTATCAGACTGAAAACAGTGTGAGAAAAGGTACAGAGTGGGCAACAGGGACGAAAATGCAAAGTGGTGTGAAAATCAGGAAATGAACCCACGTGTAAACCCAGGAAACAGGGTGCGGCAAAGGGACATCAATAGTGTGTGTGATCTCCCCGCACTGCAAGACATGCACTACAACGCGAGTGCATGCTGAGCATGGCGTTATCAAGAAGTGACTAGGGTATGACTTGTCATTCTTGGCCCAGTGCCTCCCTGAGCTCGGGAATGGACCTTGGAGCCATTTTTCAACGCGCAATTCACCTGCCAAGCATGTCCCATGCATGATCTATTGGGTTCAAGTTTGGTGAGCGACTTGTCACGTGCCAGTTTCGATGACACAATGAAAGTTGCAAGGAGGAATGGTTTCTCGAAATCGACGAGAGATGGCAGCACGCCATATAAAGAGAAGCGAAGGTAGTTGTAAAAACTTGGGAGCGCAGAAGAGGGATTATATATATTATAGTAAATTAAGAAATATATAAAAGAAGAGTCTAAATAATATAGAAGAAGTAAATAGAATGTTGTATATAGTAAATTAAAATAATAAAGAATATAGTCGCATATGAAACGTTTAGGAAAGTTATTTAAGTAAACGAACGAATTCAGAAATCTATCTCTTTTGATTTTCCTGACGAGGAGAACATCGTCAGTGTTTTCGTGGTTTGTCCCCGGTGGCGCTGTGTCAAATTAGACGCCCCGAAGCACTTTTCGGTTGCGCTCTTTTATTAGTCGCACTGGGCCATTGGCAGCGCTTGTTATTAGCGATCCTGGTTATTCCCCTTTGGTCGTCAAATAGGAGGTGGCGCTATTGTCAGTTTAGTCGACCCTACTCTTTCTACAAGTATAGCTTGTATTGTTTGACAAAGAAGCGGGGGGAAAACGAGCACATAAATAAGATAACGCTTTAAAGGAAGATAATAAATTAAACGAAGAATAGAAGAAGAAGCATTTTCGATTATCAAAGAAGAAGGAGCCCTTTCCATATTAAAAGAAGAAGAAGCCGTTTCCATAATAAAAGAAGAAGAAGCTTTTTCCATATTAAAAGAAGAAGAAGCCTTTTAGAAGAAGAAGAAGCCTTTTAAAAGAAGAAGAAGCCGTTTCCATAATGAAAGAAGAAGAAGCTTTTCCATATTAAAAGAAGAAGAAGCCTTTTAAAAGAAGAAGCCATTTAAAAGAAGAAGAAGCCTTTCGATCATACATATATACAGGGTGTTTCTAAAGGTCGTTTACAACGCTTGGGAGGTGATTCCTCACACGAAAACAAGCAAAAATTCTAAGTTCCATTTTTACGACTGAGGCTTCGTTTCCGAGATAGGAGCCTCGCAAAAGGTGACAAAGTGAACGTCACACCTGACTGGGACGAATACTATAACAGATAGAGAGGCGGTTCCAAGGGAATCATAAAGGAATCGTATGTGCTCAGTCCGGAAGTCACTATGAAAAGTTCACTGCACGCATGCGCAATGGAGTCCTCAAAGGAATTGGGGATTTCCAGCAAGAACAATACATGGAAAGGGTATGTAACGCAGCAAGAAAGACCGTGACAATGAGAAATGAGTTAAAGACAACACATCCCGACCTCAAACATCAAAACATGAGCACGGAACACAAAATCCGAAAAGTTGAGCACGGTTGCATACCCCAGTTACACGCGAGGAATGAACGAATCATGTCATGTGGCATACGAGAGACACACTACTCCACCAGGAGGAGGGAAAGAAAAACACAATATCAGATGATTGCGACAACGTGTATTTTTACACGCGACAACTACGTAATATCCCCCCACACACAACAAACAACAAATGCTACAATATCTTACGCACAGACAGTCCTGTCACTGTACACCAACTGAAGATGTCACTTTCACCACACAAAGGGGGTGGGGAGCAATACCAAGAGTGTTCTCACTGAGATTGCCGAGGATAATAATCACAGACGGTTTTCAAAATGTCTGCCGTTTACTTCTACGCAGAGATGACAGCGACGAATCAAGGATTGTCGAGTACGAGCAAACAAGCCAGGTGTATCTGCTACCGTCGCGGCGGCGACGTTGATGCGAGCAACGAGGTCCTCAGCTGATGTGACAGGTGTGTCGTATACTAGGGTTTTCATTTCTCCCCAGAAGAAAAAATCGAGAGGGTTCAGATCTCTCGACCTCGGTGGCCAAGGCACAGGCTCATCCCTACCAATGAACGTATTGCGAAACATGTCATGCAGGAAATGTCGTGCATTACAATCGAAATGAGCTGGTGCACCATCGTGTTGGTACCACATTTCTTGCCAAAGGTACGGTCTCCAACAGTTCAGGCAGAACCTCACTAAGAAATGCATGATACGTGCGACCATTCAGGCGAACAGGGAGAATGTATGGTCCAATTAAATGATCATGTACTATCCCGCACCACACATTCACTGAAAACCTGTGCTGGTAATGGGCCACAAAAAGTGCATGTGGGTTGTCAAAGTCCCATACATGACTGTTTCTACTATTGAAGACATCCATCCTGGTGAAAATGGCTTCATCTGTCCACAATACGTTTGCCCCGAAGTGAGGGTTTGTGTCCAGCTGATGCAACAACCATTGGCAAAACTCCATACGAGGGCGAAAGTCACGAGGTAACCGTTCTTGTACTTTCTGCAGTTTAAAAGGGTGCATTCCTTCCTCTGACAACACTCGCCACAAATTCACATGAGACGTGTTTCGTGCCCGAGCGAGCACTCGCGTACTGGTGCCAGGATGTTCTGCGACCGCTGTTAACACATCTTCTGCAAACTGATGTGTGCGTACACTTCGGGGTCTTCCAACTTCTTGCCGCGGTGGTAACACTGACCCTGTTTCACGCAGTCGACTGTCCACTACCTGAAAGAAGGTGTGAGACGGTAAACGTCTATGTGGAAAGCGTTCTCCATAAGACGCCTTGCCTCACGGCTATTACCACGTGCCTCCCCATACATGAGATGCATGTCTGCTAGCTGCTGGGTCGTATACGCAGCCATCTGTGTAATAGGGAGCTGGAACTGCAAAGTATTGTTTTTGTTTAAGACTGGCCCACTGCACAAATTGGCCGTATCACCGTACGAACACAACTGCTGATCATATCCCAGCACCTGCAACATGACTGGAACGACTGCCGGAGAGAACCAACCCTTCGAGCATTTGTTGTTTGTTGTGTGTGTGTGGGGGGGGGGATATTACGTAGTTGTCGCGTGTAAAAATACACGTTGTCGCAATCATCTGATATTGTGTTTTTCTTTCCCTCCTCCTGGTGGAGTAATGTGTCTCTCGTATGTCACATCACATGATTCGTTCATTCCTCGCGTGTAACTGGGGTATGCAACCGTGCTCAACTTTTCGGATTTTGTGTTCCGTGCTCATGTTTTGATGTTTGAGGTCGGGATGTGTTGTCTTTAACTCATTTCTCATTGTCACGGTCTTTCTTGCTGCGTTACATACCCTTTCCATGTATTGTTCTTGCTGGAAATCCCCAATTCCTTTGAGGACTCCATTGCGCATGCGTGCAGTGAACTTTTCATAGTGACTTCCGGACTGAGCACATACGATTCCTTTATGATTCCCTTGGAACCGCCTCTCTATCTGTTATAGTATTCGTCCCAGTCAGGTGTGACGTTCACTTTGTCACCTTTTGCGAGGCTCCTATCTCGGAAACGAAGCCTCAGTCGTAAAAATGGAACATAGACTTTTAGCTTGTTTTCGTGTGAGGAATCACCTCCCAAGCGTTGTAAACGACCTTTAGAAACACCCTGTATATATATATGTATATATGTATATATATATATATATATATATATATATATGTGTGTGTATGTATGTATATATATACATATATATATATATATATATATATATATATATATATATATATATATTCTCTGTATTTTGTCAAGTTCTCAGAATATAGATCCGCATTTTACTATATCCTCTTGGCTATAAAACGCTTTCTTATTTGGAATTCTCAAACAAAGAACCTATCCCCCTGAGATTAATATATCTGTAGCCGTGGTAAATAACATTTAAGTTCGTACCCACAAGGGGCGTAGCAGACTGGGCCAATTGAATCGTCTGATGTCTTGAGTCTCAAGGTACACATCCACTATGCCAGCTCGATGGGGACGAGCATTATCATCCATCAGAATGAATTCAGGGCCAACTGCACCCCGAAACAGACGAACATACTGGTCCAGGATGTCATTCCGATACACTGCAACTGTTATGGTACCCCGTGGGAAGACATGCAGGGGCGTGCGAGACCACAGGATGATCCCACCCCACACTATGATTCCGCCACTTCCGTAAAGGTCCATTTCAGTAATGTTAGCTGGACGGAATCGTGTTCCGGGTTATCTTTAGATGAAGACACGTCACTGATGAATCACTGGTAAGACAGAACCTGGATTCATCTGTGAACAAGACATGACTCCATTGCTCCTGGGTCCATGTGTAATGTTCCCTGGACCAATTCAAACGGGCTCTTTTTTGAACTGGGTTGAATGGAACACACCTTGCTGGTCTTCTGGCATACAGGTGTCCCTCAGCTAACCGTCTGTATACTATCAACCTTGAAACGGTGCTCCCTGTAGGAGCTGCAAGATCTCGACCGAGATCCCAGACGGTGCAGTATCTATTGCGCCTGGCTGTTAGGCGTAAGAAACGGTCCTCTTGGACGGTGGTACTCCTTGGACGTCCTCGGCCAAATCTCCGAGTGACGTTTTCACCCTGTTGAAATCGTCGCCAGACCCTTGAGATGCAGAAGCGTGCGGTAAGGAAAGGCGGAGCAAGCACTTTTGATATCTTAAGTTCGTGTTTTTCAATGCCTTTATACACATTAGAATGGAATTTATTTAGTATAATATATTTACATTGCAGAATTTTCATTTCCTCTATTTTCTGTTCTTTTGGCTTGAAACATAAACCGGCTACACCCTTGACGACGCTGGGCGATGCGGCACGACTGACGGCGTTAGAAGAGGACTGCTCGCCTTTCTCCCCGCTTTTCGAGTGACTTATGCAGTTCTTGCATGGACACTGTCCATCCCCGTTTACGAAGAAAAAGGCCGAGGGCAAGCAACACCAAGACCGCATCTGTCTTTGGCAAGGGTACAGCGCCTAGAATAACGTCGTGTGGAAAACGGCATTGTTCTCGCATCTCTGGCTGGTTCCACTCGAAAATGATACCGCTAGAGGCGCTGGTGTTGGTCCCTGTCCGTGGTATTCGTCTGCTTATAATGGAAGTAAATGGAGTTTTCGCTGTAACGTCTGATTCTTTTACATGAAGCATTTCTATGAATGTGATAATTGATATGATATTTGGTACAGTGGTCGCGAAGATATTGACGAACATTCTAGACAGTCGACCACGTCAAGTTATCGTCATACTTTCGTTAATAATACGGGAGAAAAAATACGTGTGGAATGATCTTGGCAACGAAATTTTTATGTATGAATTAGGTTCATTATTATTATCATCATCATCATCATTTCTTTTAAAGATATACACACTGAAGCATTTGTATTTTTGATATTTACTGTCTCTTTTCTTCCGCTTTAAACTAATCGCGGCGATGATGATAATGATGATTGCATGAAACGAACCCCACAAAACTTTCTTAGTGTCATCGACATGAGTGTAAGGAAACTTTCAAACCAATGGGATGTTCACACTGTCACACTAGTGACAAAAACTTCCAGATTGTGCATTCATTGCACATGAGAGTCCAAACAGCAAACGACACGTTCATATGGCGTATTCGCGTGCTACTTGTTACTTCGGTCTGAAAGCTCCTTAAAGGAAGGGTGCTCAGACCGAAGCGATGCGCTACAGGGAGAGTTCCCAATTAAATGACAAGGGACATGGTGCCTTCAGTCTATTAGCAAGCGTTCGCTGCTAATTGTGCGAACAACAGATAGGCGACACGATAAACCGCACGTTACAACAACAGATCTAGGCGACACCATAAGCCATACGTGTCGCTTTGTCGCTTGTGCGTCGCTCAAACTGGGCCATTTCCTCAATAGCTTGCAACATGTTGCCCTGGTTTGTTGTTCGCGCATGCGCGATGCAATGAGCAATGAGTGTCTTGCTTTAGGGAGATTGCGCACTAGTGGCACGCGACACTTATCGCTTGAGGATTTCACCAACCGAACGCTGGCCTGTACTTCCCGTCATGCCGCTACGATGTGAAATGTTGCTCTTGATTGGCTCATTTCCAAGCAACATGTGTCCCGTCTCGCTTCGGTATGAAAGTTGGCTTGGACCGAAGGATCCGTGTCGCTTTACTGTAAAATCCTCGTATCGTTTGTCGCGTCTCCTTGAGGAAACGGTGCAGTCAGAACTTGTGTCCCTACGGTTCGAAAGGCTGCATAGATTACAGACTGCTCGCTTCCAAGCGACACTTGTGGTTTGTCGCCTCGGTATGAAATATCTCTCAGGATAGTATTTATATTCTAATAACGTAGAAAAATAAAACTCTAGTACACAATCCAACACCTGACGTCCGGAATCACTTTGCGATGTTTCTTCTTGTGTTACGCATGCTATTTATTTATTAATTTTATTTTACTTTTCTTTCCAAATTAATGTAATTTCGTGACTGCAAATCACTCTACAAATATAACTGTTTCCATCAATTCACTTACCGCCTTTCTAGACAAACAAATCTACATAATATATTCCAAAAACTAACTAAGCCGCATTACTTTCATTACAAAATTAGCACATCGTTTCGGGAACCTGTTTCTTGGGTCGTTTTCCACACTACGTTATTCAAGGCGCTGTAGCAAGGGTGTTGGAAAGAATTCGTCCACGCTGACCACAAGTGTTGCTAACTTCCAAAATTTTCTGTGCATCCGTAGCACCACCTAACGCGGTACGATTTTCATGTTTGAAACTCTATAGTAATCAACAAATTACATTATGAAGTTAGCCAGTGATCACCAGTCGTATGCTATTTATAAAAAATGAAATCACAGCCGGTACTTGAACGTATTCGTCATGTGGTCAGTTACTCGGAAATATGGAGGGTATGTAACACTGCAGGTAGGGTGAAAAGGAAGGTTAATTTAGAAGCGTGGGTGCTGCGGATGCGTGTTGTTTTTTATTGTGATATTGTGCTGTTTTTTTCTGCTCTTTTTGTCGTGTTTTTGTACCTGGTGTAAAAGTATGATTCTACAATGAAAATTTCCGCCATGGTTGACATACCAGAAGAGCCATCGATTTGCAATGCTGCAGGAAAGGCCTTGAATAGGGACCTTGTTTCAAAACCATTCAGTTCGAGAACATATGGTGTAAAGTTGGAGCTTGTGATTGTGAATCATGAGCGACCGTGTTCTGAACTGTGTATTAGGCAGTTTAAAACATCTCACTTCATCAATATTATGTGGTTATGTGGCAGCAATGATCTTAATAAATTAATTTGTTGGCCATGTGTTTTGTTCAATACAAATTTAGGAACATGAAACTATACCTACAAGCTACAGTGACTTGAGCAATTTTTATAATGCAGTGCAAAGACATGAATGTTCCCAGAATCACATATGCGCTTGCATCCAACTGAAGACAAGTCATGATTCATAATTCTAGCCAAGTAAGAAACCGAAACCCGTCCGTTTATTTAAGATCGAAACTATATGCTAATAGGATGTGTATTATTTTCAGGGTTAAAAAAGAACGTAATTTAATTTACAGTTGCCCTCAAATATCAAGTAAATCATTATTTTCTTCATGGTTGAAATTTACAAGTTTATATCGAGTGGCTGTTTTTCTTCTCTATAAACCGTGCAGCGAAGATTTGATTTTACGGTATGTATGCACTTCACACACTCAAGCCCGATACTTCACCATTATGCACATTATTGTAAATAGGGATGTGTGTAGGCCTATATTATAAGGTGGGTGTGCACAATTTCGCCATGTTTTCAATTCTGCCAGGTGCCTGTATTTCCCAACACGTCGGCCTAAGTCGGTAGATGGTGCTAGTGTATAGGTAGGTAGCGCACGCTGATCGTGTTTTGTCTCATTTCGATGGGGGAGAAGCTAGACGGGAAAGACAGGCAGCCATTGTGTGTGCGCAGTGTTGCCAGGTCTACTGATTTCGCAGGAGATTTCCTGATTTTCAGCACGGTCTACTGATCTCCTGACAAGTTTCATGAAAATGTGGAAATCTCCTGATTTTTTGCTTCCTTAAATATTTATAATGAACAATTATTTTAAAAAAATGGAAAGTTGATTTAAAATTTACATATTCAGCTGATGGAATGCAAAGACCCATGAATATTCTGCAGAGAGGGAGAGAGAGAGGTAGGTGGTGGAGGAGGGTTATACCATAGGTTATACCATAGAATATGGTTATACCAGGCTTGATGACATTGGGAAAGACGCGCGGCTTCTTGAGCCCATTGTGCATTGGGAACTCCAACACGGGTGTCCCATCTGGTGCGGTTTTTGTCAAAGGGGAGGTAACTGAAAACTGGTTACAACTAAATACCAATGTTGCCACCCACATATAGGAACAAGTTTTCAGTTTTATGGTAGTGTTTATTGCAACTCGGATAAAAAGGGAGTCCACATAACGAATGCAGCTAAAGGTTATGGTTACAAAAGCTCTTAGTAAACTGTCGATTGATTAATTTGGTTTATTTTACTTCGCATTTCTGCCACTTTTGGCTAATCGCGAAGACGAGGATGAATGATGATATGATGAAATTGATAAAGAGACAACCGTGCCCAGGCCGAGATTCGATCCCGAGACGGCGGGACCCTGGGGTCGAGTGGTTAGCACATCGCGCTGAGACGCCAAGGGTCCCGGGTTCGAATCCCGCTCGGGCTTGGTTGTTTGTGAATGTCCATTCATTAATTTCATCACTCATCCCCATCAAATTTGCCAAGAAGCACAAAACCCGAAGTAAAATAAACTAAATCAATAATTCGATCCCGAGACGGGATCCCTCATGTCATAGCGCTGTGCTAACTACTCAGCCACGGAGGTCGGCTTAGTAAACTGCTGTTGCAGACTTATACCTATGCTTGTACGTCGCAGTCTCTTAACTTAGAAATAATAGTTCATGTTTTTATTTAAGCCATTTCTGAGCGTAAGTGCTACTACAATTGGTCTTATGTCCCATTATACTCAATCAATACTGTGGCGGTAGAAATTCTCTTTCCCGATTTTATACCAGATAATCTTCGAATGCAAAAGGCGATTTAATTATCATTTACATTGTCTGGAGTGACTGGGAAAAAAGTAGAAGAAAAAACCTGCGACTTGTCTGATACTGGTTCCCGGGTTCGAATCCCGGACTGGGCATGGGTGCTCTTTGTGAGTGTCCCTTCATCAATTTCACATCTTTATGATTAGACAAATGTGGCAGATGGGAAGTAAAATAAACCAAATCAATCAATCAATCTGTCTAATACTGGTTGGTTACCTTCCTTGATTGAAAGTAAAATTTTAATTCAAGGATATTTTGGGGGTTCAGGCATGATAGCCCTTGTCCATTACCATCAATCATAGGCGTAGCTACGGGGTGTGCCGGGTGTGCCTAGGCACACCCTAATGGGCTGCTTTATCCAAGAGAATTAAAGACAGATATTTCAAAAAGAGAGAAAATAAGCGGCAGTTTTTAAGAAGTTGAAAATGTCATTACTTGGTACAAACGTGTGCATTATCGCTGATGAAACGGGTGTCTATAGATTTTCGATTTTTTGATGTCATTGGAGAAAGAAGATATTTACTGCATTCTACTCTGTACTGCAGCGCTTTTCTTCTATACCTGTCACAAGCTGCACGTGTGAGAGAGCTTTCTCCAAGCTTACCCAAGATAAAACTAAATTAAGAGCAACTCAAATGCAGGGTAGATTGGAAGCCCTGCTCTTGCTATTTGTGGAACAGGGAAAAACTTATCTAGTGATGTTAATGAAGTTATTGATGAGTTTAAGAACATTGTACCTTTTGACAGACGTCTCTTGTTATAGATGACGTGTATTTTGATGTATTTGTTTGTAACATTTATGAACATTTTGTGTGTTTGTAATTTCTATGCAATTTTATTTTTTTTCTACTACATATATTCAGAAATTTTCAACACTGTCATTTAGTGAATTCATATTCCTTTACAAACATCAGTGCAGTTAAAGAGCCAAGTGATTGTGTTGCAAAATCTGCTATTAAAAAGGTACAAGACGTCATTTTTTCCCTTTGTGTACACCCAAATGTAAAGTTCTAGCTACGCCTATGCCATCAATGCAAGTATGCTTTGAATGTGTTGTTAAGAAAAAACTGTGGGCGTTCTTACATCCTCTAACTTTGTCTAATTTTAAATAAAAGCAAGCTAAGGTGTTATCAGGTAGAGTAATTCAAAAATATATCCCCGAATGCGTAGTGGCTGAAGCTCTAGTCTTAGTTAACACAAAAATCACGAAATGTTTCCATAAACTTCTAAACGCCAAGTACATAAATCCACGCACAGTCACAACCATTTATTTTAGAATATTTCTGAGAGATGAACAGAAAATCGAGGTCGGATTTTTTCCAGTACTGTCACTTGCACCCCCTCTGTTTTGGCACTCGATCATCGCCACTGGTTGGGGGAAACTGTACCTTTACCCAAGGAATATAGAGATTAGGTAAAGCCATCCGAAGATTGCCGATCTTGCACGAACGCGTGACGTCACCGGAGAAGCAGTGTGCTCGGCTGAAGCAGACGGCCCCTAGCATTTATATGGGAGATTCAGAGAGCGAAAGTATATTATTACTTTTAGGAGGGGGAAAATATTAATTGTCATCCTCCAAGATGGTATTGAGGCATCATTTTAATGATTAGTAACATCATTGAAAACGCGCTACTTTTAAAAGGGGGCAAAGTACATGTGAAAAAATGTATTCTGAAAATCCATTGAAACTTTCTGACCGATGCGCTACAAAGAAAGTTGCGTGTTCTCCTTTAGAATTTCGTCATTTTACAAATTGTAATATAATTTTAACAAAAACGTTGCATGCTAAAGAAAATTAAAGAGTTTAAAAAAATAATTGATTAATAAACTTAGTTTATTTTACTTCGCTTATCTGTCACATAAGGCTAATCGCAAAGATGAGGAGGCGTGATGATATGATGAAATTGAAGAAAGGAAAGACCCATGCCCGGGCGGGGATTCGAACCTGGGGCCCTTGGCATCGTAAAGCGTTGTGCTAACCACTTCGCCACGGAGGTCAGCATTACAAGGAAATGAACAGAAAATGGCATATATGTTTTAATATGCGAGAAACATTTGCGAAAAGGTTATTAAAGTAACAAATAATTATACAAGACGTTGTGATGAAAATTATTAATATATCTGAAGTGTTGAGAGTTGACCTTGCAGTCTCTAAATGTACTTTTGGGGTTACGCAAAATCTTTACTCAAAATTGCTAGCGTAAATTTATAAGCTATTAAAATTTAAAACATTCCTGTTCGAAAAAAGAAACTGTCAAGTCAAATTAATATTTCGTAGAAATACATATATTTTTCTTTCACGAAGCCGCGAGAGTATTTGGAGGGGACGGTGGCTTGGGAAGGCTATAGTCCCGGATCTCGATCTGCAAAGGGGCTTCCAGTGGGAAAACATTGCTATGAAATAGTCCAGAAGAAAGGGCAAAATGATTTTTTTTAAAAAAATTGCTCAAGAATACAAAGATATAAGTGGACATTTTGCAAGTTTAGTCTAAAACTTACAACTGATATCGTACGTGTGTGTGTGTGTGGGGGGGGGGGTGGCTACGTGAGGTAACACAGTGGAATATGATTCACAATACTAAAATTAAAATAAATATGTGGGAACAATAGAAATTAAAATATGTTGTAGCTAGTGACGGCGCAATAGTAAAGATGGAGGGGTAAATCATATTTTCCCGGGGCAATCATGTTTATTATTCCGTTACATACGACACTAAAATGCATATTTCGGCTAAAAGAGCATTCATTCATTTATTTATTTTTGTCGTTTTACTGGGGGCAAATAAGAGAGAGAGAGAAATTGTCGAACGAGAATAGGGGGCGTTCTGCCTCCCCCCTGTAGTGTATCACAATTGTATGTTTAAGGTCAGTGGTGGCAATTGGGTTCCAAAATGTGGGGGGGGTGGACAAGGGGAGAAGCATTAAGAGGCCATAGTGTGATAGTGCGGAGGCAAAAGAATGGGTAGCAACTATCTCCTAAATCGTCGCCACTGTTTAAGGCTGTCATTTTAATCAGAACGTGAAATCGGGACATTTTCTACCACTCAACTCCTCTGTTTCCATGCATTAACATTGTGTGCCGGAACCATCTCAGTGTGTGTGTGTTTGTCCATTTCTTCTCCTCACGCATCAAAACATCTATGTACCAGAAGTATTTTTACGAAGGTATTACACATGCACGGAATGGACAATCCACTCGACAACTCGAGATGTGTCTTGTCCTCCCATATTTGCAGCTCTTATAAAAACTGAAACCCACCAAATTGTTCATATTCATGCCTAAGCACTCGCAAGTGTTCAAAATTGTCTGTTGAGTGTGTGTCGAACCCAGTAGCCTTAACCAAAAGTATTTTTTTATGCCATGAAATTCTCGGACTGCATACACAAAATTTGGTCTTGGAACAACCAAATCATCACTCAAAACTTTGATTTTCAGTTGATCTGTGCAGCTTATTTCTTTTTTAATAAATCGCTCCAATGCCCAGTCCGATACTGCCGAAATATTCACATTAGAGAGAGAGAGACCTTCGATCTCTTCGTCTTTCGACCCGAACTACTCGTAGCACTACTCGACGTCCCGCTGTCGTCAATGTCTTTAGCTTTGGGACCGAACTGGAACTAGTAGTAGACTTCGTTACTTTACGGTATTTAGTCCATTTCATTTTCGAATCACTAGAACTTATAAAGCAACCAATGGACACTGACTGATCACTAATCGACTGTATGAATTGTCATACTTACCTCAGAAGTCTCCACCTATTCTGTTGTCAGATCAACCGCGAAATTGAAGCCGCGTATTAATATCCTCATTATATTCTAGAACGTTCCGCAGATAAAACGATTCGTAAATATTGCCAGTAGTTTGACTCCTTCTCTTTTTCAAGAAAGTTCCCTCTCGCGCTTTATAGAGATTAAAAAATTACAATGAATCCGAATCGCCCTACGTGTGGCGTTACATTTGTTGTGCAGCTTGCAAATGCTGACAAGTCTGTACATAGAGTTCAAGTTCGCTACGACAACACCGAAAGCGTAAGAAAAGTTTACGTGCAATGTTATCAACAGCAGGGTTATAGAACATTGCATTCTCCGTCTAGCCTTAATAAGTATTTCTCTCCTAAAATTATCGTCACATTATTCAAGAAGTCCAAAACCTAATTTTATCAGTGTAAACTGAAAAATTTCCTTGGGGAGCGGGGGGGGGGGCTCGAGCCACCTAATCCCTACCTTGGATACGCGCTATTATTAATAACAGGCTTATAGAACATTCTCCGTCTTGCCTAGATAATTATCTCTCAAATTATCACCATATTATTCAAGAAGCCAAAAACTAATTTTATCTAGCGTAAACTGAACATTTTCTAAAGGGGGGTTTGAGCCCCCTGATTCCCACCTTGGATACGAGCTGTTACCAATAACAGGGTTATGGAATATTCTCCGTCTTGCCTTGATAATTATTTCTCTCCTTAAATTAACGTCACATTATTTTATTTGACACCACAAGAAACAAAAAATCTCATTTTATCTAGTGTAAACCGAAAACTTTTGGGGGCTCGAGCCCCCTAAGCCCCCTTAGATACTTGCCTGGGAAGCAGTCACGTTTATTACACCCTTACATTTATATACAATATTAAAAAGTTCTGCTTTTAGATCTCGCACAATGCCTTTTTCACAAAAATGGGCAATCTCGCATTTTTTATATCAGTCAAGCTGTGATATTTTAGATTTATTCCGTTAGTTTTCTGATAATAGTTTTCACAGCTTTCCATAGCATTTAGGCATGATTTCAGTTGACAAGAACAAAATAATCTTAATTCAAAACGTAGAGCAAAAAATAAATCCAACGCGCTTAAGTTAAAACTACCTTACATTCGAAGCCTGCAGAGAACAAAACAGGGGTTCCTTCGTAACACGATTTCTTGAAAACTATTTTACATATTTGAATCAACTTTGTGATAAATTGATTAGAAAGGATGCATCTTAACAGTAAAAGTTGTAACTTTTCCCCTGCTACTATATTTTAGAAGATGTTCGTTGTCAAATTTCTCAATATTTGCATAAGGAACCACCCTTTTCCGTGCCGAGTGTTTCGATGATGACGTCATGCATCCACGGACAACTGCGCATACGATCTGCGCCGCCGAACGAGCACCCCCTGCCTTTACCTTAGGTGAATTAAGGGGGCGGGGTTATCGTACCACTTGAAGTACAAATTCATAATAAAATTTGTATTAACATAACAGTATTATCTTTTGATATCTAAAATTAATAATTAACGTTCAATAATGATAGTGGAAAGCTTTTCCCACTCACCCCCCCCCCCCAGAACGTTGATAATACGCTATTATTAGTTCTTCTGATTTTTTAAGCAGATCTCCTGATTTTTCAGGGGACGATCTCCCGATTTTTGAAAATTTGACCTGGCAACGCTGTGTGTGCGAGACGTAGCGTTGTTATAAGATCGAGAGCAACAAAGTGCGGTCCTTTTGTCCAGGAAGGAGGGTTAGAAGCTATGTAGTAGGTATTGCATTGTGAAGACGAACGCTTTCTGCCTACAATGATATGTGTAACGTTGTGTCGTATACATTGAGAGTCATATTTTCACCCCATTTGTGTAGTCATTGGAAGTGCTTGCAATTTCGCCATGAAGAACACAGGGTGGCGAAATTGTAAACTATGCTAATGTGCATGACGTAATGGTGCAAAGGCAGAGATATCTCCTTTCCTCGGGTTTCGTTGCAGATGATGGCAGACAGACGGAATCAAGGAAATTACTGCAAGTGGTCAGCGAATGATTTAAGCAGAGCTGTGACCAGCGTTACCCAGCAGCAACTGTCTGTCAACGCTGCAAGTAAACAGTTCAACATACCACGCCGAACATTAGGTGCCTATGTACAAGCACGAAAAATACAATGGACACGCGCTGGTAGAAAACCTGTGTTAAATGTAGCAGAGGAAGATGTCCTAGTCCAGAGGATTGTGCGGCTAGCGGACGTAGGATTTCCTCTCACACCGCGACTGTTGAAAAAGTGTGTTTACACGTTTTGTACACAAAACAAACAGCCACACCCTATCAACAATATGCAAGGTGCAACAGGTCGAACATGGCTTCGTGAGTTTTTTGCACGACATCCTGAAGTGGCTAAAAGAAAAGCTCAACATTTAAATGAAGCAAGGTGCCCAGAAGTTAAATAGGTTCATTGTCCACGATTATTTTCAGAAAATACACAAAGTGCTCGTTGATCTGGATCTTGTGCAGAAACCCCAGCGGTTATTTAATGTTGATGAGAAGGGATGTCGCTTAAGTTTACATCATCAACCTGTTGTTTTGGCCAAGACGGGGTCCAGACGTGTGCACCACAGAGGAAAAGAGCATGGGGAAAATGTGTCAATTGTGTGCTGTGCAAATGCAGTAGGAACTGTCATTCCGTCAATGATTATGTTCAAAGGGCAAAGCCTGAAAAGAGAATGGGACAATAATCTGCCTAATGGGAGTGTCGTGCAGGTAACTCCAAAAGGTTCAATGACTATTGAAGTGTTTGTTCAATGGCTGGAGCATTTTGCTCGGATCAATTCAAATGGACAGTGCTTACTAGTGTTGGATGGAGCCAAGTGCCACTTGGATCACACAATTATTGATGCTGATAGACATGATGTTACCCTTTTCTGCCTACCGAGCAACACTACACGAACTTCAACCATTGGATCTGTCTTTCGATCCTTTGAGTCATATTGGGATGACGAACTTATGAACTACTGTGCACGAACGGAAGACAGAAATTTGCCAAAACACCGCTTTGGTGCGATTTTCACGCCTGCTTTGGAAAAGGCCACAGTTCCGAGAAATGTTGTGTCCGGATTTGAAGCATGTGGTTTGTTTCCATGGAATCCTAATAGAATCCCTGATGAAGCTTTCGCGCCCAGTGAAACGATAGCAATACATGCTGTACCCGAGGAACAGACAGACGTCGCATTCCCTGGACCTAGCAATGTCGTACACCAGACACCTACAAATACGGCGATGCAGCATGTTGATACGAATGAGACGTCTGATTCTCATCACGATTCAGCTGGACAGAGCAATCCGATGAATAGGATACGCGCCTTTCAGAACAATCTGTCTACCCCAAGGAGAAAAGCCCCTCCGACGAAAACGCGCAAAGCCATCAACAGTCGGGCTACTGTTATTACCAGATCCTGATTTCCAGGATCACCGGGAACATCAAGAAGGTCAAGGTCCACACAGGGTGGGGTTGGGAGTACACCTACTTGTCCAAGTTGGTTTTGCTTTCTGTGTGCACTGGATGTTGTCAAAGACATGGCACTTTGTGAAAGTTGTGCCCATTATGTTCATGAAGAGTGTGTTGCTTTGACGAAAGCGGATAAAGAATTGTTTTTCTGTCCTGAATGCTCTCGGTAACATCAACAAAGGTTCAATGTTGTGTGACACGTGTTTATTAAACTTAGATACTGTTCATATTCCTGTCCGAATAATAATCACACTCATCATTTAATACATATTGTTTGTCATTACTATCTATACTTTTTTTCATTATATTCATGGGGTGGAAATATGTTTGTTTTGTAGCGCGATTTGTCCTGTCCCCTCTGTTTACAGTGGGTGGCAAAATTGTGTACAGGGTGTATGCAATTTCGCCAGTTGCAAGGTTTTTTTCTTTTGTCTTTTGAAGTACCTGATTAATAGCGTATGAACGTGATTTTTTTTCCACACATACCTTAACCTATATACTATCAATTTCCAGTACAGACGTTATCACCATAACTATCAGGAATTTGCAACGGTCGTTCAAAGCTTAACGTGGCGAAATTGCGCACACCTACCTTATTTGAAATTGTTATAATTAACCGAATCGCTTGCCTATCACGAAAGGTCACAGCACGCCCCTGTTGAGATGACACACTGGGGGACATCCAGTTCACGAGACACTTCCATCTGTGTCTGACCCCTCTCCAGTCGTCCGACGATTCTTCCACGCATGAAATCATCCATATGGTGTATCTGCGCCATTCTTCTACACGTGCACTGACAATCTGGCCAACAACACTGCTGTGTGTACGATGTCTGCAGTGGCGTGCCCAGGATTTTCGAAAGGGAGGGGTTATGTACACTTTTTCTGGTAGTCAGCCCTAATGTCGCCATCTTTTCCTACCTTTGATGTTCTCTTTTTTTAGGATTACTGAGCCAAAGGGGGGTTATAACCCCCACCAACCCCCCTTGGGCACGCCACTGGATGTCTGTAATGTATCGAACAGAACTACTGGCGTGTTGAAACAGCGCTCATCACCTACCCGACTGCAATGGGTGTATACAGTGCCACCAAGCGGTAACTTCAGGAATTACGTGTGGCACACAGTCAAGGACTCGTACTCGGAAACACTACATGCACTTACCACTGTTTCTCAACACGTCTTCTATGTAATTTCACATTACGCGTATTCTTAATTTTTGCACATGAGTGTATAATTAGGCCACACACACACACACGCACACGCACGTGTATGTGTGTCTGTGTGTGTGTTTCCTCTGTGGTCTAAGGCGCTCTGCTTTCGACTCCTACTGCGAGACGGCATAGGTTACAGTCTGCCTGGGTTGAGTCTCTGATTTTTCGGTCTGTGTATAGAACCGGTGGTAAACCCACCATCTGGAGGATATTGGGTAGCTACGAATGAGTATTGTGGCCCGGTCTGGAAAAATCTCCTATAACGGCTGAGAGTTCGACGTGGTGACCCCACGTCACCCCATGCCGATTGAGGATCTCTACACCTCTAGGTAGGAGTGTGGGAAGGAGACTGGCAGTCGGGAGATAGTCCTAGGCCCTTCTCTAGGGCTGTAGAGCCGCGGGTTATTATATATATCCTTCTTCATTTTTCTTTCTTTTTCACCTGTTCCTCTCTTTTCTCTTTCATTCTCTCTCTCCCTCTCTCTCTCTCTCTCTCTCTCTTTCTCTCTCTTTCATTATTTTGTATCTCTTTCTCTCCTATTTTCTCTCTCCCTACTTTTCTTTCTTACTAAGAATATTTCTTTCTTTTCTTCGCTTTCTATCTCTCTCTGTCTGTATTTTTCTCTTTCTTTACTCCTGTTTTTTACTATCTTTCTTTCTTCTCCCTTTTCTTTCTCTGCTTCTCTTCCTCGTTTTCTTTCTATTTTTCTCTCTATCTACCTGTCTCGCTTTCATTCTTTCCGCTTTTCTTTCTGTGTTTGTTACTTTGTTTCTCCCTCTGGTTTTCTATCCTTTTCTTTCCTTCTCTTTCTATTTTTCTCTATTTCGTTCTTTCACTTGCTCTCTCTCCCTATTTCCGTCTCTCATTCATTTAATCTCTTTCTCTCTGTATCCCTCCGTGTGTGATTCTTACTCTCAACATTCTTCATGTAGGCTAATGTGGATGTTTGCGTCTCTGTTTGAAATGTGGGTAAACCGAACGCTGATGAAACCAGCGTGAGAAAGAGAAGTTAGCTCTGGAGGATTGGTAAAACATCACGGAATTCTTTATATGGAAAGAGCAGCGGGTAAATCGCTAGAGGAACGACGTACAAAGAGGTTGAGTAAATAGAGACCGACTATCTCCTGAATTAAGCATGTAGAAGGGAGAGCCAAGGACTTCTACTTGGTGCTTTGCAGATGTTTGTTATTTGTACAACTTCCTTCAGAACTTGCTTCCGTGTTATTTGCCTTTCCACAGGATATGAAAGAGTAAAGTATGATATTGTGTCCGGCGAGAGACTAAGCGACGTGGTTGCCACCGAAAGATTAAAGCCGATGTAAACAAAAGCATGTAAGAGGTAATTTTGGTTAATTCTCAACTGAGTTCGTCCACAATATATCGTCCGTAGGAGGTATGATTCATAAAATAGGAATCTGCAACTTGACTGTAGTGGCTGAGTTGATTGTGATGCATTTATCATACTTACTACGTATATTTCTTCGCGCAAGATTGCTGCAGGACCGCTGTCCTGGCAGTCACTCAATTCTGAGGTCACTTGAGTTTATTTTCGTTGGGTTCGTTCTCTGGGTGGACGAAGAATAGACAATGAAGCGGAAGCAGTACAATGATAATAATCGCGAATGTGGAAATTTGGACTTTTTCAGCTAGTGCAGTTTCGGACTACTTTTTGTTGATAGATTCCTATGCTAACTCGTATAACGTAATAAACAGTCATAAGCACGTACATCTTTCACCGATGACAACCGGACGAGCACCGTCAGAACGTAATTCTCGGATTCAAACGGACATTGCAAGAATGTTTGGATGTGAATGGTGCCCAGCTGGAGATCTGGCGATGAACCAAAACACATCAAACATTAACTTTAAAGTTTACTCTGTGTAACAAACAATATTTCGTTGTAATAAAACTATTACTTTAAAAGTTATAGCTTATTATAATCTTGCAGGACTTTTAAGACACACTGTAAAAATTGACAAACTGTTTTTACCCAGGACATTGATTTAAAATGTATTCATCTCAAAGTAAGATTAGCACATTCGTGGTTTTGGCATTGGTGCGACGATATTTAACTATCTGCTTTAATAATTCAGCATTTGTACAAATAAATTCCCATAAATTACCTTTAAATATTTCAAAATAATATATATTTGTGTTTTTTAAATTGTTCACTCTTTTTGGGGGAGATGGAGGCTGCTGTGTCATCTTCAACCATACCCTGCATATTCTGTTCGTTATCAGGATTGATGTCTGGCTTTTGGTGACTCTTCCACATTCCCTGGCACCATTCCACCTGCACATGTTTTTGTGCATGTCTGAGTTATGGGTTCCATCCAGTACGTATCTTCCCAACATGCACCTATCACGCAGGATATATTATGCTTTTGCCCTCTGACCATTGATATGGTCACATGAATCTCCGTCTTGCCCCAAAAGAGCTTCTGGTGCGGTAATGTTCTTTCCAGCTCTGACAGACAGATGAAATCGATTTTGCAAATCTGATAATGACGTCACTGATAGAAATTCAATATCTGATATCGGCAAAGAAACTCTGCAGTTACCTAATATCCATTTCATAAACCTTAGCCCCATGATTTCTGGTGTTGCCTTTTTGGGGGAGGCTGTTTGGCGTATGATGTTGAGAACATAGCGGCGGCGATTATGGGGGGGGGCATTGCTCCCACATTATGGCCTCTTCATGCTAAGCCTTGTCTACCAAGAAAAAGTAAACTGTCCTTCCTCCCTCCCCTTCCCCTAGTCTTGGCGACCAATCACCGCTACTGGTGCTCAGTGTTGCTAACTCCAATTTAAAGTTTTCCTTCCTTTTCCGTGCCTCCATTTTCACTTCAATCGAAATAATACCAGTAACAAAAATATATTAAGTAAAGCGATCGGCGTTCGATTTGTCGTTGTGTAATAATAACCAACATGTTAGGGGTGTAGTGTTGATAACAGAGTAAAATAAAATAAGGATGACGTTGATAGTTTGTGCAATTCATTATCCGTTTCGGAACTAGTTAGGAAGTCATGATCTTGTCCAGTATGTATGGCAATATATAGAATATATAGTGTTCGTTGCAGCATGGCCCATGATGTGTTTGTGTGTTCTCTTCGATTTCTTTCAATTTTGGCAGGCTCAAAGAAAATAATACAGCTTTCAATACATTTACTATCGTTATTATAGACTAACTTATGAAAGAGAGTTATTTTTTGTTAGTTACATATAAATCAAACATTAAATCATATTTATACCAAACAGTGCCCTCTACGATCATCTCGGCAAACTTCTATCATAGTTTTATTTTAGACAAAGACAAATTTGACAAAA
Organism: Lepisma saccharinum; assembly: GCF_977018435.1. NCBI lineage: Eukaryota > Metazoa > Arthropoda > Insecta > Zygentoma > Lepismatidae > Lepisma > Lepisma saccharinum. The sequence goes on along the minus strand of NC_139236.1, from coordinate 56,540,010 downwards.
ATATTTTGTAATTACATGTATTAAAAATTAACAACAATATTAATTAAATAAAAATATTTTGTAATTACATGTATTAAAAATTAACAACAATATTAATTTAATGAAGCACCAGTACTTTAAAGTATAAATCAACTTGAAATTACTTTGCAATATTCATTAATAATCACAGAATTGCTAGAAAATGTAGAAGTTGGAAAAATTCTTTCCCTGGTTGGGAATTAAATTAAAGACGTACACATTGGAAAAGAAAATATCAAATGCACAAGACTCAAAACTTTACATTTCTGGTAACTATAAATGCTAGACATGCACAGTAAATATAGTAGCTATGCTCGTTCGCTAACGTATAAATCAACAAATACGACGTAAAATATCCAAATTCTACAAAGAACAAAAAAAAATCCTGCACGCGTTACTGCCATCTTCATGACTGTAGTTTTGTATATTTTATATCACTTTTCTATTTCCCTATGGAAATGAGACTGATGAACTGGATAATAGAACTTATCAAGGATTTGAACCTGTAGCCCCTGAAGTTGGAGCGCGTTAACTCCACCACTCCACCTCAGAGGTCGGCAAGTATAATATAACAGCAACAGCAAGAGTATCAGAAGGGGTCAGGGAGCGGGTTTCGACTCGTTCGCCCCCTTAACCCTCAACAAAGAAATAAAATTCGACAAGTAAATCCTCTTTTTTTGCCCAAATGTGCATTTTTGCATGTTATTTAGTGATACCTGCTTCGTCACTCATTTCTCTGGTGACATCACTAAAATGGAACGATTACTTTACTATATAATTATAATGGAAACCTCACGTTACGTCTGTCAAGTTTTTACACTACTCAACTGAGATTCAATGTAAAACCATGAGGTAATATTATAGAAAGGATGGGCTGCCTTGAAGACAAAGATACTGAATAAATAACTGGCTCTTTAATAGAATATGAAAGGGCTTCTTGGAAGAAAACGCTGGAAATCCAGCAGTTTCTTCTACTGTGAAAGGAAGATACAAAAAGGGCAGCCTGAAGCAACGAGGAGCGACAAAATATCAGAGGGAGAGCTAAACATTGTAAAATAGAAGCAAGTAAAACAGTTCACTTGGAAAAATGGAAGAAGTTATTATTCAAGGCGAAACATCAACGAAATGGAGTCTGTGATGAAAATGTTTGAAATGCTTCTGAGAAGTGGAAATTCGATAATGTGCGTACAGTTGATGACAGCACAAGATATAAAGTATAAAAAGACAGGAAAGTGTTGTCAGTTGGGTAAAGTAAATTCATAAACAAAATAGAAATAAAAATAGTTGCATGTAACTTTATAGAAGGCTAACTACATATGATAGACGCAATTTTAAAATAACATATTAGTGCAAGAAGCTCATAGAATACTGTCCTACTTTTTTGTACGAGTTAAAGTTTTCACAGGTTTAAACCGGTGTAAAGAAAGATGTTCTCTGTAAGTATTCTGTAAGATATAAATGTTCAAGGTACCTTCTGTTTAGTCTGATCTACTCTGACATGGTTCCCCTAGAAAATCCCAAACCACTTTTGTGTTCACTAAGATCTACACACTACACCCTCCCAGCGTAAGAAAAACTTGGGTGGACACCATTAAGAGGTTGCGATTTTGTTGAAAGTATCATTTCTGAAAATAGCGGCCAAAAATACAATTATTCCATTAAAAAAAAGCTTCCGTGTTACTTACAACAATGCCGATATCACGGCCTCCGTGTGACGGTAGGTGATAGCTCGATCACCGCCAAAATCGTTCCACTTTTCTCGGTGATGGCAAACGTTCCCATAGAGGCGCAAAATGGTGGAAAATATCCATTTACACGTGGATTTATGTAGCTATCATGTATAACACGTATATTCATGTATAACACGCATATAGTTTCCTTTTGAAAAGGTTTTGGAAAACGTGCATCTCGTATCCGTAAATATGGTACATTTCATTTTATTAAGCCTAAAACACAAGAATGGTGTATTTTCGCTCCGATGAAGCGAGCAAATGAAATGAGATGAAATTTAATAGTTTGCATTCTCTTTCCGATGTAATCTTACTGTTTATCGCAAATAAGTTCACCGCAGGTAAAATAACCTCCATTGATAAACACCTATCCTAACATCTAATTGCATGTAAGATGTATAATTATTATGAATGTTCATACGAAAGGAAGTTGAAATATCCTGGAAAAGTATATCCCTACTCCGTTTTCCCCTTTTCTATTTTTCTACATTTTCGCCTTTATTTCTTCCATCGAATATATACTTTATTTCATTTTCATTCGTTCGGATCGCTATTTTAATTACTCCCTCATTTACTCTGTCGTATCTTCATTCCGCTTGCACATCCATATCTCTCCTCCTTCATACATTTTCCCCCCTTTCCTGTATTTTTTCTCTTGTTATCCTATGAAGCATGCAAATATAACAGGTTTGGCTTCTAAAGAGCCGAGTTGGCTACATTCTAGGTCATGAAGTTTATGTAATTAGATGCAAGAGCATGAGACAGTATTAATTACATTTTCACAGGATTCTTAAGGTCCTTAAACCTCTTCCTGAAACACAATTTCTCGCATATCTCTCGCCTAGAGCCACTGACAACCTTATTCAAATTTCGAAGAAGGAAACCTGTTTGCAAGTTCTGTTAGAACAGAAGACTGGCATCAGCGTCATGTTCGAATGCGCATTAGTAAGTGCGTCGGAAGCGGGGAGAAACAAGGAGAATGTCCCTTTTCTCTGAATTACATTGTAAAAAAAAAGTTGATTGGAGAAATGACGTCATTTCATGCTGTCATCCAACTATCGACCTTGGTTATTTTTAAACTATTAACGGCCGTTACATAATGATCCTAATTAATATCATTTTAATGACTAAGTCTTAACAAATAAACTAATGGTGTACGCAACTGCAGTTTATAATCATTATCCAAAATATTCAAATTTAAATACAGAGTGTCCAAAAAGTCACGCAACCAAGACTTTGAACGTAAGTAACTTTTGTACAAAACGCGACAAAGATATGAAACTTACGCTGAACATTAACTTTGTCTATGTGGATATTTTTGAATCATTAAATAAGAAAATATTGTATAGATGTATATTGAACAAGAGAAACCATGTAGCGTAATACAGAGGTTGTTCGCTTTATGTCCGACCTTTTTCGATTCGGTGCTGCCACCTGGTGTATCATGCTGGAATTGTAGGTGCGTGAGTGATGGTAGTGAATGTTATCAAATGGCGCCGAAAATTAACCGGTATTGGGAGGGTTGCGTAATGGCCCTTTTCCATGCTAAGTTTTCATACGTACGCATTGTGAAACAGTGTCGGGAGAATGGGTTAACGCTCGGGGTGACTACTGCGAAAGCTATTGTGGCCCTTTACACACAACAGGATCTCCTTGCGAAACATTCACCCACGAAAACCACCAGGAGAAGGCTGCAAGCAAAGTGTCACCCGTAGTGCTAAGGGGGATCCGTCGATTGGCGTGCCAAAAAAATCCCCCAACTCAACGTGATATGGCCCACAGATTTCACCTCGCACCGTCAACTGTGAACAAAACAATTCGCAAGCGCCTCAGGTTGAAGTGTGTGCGGAAGGCCCATGTACACCACCTTCTACCGCGTCACATTGCCGAACGTAAGACGAACTGCAGGAAACTGTATGAAAAGTACCTGGCGGGTTCCAAATGGAAGAAAGTTGTCACAATGGATGAATCATATGTCCATCTTACTGCTGGTGGTCACATTCGGGCAATCACATACCGTGACATTGACGGCAAGGGGCGCAGTAACTTTGTTCGTCAGTGCAGGGAAAGTTTCCCTCGTGGCTTGAAGCTACATAGTAAAGCTGGATTAGAAGAGAAACAATGTAGTTGCAAGAATATATCATTAAAATTGTGGCAACATGGATTCCGTGGCTTTAGAAGCAAGAATAAAATGTGGAACAACAACAGACTACCTCCTGGCGCTGTTGAAAACGCAAACAGCGGCTAAGAGTCTGTTTTGCTGCCATTTGGAAAATACCTCTTCCACGAATTCCACTGCATGTATATTTCCCTAAGGGCGTTTTAATTTAAATTTGTTGCTAACGTAAGGCAGGAAAATTACATGGAAAAGACAGAAATTCAAACTCTCTTTTTTTTAATTGTTTCAGTATTATAATAATATGTTCTTTTCTTGTGCGCAGAGCTGAAGTGTTAATTCACTGCAGGAGGGATTTGGAAATCTCACTACAGGGAAATTACGCTAGAAGGATACCTCTGAAAGTTTTGTGGCGACTGTTATCGGGAGGTGTAACAGCTTCCATTGTTAAGTTAAAAAAAATTAAATGGCATTTACTTACAAAAAATAATGCACAGAAAAATTCACTGAAATATTTTCGGTCCATGATTATAATTTCCATCTAAAATAGTTTAGAATTTTCACTATATTTTGGCGTGTAAGTGAAACCTTGGGCGAGACATGATTTGATGAGGATGCGTAATGTTAGTAAGGACGGTTTCTGAGTTCAAAACCCTTCACACGGACAAAGTCTAAATATATGATATACATACATGGAAATATGGTAAGTCTTTATAGTACAAAACCCTAAAATAATGCAGGTGTTGTCGTCTCTATTAAGCCACACATGTCATTTTTCTCAGTTCTAATTTGATCATTCCATTCCATTATCTTGAAAAAAAATAACAATCAAAAATTACTGAGAATCATTATTCAAAAAAAAGTTTAATTTACATGTACGATGGTCGTACCGAAAGTAATGCAAAAGTGGTCATAACCTCTTTATTAACTGATGTAGATCGTTCAAATTGCACGTGTAGTTGGAGTGACTCTTTCTCAACATAGTCTCTATTTAAAGCGTTGCATTTGCGCCATCGTTGAACCCAACTCTCGAATTCTCTTTGAAAAACGTTCGGTGTGCACAGTCGTATCCACTTCTTCACAGCCACTTTCACCTCGTCTGAGTCATCAAATCGTTGTCCCCGAAGACTGTCCTTCATTGGACCAAACAAGTAGAAGTCGGAGGTCGTCAGATCTGCGCTGTACGGTGGATGGGGGACCACGGACCAGCCCAATTTGCCGATCACGTAATTTGTTGCCAAAGAGGTGTGTGGTCGCACATTGTCATGGTGAATGTGGATCGCTTTCAGATTATTGTGCGGTATCTTCCTCCTAATGGCTTCTGTAAGCTTATGGAGTATCTCAATGTACCGCTCGCTGTTGATGGTATGGCCGCGTTCCAGGAAATCACAGATTGTGACACCTCTGTCCGCGTGAATCAACTCATCCACTCGCTGACGTTTCGTGTGAGTGGTCGCAGTTGATGGTCTCCCACTGCGCGGCTTGTCTTCAATGCTGGTTTCCCCTTCTGTAAACTTCTTCATCCACCTGTGCACATTGTTCTTGTCATTCTGTAGCCTTCTGTGGATGTCGGACACTCCTCCTTCGTCAAGCACTCGATGACAGCACGTTGCTTCTGCTTGGAATCCATTATTCACTTTTCGTGTGAGTGGTCGCAGTTGATGGTCTCCCACTGCGCGGTTTGTCTTCAATGCTGGTTTCCCCTTCTGTAAACTTCTTCATCCACCTGTGCACATTGTTCTTGTCATTCTGTACCCTTCTGTGGATGTCGGACACTCCTCCTTCGTCAAGCACTCGATGACAGCACGTTGCTTCTGCTTGGAATCCATTATTCACTTGCAAGGATGACAATGATTCTGTAACACCTGTGTAGAGGAAGAGTCACTCCAACTACATGTGAAATTTGAACGAATCTACATCAGTTAATAAAGAGGTTATGACCACTTTTGCATTACTTTCGTACGACCCTTGTAGGTATTCATGTAACTGAATATGGGGGAGCAGTGACATTTTTTATCCCGTATGTTAAAATATTGCGAATATTACTTTTATCAAAAAAAAATCTATAATTTGTCGTAACTCTCCCTCATCCTTCCTGTAGCATTTCAAGCATTGGACCAACATATTTACAACGACGTTGTTCAAATTACCGCATTGACCAATTTTGGCACCCCACGCTTCAGAAACTATAAACGCCGATCTCAATGAAACATTTTCCCCGAGCAGCGCACCACATGTTCTTTGGACAAACAAAAAATGAAGAACATACTCAGAAATATAATAATAGAAATTATTTTTGATCTATTCTTCCGAATTGCTCATGTGAGTTATCAATATTAAGTAAATACGTCCAACATTTACAGCAGATAGAGTGAGAAGGTGGTCTCAACGAAACTCTCCGTAAAATACAGTATTATCAAAGGGTGTGACATGTATAGCTATAGTGTTTCAAGGCCACGTGGAGTAATGATGAGAACTTCTTAAATAGTACAATATTTTGACGTCGATAGCATAGTCGAAACCAAACTCGAGATTCAGACGTTACCCTGTATCCCCAAAATTGACTTTTATTTTTCGGTGTTAAATTGACTGGTTCAAAAATTATTTTTTGTATTTTTGAGTAGTACAAAAATATTGAAAAGCTTTGCAAAATATTTTCTAACAGTACAAAAAAATATAGGGTTACAAGGTACAAATTTTCCCGCCTATTTTTTTCATTGTTTCGGATGGGTTTAAAAATTGTAAACATTGGGACAATATAGTGCAATATTTTGATATTAAAGAAGCCGAAACCAATGATGAAGTTCAGACGTTACACTGCATTTCAAAATTGATTTTTATTTTTCGGCGGTAAATTGACTAGTATTTTGTGTGGGAGAGAGAGAGGGGCAGGAAAATAGTACAAGAATTTGACAGAAGAGATTTTAATTGTACAAAAATATTGGGGTTTCAAAATAACGGAGCAATCATTTCTCGACATCGTGATCAGCCTACAGAGTTAAATAAACACTAATCATAACAAAGGGGGGAAACAGATTATCTATTAGTTCGTGGTTCATTCGCTCCAGGACGGTTAGCATTTCCCCAGAGTGCACCGTCAGGCTGACATTTGAACATCTCCAACCGACGCTCCTGCAAGTGATGTTTACCACTCGCCTTTCACGAGCGTCGGCTGGAAGGAAATTGGGAAAACAGGTCCAGACGAAGGGCAGGTCTCCAGACGTTGGGGAACTGCGACTGCTTTCTTTCCCCAAGAGACAAACGCAGCCCTTTTTTTTCAGTGAAAGGAACGCGTCACGTTCGGTAAATATTTGGGTCGTACCAGGTTCGCAACTGCTGGATATTTGTTATTCGAGGGGAAAACAGACATTCGTGACAAGTTCGGTTACCCGTTTGGGAGCAATTACACACGACCGTTTTCAAATCGCCAAAAGACGCAAACAAGTTTCTAGGTAAGGTTGCGATATGCTCAACCACCAACGCAGTAGCTTATGTGTGTGCAAATTGTCCATTACAACGGTTAATTAGAGGTGTTATAGAGCAACCCATGGGCGTTCTCAAACTTCTATACCTACATCCCATGCCAGAAGATTGTCATCACCCAGCAATAAATATTGACATCTTGAAGGATAAATTTAAATATGTCTTGAAAAATTCAATTCAGACAGAATATAACTGTAACTTTAAGAATGCAGATATTTAAAAAATGTATAATCTTATGACAAGTGTAAATTATTATTATTATTTATTAGTTCAGCGCAGGATACATTTCCCAATTATGTTGAACATAATACTCGTATACTGTACATAGAGAATAAGAAAATGAAAATATAAAATGAGCATCTATATACACAATATTACTACACTCATTTATTCACTTATTGATGTATTTCTTTTCTTCAGCACACTAGATGAATCTGTGAACAAGTCAAATTCTACAGTTTATAATGGTTTGTTCACTGTGTCCTGCATTCGCACTGCAGGTGAAAACCTATGCACATTGGCTCTTGACATCTCTGTGTAGAATAGTTTTCTTTGTCTTGCACTGTGGCGGCGTTCATTAAAGGTATGAAAAAGGAATGATCTGAGAAATGCACCAATAACAAATACGTACCCTCAACGAAAATTCAATCAAAGAAATATCCGAGCTGGTTCTCACGGGAATTTATAACGAATATCAAACAAAAGGCATATCACAGGGAAAAAAAAACTGAAAATTAAAGTTGCCCACTGAGAATTTTTTTAAAAAAAACTTGGAAGTACTGTTTTACGTGGAATTCAAAAAGCATATATTCATTATATTACAAGCACCTAGTAGTGTAACGTATTTCATACTCATAATCTCATTTTCAATTTTGCCAAAAATATGGGGAAAAAACGAGCAGAACCTATTCAATATGAAGCTAAAGTACTTTCAGATACTCTAGTAGTAACTACAACGTTTGATAAATATTTTCAAGCGGTGTACCGACAAGATGATGGAAAAAATAAGACGTTGAATGTTCAATCTTACAATGAAATCGATAAACTCAATGAGTCGTAAAGGAATCAAGGATGTCATAAGAACCAGCCTTACACCGAAAAAATGAACCGGGTCCCTTTACATAATTAAATAATGCGGTGACATATTTGAATAGCCTTTGCACACGCTGTACACGTCCTCTGTCTCAACCTCAACGTATTCAGATATTTGAAAACTATCAAAACTTACCCCGATACCAAAAACAAGTAGGAAAAATTATACAGAGAACTACAGGTCGATAGCATTCCAGCTCTTAGATCAAATTGTTTAGCTTACAAGCACATTTCTGTCTCCATCAACTTATCAGAAATCACTCATTTTATCGCAACGGTGATCGAAAGTAGGGCACAAGTAGATGTAATAAATACAGATTTCTCGAAAGCCTTTGATTCTGTAAAGCAAAGTAAAAAGGTAAAGTGTTCCCCTATGCATAGCACCACGCCATGAAGGCGTATAGGGGGTGTGGGGGTAACGCCCCACACTTTCTTGATCCGGTCGTGAGTGGGGCTGATGTGATCAGCATCACGACCCTGACCGCCTTTACCCCCCAGGGTTTCCCCCAGGTACCCATGTTATTCGACGCTGGGTGGGCGCCGGGGCCGCTTCCACCGTTAGAAAAGTTCCCGGATTTGAACCGGCCGGGGATCGAACCCGGGACCTTTAGCATGGTAGTCAGACGCGTTATCGAATGAGCCACCGCGGCCACCCTGATTCTGTAAAGCGTAGAATCTAATTAAAAAATTAGTATCATACAATCTCTAACCTTCGTTTCTTATTCTTTCGCATGCAGGCTAGTCAATTAGCATTTTATAATTAATGAATTGCGTCATCAACTAGAATTAAACCGATAGTACATAAAACAATATTCTCCTTTAAGGTTTAAATATACACAGCCGACCTTCGTGGTTGAGTGGTTATGGGTGTTTGTGAATGTTTATTCATCAATTTCATCATATCATCACTCATCCCCATCTTTGCAATTAGCCAAAAGTGGTAGAAAAGCGAAGTAAAATAAACCAAATCAATCAATCAATCAATTAAATATGCACAGCTGTATCAAAATAACATTTATAGATTCATCAAATTCAATTTGACGATATTTGGTAGGAACACCAAGACGAAGATGAAATGACAATACATTGACCTGAAGGACATTTCAAGGGCGGATAGATCTTGTTCAGGATGGGAACAGATGGAAGACATGTATTGTTGCTGCTATTCCTTCGGGTTTAGGAATGTCATAGCGTTAGTTACTTCATCGTCCTCAAGGTCAGCAAAAAATAATATAACTTTTAATCAACCTCCGAGCCAACTTAATCATCATTCATCTCCATTGTAGCTATAAGCCAAAAGTGAAATGAAGGAGATGCTAAATAAGAAATGCTCAAAGGAACAACGTTGACGCACGGCCATTAAATAGCTACGGACCTGCCCTCATAACTAACTGGTCTTCATCTTTGCTTCTGTAACATAAACAGGCGACAGATGAAGTTTACTCACAAATGAATCTTCTTCTGACTGTTATCCTCTTTGATCGATGAGTTCCGATATCCAAGAACGAGGAGACAGGAAGCCTCGCTTTAAAAATCTTCGTTCCTCGGTGATTCTGAGCGTCTATTGCTTCCGGGAAATTGATCCGACGTCGACTGATGCAAGTTCATCCTCCTCAAACGTCGCTGGAAGTTAATGAGAAGGAAACTTCGCCGAAAGCTGCGTCAACATCGTCTCGCGCTTTGGAGCAAGTTAGCACAAGGCGTTGCGGAAAGGCAGCATCTATGTAAGTTTGCTCCGACAACAAGGTCAGACGAATATTAGCCAGGCTGCTTTGGGATTATCTTCTTTGTATCAGCCCTTAAGCTTTGTTCCCTATTCTATTAATTTCAACTCTGCTATGTGGTTTTCAACACACATCCGTGTTTCTTCAATGGGTAAAAGATAGATATACCCAGAGCCCATTGCACTGTGCCATGAAGGAACATAAAGGGGATGCTGAGTAGGGCCTCGCACATTCACGATGTCGGTTAATGTGGAGGTGATGTGAGCAGCACCACTCTCCGGCCGCCTTTAGTCCCTAGGTTTGTCCCCAAGTACCCATTCATTCGAGGCTGGGTGACCCATAGACCCACTTTATGCAGGGACAAGGTCCGAAAAATCCTGCCTTTAGAGCACCAACCCCAGGAATTGAACACGGTTTTTCTGCGTGATAACGCCCAACCGTGTCTTTGTGTTTCGTTATTATTAAGTGTATGTGTATACGCGTCATGTGAATATCATTGCTTACTCAACAATTTTAATTCAATCAATCAATCAATATAATTGCTTGTTCATTGACCGCCTCTTTGTTTGACCTCCCGAAAGGAGGCGATTTATTGCCCATCAAGAGGGCAGAGTTCAAGAGGCGGACGTCGAAATACCCTTATGTGTCCCTCCTTTAAAACATTTACAGGCACTAACAGCCGACATAGGCAATGTTAGGCACAAATGAATTTACTGATGGCAGTGAATAGAAACATGCTTCTATACTTACAGCCTATGAATCTGTACACGCACGGACAAAGTAGACAGGGATAAACTCTGTCTTACAGTGAGGATGTATTAAAAGCACGGACAGAAACGAATAGTTATAATACTGTTAGATGAGGTTGATAAGAGACGTAGCCCTCTCCTCAATTGGACTTACATGTTTTAAAAGGAACATTCTATACGTGGGAATATGGAAAACAATATACTGAGTTCCCTTGATCTACGAATGAATGAACTGTTCATCACATTAAACTTATTTCAATCGCTCAGGTTGATATGTGAAAGTTTCCTTTCATGTTTTCACTTTAATTTATAATTTTAAACTCTAATAATGGAGTTCAGTTACAGCAATTTGGGGCTCAAACAGAAATCTTTCTAGAAACGAGGTGGGGGGACAAATCTTTAAAGGAAAAAATAAGGCAAAGGAGAGAGCGAAAACAAAGTTTATCTAAAAAGCCTATGACACGAAAACAAAATCAAATTCTAGCTAGAGAAGGAAAGAAAGAAAGATTTTAAGACGGACAGGACACAGAAACTCAGAACGAACAGAGTGGAGAAGGAAATAGCGGAGAGGGAAAGGCTAAGAAAGAAGGAATAGAAAGAGAGGGAGAAAGAAATTAAGGCGAAAATAGAACGATGAGAGAAGGAAGAAAGGAATAAAAGAACAAAAGAAGAATAAAGTACATTAAGGAATAAAGTACAGACAAGGACATGAATAAAAATGAAGGCGGTACGAATTTTCCTTTATCAGTCAAGTCCTCCCGCCCCGGATCCTCTCTAAGGACACCCACGTTCAGAACGGTCTGTGTGTACAATGTCAAACTTTTACAGGAACTTCACCAACAACTTGCCCTTCATTGTTGAAATGCCACTCGAACTTTTTTATATTGCATCCCAGTCCAGCTGATTCAGAAACATAGAAGAGTATTCAGGAATTGCTTCGCCTGAACAAACAACTGAACGAAAATATATTCACCGGCAGATTAGCATGCTGTGTTCAACTGTTTCAAAGCCATCGGAATTCCATGAACGTCTGGTCCAGTGTTCCGCTTCGATTGAAACCATGCTGCATTATACAAGAGAGTGCGAGTAATATTTTCTACCCGCCGTATCGGAGATTTTTTTTGTTGTTGATTTTCCGTTCCTGTGGAACTCGATTCACTGTTAAAACATATTCCATGTCAGGAGCTCTTAGATCTTCTTTTGACTCGGTATTGGATGTGGGAAACCGAATCAGTTCCGTGATAGATATTTTTATCTGTCTCCTTTGCTTTCTAACGTAAATCAATTACTTTGCTGTTACACGAGCATCGGAAATGCGTTCGGGGGAGGGAGAGAGGCGAGCCCCACAATAATATAGAAACATAATTCTTAAAAGAGCAGGGAAGGCATATGTTCAGTGGTGTGCCCAGAGGGGGACCATAACCCCTCCCCCTTGGCCCAGTATTCTTAAATAAAAGAGCATCTATGGCAGAGAAGGTTGTCAAAAGGAGGACTGACCACTATAAAAGTCCACGTAACTCCCCCTTTTCTAACATCCTGTACACACCACTGCGTATGTTCTATGTCAGAGAACAAAATTTTACCGTAACGGTATTACAAACAGACGCCAGCGGCACACCGGGGCTGCATATCGGTCAGAACCGCTTACTAGGCCCGCCTGGCTGGTCGGGCGGGCGAGTAAAACTATATACCTGGGTTTTGATCCGTCAAGCATCGAAAGCCCACGGGTAACTGGAAGGCCTTGCGACGAAGCTCGCTTATCTTCAGCGAACGCTCATTCCGGTTTTGCACCGTCTCCAGATACATGAGTCATGCAGTCACCGTTGCCAACTTTTAGATTCTAAACTGTTCTAGGAACACTTAAAATGTTCATCACTTTTATCAATTTGAAATTGCAGACATTTATTCCTTGGTAGAAAACATTTGTATCGCTCACATCCAGTGGCGGCGATTGGGTTCCAAAACTAAGGGGCCAAGGTGCAAAAGTGGGGGGGGGGGCAAGGACAGTTTAATTTCTCTTGATACATGAGGTTAGCGTGGTGCAAAAGTTTCAAAAAGTCGGGGGGAGGGGTAGGCAACTGCACTCTCTCGGCGCCGCCCCAAATTACCGCCACTGCTGACACCTGTAAAGGAGTACGAACCAAGTTTCGCAAAAAGTGCCATCGTAAATATTTTGGAACTTTGTGTAACTGGTGGTTGTTCTACATTAGTAGTGTGATTTACGATATTATAAACCCGAGAAATGAGGAGGTGTTTTGACTGAATAGAAATACTTAAAACTAAGGCAAAATGTCTATAAAATTTTATTGTTACTGTGTAAAACCTACGATTTTTGTAAAAAAAAAAAAAAGCTTCCGAGAAAAGAGGACCCCCTCAAATTGATGTGGCAAAACCTAAATTTGCTAAAATTGCTGTTTATAAATTTGTTAAAAATATGGCTTTTCTTAATATTGTTTTGGCATCACTTAAAACTAATCCAAGATGCTCTTATGAGCCACGCACACACCTACCCACACCCACCCACTTATACTCACCCACACACGCACACCTACACATACACACACACGTCTACTTCTGGTTACTTCTATTGCATCATGTTGTGCAAACAAATTATTATTCAATATTATGCAACAAATTATTAGACGTGTGTTGTTTTCTGATTGGTTGGTTATGACATCATGGGTGGTTCACTGTTTCAGATGCGGTCCGCGCTTAGGCTATTTAAAGAGTTCTTGCATTACAAATCAGTTAATATTGTGAGAATTGTTGAAGTGTATAGAAGTGTTGTTCTAGTGCTCCTTATATTATAGCTCTGTTTGGTTTGATATAGTGATTTTCTTATTATTTATATTAAACATATTTCTAGTATACTGAACAATCATCTTATATTTTGTATAAAAAAGTCTGATATTTGTTACATCTAGTTGTAATTAGTTTATATTTAGAGTTTTGGCCTGCAGCTGTTGGAATCTGTTTCCGTGTGTTTTACAAGATCAATACATAGCACACGCTATTGGGTCACTGCCACCAACGTGCCTGTACTAACACGCAATTGAGGTAGGTCGCTGTTTTCCTGTGGATCAATACTTATTTCACCTTCGTGCACGTAAGCCATTGGCATTATAATTTGCAATAGTTTTATTAAGTATAAAATTTTGATTTGAATCCCGAGAAATCTGATATAATAAACCTAGGATAAAAATTAATAATATTAACATATTAAATATATACAATAATTATACAAAGTACACTGCTGAACCCAATTCATATTTTATATTAAATATAGAGATTTAATTTGAAGCCCAAGAAATTTTATAACTAATAATAAAAATGCCAAATCAAAAATATTGTGATCAATGCAATACGAATATTTCTAGCCATAATTGGGCTAGGCACCAAAAGAATTGTAACCCCGACAAATGCAGAACTCCCACAAAAATTTGCCCTAAATGTCATAGAAAATATAGTCTGGAATATTTCTTATATAAACATAAAAATAATTGTTCTACACAGTTTTCTACTTTATCACAGCCATCTACATCTTCATCTGGTCTAAAAAGAAAACTTGAAACCCCTATTAATTATAAACCACCAAAGCAGCTTCGCTATACACCTATTCATAGTAGTTTTAATAGCCAACTAAGTGATTACCGTTTTATATCAGCTCCAAAATGTGATATTGAGAATTTTTTAAACAATAAATCCTGATATGCAAGCTATTCTAAATGTACAAAATAACTCTTATAAACTGTCTTTCAAATTATTTGTACAATATAAGAAGCCAAATGGAACGAAATTTACACACCCCCACATAACAGAAACTGTAGTTATATATTCAAATACAAATTTAGACGAAATAATAAGTAGTTTGATAGAGCAATTAATTATTAAACACTCTGAATTTGCCGCAAAAGAATCCGGATGGAGTTTATGTGGATCTCCACACAAGTTATATATTAATATTTCTAAATTTAACCCACTACAAGGATCGACATATGTGCCATTACCTGATAATATTAAAAACAAAAGAGCCGTGATTAACATAGAAAATAATGATGACAAATGTTTTCTGTGGTGTATTTTAGCTGCTTTATATCCAGTTTCAAAGCATCCTGAGAGAATAACTTATTATAAAAAATATGAACACGATTTTGATGACGCTATGGAGGGATTAGAATATCCAATGTATGTTCAGAATATTGATAAATTTGAAAAAAAAGGCTAGAGATATCAATCCATTATCTATTAATGTATTTATTTGTTCTACTGGTGCTGGGAATTGCTTGATAGAACCTCTCAGAATTAGTACAGTTGATGATGATTTTGCTATTTCGATTGATTTACTCTTAATTGAGGGGGATGGCACATACCATTACATTCTAATACGCAATCTTGAAGCATTAGTAAGAAAACAATTAGACAAATCTAATAGAATATACAAGTTGTGCCGAAGATGTTTAACTGTATTTGATGGTCAAAAAATGGTAAATGGGATTAGTAAAGAGAATGCAGAAATTGCTAAAAGCAAATTAGTTGAACATTTAAAATATTGTGGTAATCACAAACCTGTTCATATGATTATGCCTATGCCAAGTGAAAATGCCAAATTCAAAAAATTTGAAGCCTTGTTGGAACACCCAGCATATATAGTTTGTGATTTTGAGTCAAACCTGAAACCTCTTGCATTCTGTAGCCCAGATCCTGAGGAATCTTCAAGTACATCATATCAGTTACATGAACCTTCTAGTTTTTGTTCTATAATTATACGGGATGGTGTTGCTAGTGAACCACACTTATATATGGGACCAAATGCTATCAAAGAATTTGCACATAGAATAGAAAATGAGTGCCATGACATAGCATCTAATATCTTATTAAAATCAAGACCTATGATGCCTTTAACAGAAGAACAGTTTCAAAATTTCAATAATACAGAAAAATGTCTGGTATGTGATTTTAAATTTTCAAATACAAATATCAAGGTGAAACACCATTCCCATACAAGTGGTAAATTTTTAATGGCTCTGTGTAATAACTGTAATATTAAGATCCAGAGACCAAAATTTGTCCCGATATTTTGCCATGGTGCATCTAACTATGATTTTCATCATCTGATCAGGTACGAGGGGTTTGACAAGCAGAATTTAAATATTTTAGCAGAAAATGATGAGAAATATATATCTATTTGCAAAATAATTAAAGTGAATGGTGTTTCCATTCACTTAAGATTTCTTGATTCATACAGAATTTTGTCGGCTAGCTTAGCTACTCTGGCCAGTCAATTATCTGATGATCAATTTAAAATTACTTGTGGCACGTTTCCAAATCAGGACTTGAAATTAATTAGGCGAAAAGGCGTATACCCATATGATTATGTTACTGATTTTTCAAAATTTGATGATTGTTCTCTGCCACCACAAAAAGCATTCTATAGTAAACTCAGGGCATCCGAAATCACTGATGAAGATTATCACCATGCTCAGTTAATGTGGACCAACTTAAAATGCCAGACATTTGGTGATTATCATAAGGCATATTTAAAACTAGATGTAACTCTTTTAGCCGATATACTTCAGGCATTTAGAAAATCTTCAATAGAAAATTATAAGCTAGATCCAATTTATTTTTATAGTGCTCCAGGTCTAGCATGGTCTGCAATGTTTTTAAATACTAAAATGGAGTTAAATTTAATCCAAGATCAAGATATGTATCTATTTATGGAACAGTGTATAAGAGGAGGGATGGTGCAATGTTCTCAGAGATATGCCAGAGCTAATAACAAATATATTTCTAATTATGATCCAGAATTGCCATCAAATTATATACTTTATGTGGATGCCAATAATTTGTATGGGTACGCTATGATGGGTAAATTGCCATATGCAGGACTTGAGTGGGTTGAAAATTTTAGTATTGAAAATCTTCAGGATTTTGATGACAGTCACTATGGTCTATTCTTAGAGGTTGATCTGACAATTCCTGAAGATTTACACAATAAGTTTTCTGATTTGCCCCCAATTTCTGAGGTTGAGTGTTCACCTAATTCTAAACAAAAGAAATTGATGATGACTTTGAAAGCAAAACAGGATTATGTAATATATTACAAAAACTTGCAGTTTCTGATGCGTCATGGTGTTAAAGTAACTAAGGTTGGCAAAGTGTTGAGGTTCAGGCACTCAAGATGGTTGAAACCATATATTGATACGAACACCGAGCTTCGAACATCTGCAGTAAGCCAATTTGATAAATCATTGTTTAAATTAATGGTCAATTCAGTATATGGCAAAACTATAGAAAATGTTAGAAAGCATAGTGATGTTAAATTAGTTACCGACCCCAGCCGGAGCAAAAAATTAGTGGCAAAACCTAATTTCAATTGTAGAAGAATTTATGATGACAATATGGCACTTTTTAACATGAAAAAAAACAAAAATTAAGTTTGATAAACCTATTTATGTAGGGGCGGTGATATTAGAATTGGCAAAATTGCATATGTTAAAACTATATTATGATGTGTTGAAACATTTTTATGGTAATAGTATAAAATTAATGTACATGGACACAGATAGTTTTATTTTTGATATTCAAACAGAAGATGTTTATAAAGATATATCACATCCTGAATTATTTAAATATTTTGATACCAGTGAACATTCAAAAATTCAACCCCACAACAAAAAGGTGCCTGGCAAGTTAAAAGATGAGACCCTTGGCGATGTTATTGTAGGATTTGCTGGGCTAAGAGCTAAAATGTATAGTTTTAAAACATGTAGTGGTGCTGTTGCCAAAAAAGCTAAGGGTATTGGTAGAGATACTGTAGATAAAGAGCTTGAATTTGAAGATTACAAAAATTGTCTCATGTCACAGAGGTTAATTAAAACATCAGAAAATAGAATTCTGAGTGTGGATCACTTGGTTAAGAATAGACCATAGTGACTGTCATCAAAATCCTGAAGATTTTCAATACTAAAATTTTCAACCCACTCAAGTCCTGCATATGGCAATTTACCCATCATAGCGTACCCATACAAATTATTGGCATCCACATAAAGTATATAATTTGATGGCAATTCTGGATCATAATTAGAAATATATTTGTTATTAGCTCTGGCATATCTCTGAGAACATTGCACCATCCCTCCTCTTATACACTGTTCCATAAATAGATAC